>NW_025927641.1:0-365951 GCF_022837055.1 Prionailurus viverrinus | reverse complement strand
GCAGCCTCCAGTGAACGCATTGCCCGCAGCACGGCAGCCTCCAGTGAAACCAGTTCCGGCGGCACTGCCCCCTCCAGGGAACCCAATGACTGCGACACTGCCCCTCCAGTGAACACAGTGTTCGTAGCACTGCACTCTCCAGTGAAGCCAGTGTCCGCGGCACTGTACCCTCCTGGGAACCCAGTGCCCAGGGCACTACAGCATCCAGTGAACAAAGTGCCTGCAGCAATACACCCTCCAGTGAACCCAGTGCCCGTGGCACTGCAGCCTGCAGTGTACCCAGGGCCTGCAGGACTCTACCCTCCAGTGAAGCCAGTGTCCATGCCACTGCACCCTCCAGTGAACCCAGTTCCCACGGCAATACACCATCCAGTGAACAAAGTGCCCGCAGCACTGCACCATGCAGTGAACCCAGTTCCCGCTTCTATGCAGCCTGCAGTGAACACAGTGCCCGCAGCACTGCAGCCTCCAATGAACCCAGATCCCATGGCACTGGAGCCTCCAGTGAACCCACTTCCCACAGCACTGCACCCGCCATTGAATGCAGTGCATGCTGCACTGTAGCCTCCTGTGTACCCAGTGCCCGTGGCACTGCAGCATGCAGTGAAACCAGTTCCAGCTTGTATGCAGCCTCCAGTGAACACATTGCCCATAGCACGGCAGCCTCCAGTGAACCCAGATGCGGTGGTACTGCTCCCTCCAGGGCCCCCAATGCCTGTGACACTGCCCCCTCCAGTGAACCCAGTGCCCATAGCACTGCACCCTGGAGTGAACCCAGTTCCGACTACACTGCAGGTTCCAAGGATCCCAGTGCCCATGGCACTTCAGCCTCCAGTGAACAACGTGCCCGGGGCAATGCACCCTCCAGTAAACCCAGTGCCCGCGGCACTGCAGCCTGCAGTGAACCCAGGGCCTGTAGGTCTCTACACTCCAGTAAAGTCAGTGTCCCTGGCACTGCACCCTCCAGTTAACCCAGTGCCCACGGCACTACACCATCCCGGGAACAAAGTGCCTGCAACACTGCAGCCTGCTATGAACCCAGTTCCCGTGGCTCTGCAGCCTCCATTGATGCCAGTGCGCCCATACTGCACTCTGTAGTGAACCTTGGGTACGCGGCACTGGAGCCGTGAGTAAAGCCCGTGCCCGCGGCATTGCAGCCTCCAGTCAAACACGTGCCAAATGCACTTCAGCCTCCTGTGATCCCAGTGATCCGTGTACTGCAGTCTGCAGTGAACCCAGTGCCCACAGCCCCGCACCCTGCAGTGAACCCTGTTCTGACTGCACTGCAGGTTCCAGGGATCCCAGTGCATATGGCACTGCAGCCTCCAGTGAACAAAGTGCCCGCAGAAATGCACCCTCCAGTGAACCCAGTTCCCGCGGCAGTGAAGCCTGCAGTGAACCCAGGACCTGCGTGTCTCTACCCTCCAGTGAAGCCAGTGTCCCTGGCACTCCACCGTCCAGTGAAGCCAGTGCCGCGGCACTGAACCCTCCATTGAACACAGTGTCCGCGGCACTGCACCCTGCAGTGAACCCAGTGGCAGAGCACTGCAGCCTGCAGTGAACCCAGTGCCTGAGGGTCTCTACCCTCCAGTGAAGCCAGTGTCCCCGGCACTGCACGCTCCAACGAAGCCAGTGCCCTCGGAACTGCACCTTCCAGTGAACCGTGTCTGTGACAATGCAGGCTCAAGTGAGGCCTGTGCCCGCGGCACTGCACCCTCCAGTGAACCAAGTGTCCATGCCACTGCAGCCTCAAGTGAAGCCAGTGCCCGCGGCATTGCACACTCTAGTAAAGCCAGTGTCCGTGGTGCAACACCTTCCAGTTAAGCCAGTTCCCGCGGCACTGGAGCCTCCAGTGAACCCAGTGATCACTGCAGTGGAGCCTCCAGTGAACCAGGTGCCCGCAGCACTGCAGGCACCAGGGAAACCATTTCCCGTGGCACTGTAACCTGCAGTGAACCCATTGCCCGCGGCACTGCAACCTCCAGTGAACCCAGTGCCCAGGGCACTACACCATCCACTGAACAAAGTGCCTGTGACACTGCAGCCTTCTATGAACCCAGTGCCCGTGGCTCTGCAGCCTTCATTGAAGCCAGTGCCCGTCGTACTCCACTCTCGAGTGAACCTAGGTTCGGCGGCACTGCAGCCCCCAGTAAAGCCAGTGCCCGTGGCATTCCAGCGTCCAGTGAAACCCGTGCACACTGAACTGGAGCCTCCAGTGATCCCAGTGATCCATGCACTACAGTCTTCAGTGAACCCAGTGCCCACAACACTGCACCCTGCAGTGAACCCAGTTCCGAGTGCATTACAGGTTCCAGGGATCCCAGTGCACATGGCACTGCAGCCTCTGGGGAACAAAGTGTCCGTGGCAATGCACCCTGCAAGGAACCCATTGACCGCGGCACTGCAGCCTGCAGTGAACCCAGGGCCTGCGGGTCTCTACCCTCCAGTGAGGTCAGTGAGCCTGGCACTGCAACCTCCAGTGAAGCCAGTGCTGGCGACACGGCACCATCCAGTGCAGCCATAGCCCACGGCACTACACCATCCCGGGAACAAAGTGCCTGCGACACTGCAGCCTGCGATAAACCCAGTGCCCGTGGCTCTGCAGCCTCCATTGATTCCAGGGCCCACCGTACTGCACTCTGTAGTGAACCTTGGGTCCACAGCACTGCAGCCACCAGTAAAGCCAGTGCCCGCGGCATTGCAGCCTCCAGTGAAACACGTGCCCACTGCATTGGAACCTCCTGTTAGACCAGTGATCCGTGTACTGCAGTAGGCATTGAACACAGTGCCCACAACACTGCACCCTGCAGTGAACCCAGTTCTGAGTGCACTACAGGTTCCAGGGATCCCAGTGTGCATGACACTGCAGCCTCCGGTGAACAAAGTGCCCGCGGCAATGAACTCCAGGGAACACATTGACCGCGGCACTGC
The DNA here is from genome assembly GCF_022837055.1 of Prionailurus viverrinus. NCBI lineage: Eukaryota > Metazoa > Chordata > Mammalia > Carnivora > Felidae > Prionailurus > Prionailurus viverrinus. Next base: position 363,020 of record NW_025927641.1, on the reverse strand, counting down.
AACCTGCAGTGAACCCAGGGCCTGCGGGTCTCTACCCTTCAGTGAAGCCAGTGAGCCTGGCACTGCACACTCCAGTGAACCCAGTGCCCACGGCACTGCACCAGCCCGTGAACAAAGTGCCTGCAACACTGCAGGCTGCAATGAAACCAGTGCCCGTGGCTCTGCAGCCTCCATTGAAGCCAGCACCCGCCGTACTGCACTCTCAAGTGATCCTAGGGTCCACGGCACTGCAGCCGCCAGTAAAGCCAGTGCCCACGGCATTGCAGCCTCAAGTGAAACTCGTGCCCACAGCACTGCAGCCTCCAGTTTTCTCAGTGATCTGTGCAATGAAGTCTGCAGTAAACCCAGTGCCCACAGCACTGCACCCTGCAGTGAACCTAGTTTTGAATGCACCCAGGTTCCAACTATCCCAGGGCCCATGGCACTTTGGCCTCCAGTGAACAAAGTGCCTGCGGCAATGCACCCTCCAGTGAACCTAGTGCCCGCTGCAATGCAGCCTCCAGTGAACCCAGGGCCTGCGGGATTCTACCCTCCAGCGAAGCCAGTGTCCCTGCCACTGCACCCTCCAGTGAACACAGTGCCCACGGCACTACACCATCCAGTGAACAAAGTGCCTGCAGCACTGCACCGTGCAGTGAACCCAGTTCCCGCTTCTATGCAGCCTGCAGTGAACACAGTGCCTGCAGCACTGCAGCCTCCAGTGAACCCAGATCCCACGGCCCTGGAGCCTCCAGTGAACCCACTTCCCGCAGCACTGCACCCGCCAGTGAATGCAGTGCATGGCGCACTGTAGCCTCCTGTATACCCTCTGACCACGGCACTGCACCATGCAGTGAAACCAGTTCCAGCTTGTATGCAGCCTCCAGTGAACACATGCCCATAGCACTGCAACCTCCAGTGAACCCAGTTCCGGCGGCACTGCCCCCTCCAATGAAACCAATGCCTGCGACACAGCCCCTCCAGTGACCACAGTGTCCGTGGCACTGCACCCTCCAGTGAAACCAGTGTCCGCGACACTGCACCCTCCCGGGAACCCAGCGCCCAGGGCACTACAGCATCCAGTGAACTAAGTGCATGCGGCACTGCAGCCTGCTATGAACCCAGTGCCCAAGGCTCTACAGCCTCCAGTGAAGCCAGGGCCTGCCGTATAGGAATCTCCACTGAACCATGGGTCGGCGGCACTGCAGCCCCCAGTAAAGCCAGTGCCCACGGAATTGAGGCCTCAAGGGAAACCCGTGCCCACAGCACAGCAGCCTCCAGTTATCCCAGTGATCCGTGCACTTCAGTCTGCAGTGAACCCAGTGTCCACAGCCCTGCACCCTGCAGTGAACCCCGTTCCCACTGCACTGCAGGTTCCAAGGATCCCAGTGCCCATGGCACTTCAGCCTCCAGTGAACAAAGTGCCTGGGGCAATGCACCCTCCAGTGAACCCAATGCCCGAGGCACTGCAACCTGCAGTGAACCCAGGGCCTGCGGGTCTCTACACTCCAGTAAAGCCAGTGTCCCTGGCACGGCACCCTCCAGTTAACCCAGTGCCCAGGGCACTACACCATCCAGTGAACAAAGGGCCGGCGGCTCTGCAGGCTCCATTGAAGCCAGTGCCCGCCGTAATGCACTCTCCATTGAACCTTGGGTCCGCGGCACGGCAGCCACCAGTAAAACCAGTGCCCGCAGCATTGCAGCCTCCAGTGAAACACGTGCCAACTGCACTGCAGCCTCCAGTTATCCCAGTGATCCTTGCACTGCAGTCTGGAGTGAACCCAGTGCTCACAGCCCTGCACCCTGCAGTAAACCCAGTTCTGACTGCACTGCAGGTTCCAGGGATCCCAATGCATATGGCACTGCAGCCTCCAGTGAACAACGTGCCTGCGGTAATGCACCCTCCAGGGAACCCAGTTCCCGCGGCAGTGAAGCCTGCAGTGAACCCAGGGCCTGCGTGTCTCTACCCTCCAGTGAAGCCAATATCCCTGGCACTCCACCGTCCAGTGAAGCCAGTGCCCGCGATCGTGCACCTTCCAGTGAACCCAGTTCCCACAGCACTGCCCCCTGCAGTGAATCCAGTGGCACAACACTGCACCCTGCAGTGAACCCAGTGCCTACGGATCTCTACCCTCCAGTGAAGCCAGTATCCCAGGCAGTGCATGCTCCAGTGAAGCCAGTTTTCGCAGAACTGCACCTTCCAGTGAACCAAGTGTCCATGCCAATGCAAACTCAAGTGAAGCATGTGCCCGCAGCACTGCACCTTCCAGTGAACCAAGTGTCCGTGCCACTGCAGGTCAAGTGAAGCCAGTGCCCGCGGCACAGCACACTCTAGTAATGCCAGTGTCCGCGGCACTGCAACTTCCAGTGAAGCCAGTTCCCGCTGCACTGGAGCCTCCAGTGAACCCAGTGATCGCTGCAGTGGAGCCCCCAATGGACCCAGTGACCGCGGCACTGCAGGCAACACTGAAACGAGTTCAGGCGGCAAGCAGCCTGCAGTGAACCCAGTGCCCACGGCACTGCAGCCTCCAGCGAATCCAGTTCCCAGGGCACTACACCATCCAGTGAACAAAGTGCCCGTGGCACTGCAGCCTGCTATGGACCCTGTGCCCGCGGATCTGCAGCCTCCACTAAAGCCAGTGCCCACCGTACCACACTCTCGAGTGAACCTAGGGTCGGCGACACTGCGGCCCCCAGTAAAGCCAGTGTCCGCGGCATTGCAGCGTCCAGTGAAACCCGTGCTCACTGCACTGGAGCCTCAAGTTATCCCAGTGATCCGTGCACTGCAGTCTGCAGTGAACGCAGTGCCCACAACACTGTACCCTGCAGTGAACCCAGTTCCGAGTGCACTACAGGTTCCAGGGATCCCAGTGCGCAGGGCACTTCAGCCTCCGGTGAACAAAGTGCCCGCAGCAATGCACCCTCCAGGAAACCCTTTGACCCAGGCATTGCAGCCTGCAGTGAACCCAGGGCCTGCGGGTCTCTACCCTCCAGTGAAGCCAGTGAGACTGGCACTGCACCCTCCAGTGAAGCCAGTGTCGGCGGCACTGCACCCTCCAGTGAACCCAGTGCCCACGGCACTACACCATCCGTGAACACAGTGCCTGCGACACTGCAGCCTGCAATGAACACAGTGCCCACGGCTCTGCAGCCTCCAGTGAAGCCAGTGACTGCCATAATGCATTCTCCATTGAACCTTGGGTCCGTGGCACTGCAGCCACCAGTAAAGCCAGTGCCCGTGGCATTGCGGCCTCAAGTGAAACCCGTGCCCACAGCATTGCAGCCTCCATTTATCCCAGTGATCCATGCACTGCAGTCTGCAATGAACCCAGTGCCCACAGCACTGCACCCTGCAGTGAACCCAGTTCCCACTGCACTGCAGATTCCAAGGATCCCAGGGCCCATGGCACTTCATCCTCCAGTGAACAAAGTGCCTGGGGCAATGCACCCTCCAGTGAACCCAGTGCCGGCAGCAGTGCAGCATGTAGTGAACCCAGGGCCTGCGGGTCTCTACCCTCCAGTAAAGCCAGTGTCCCCGGCACTGCACCATCCAGTGAATCCAGTGCCCAAGGCACTACACCATCCCAGGAACAAAGTGCCTGCAACACTGCAGCTTGCTATGAACTCAGTGCCCAAGGATCTGCAGCCTCCATTAATGCCAGTGCCTGCCATACTGCACTCTGTAGTGAACGTTGTGTCCGAGGCACGCAGCCGCCAGTAAAGCCAGTGCCCGCAGAATTGCAGCCTGTAGTGGAACACATTCCAACTGCACAGCACTCCAGTTATCCCAGTGATCGGTGCACTGCAGTCTGCAGTGAACGCAGTGCCCACAGCCCTGCACCCTGCAGTGAACCCAGTTCTGACTGCAGTGAAGGTTCCAGGGATCCCAGCGCATATGTCACTGCAGCCTCCAGTGAACAAAGTGCCCACGGCAATGCACCCTCCAGTGAACCCAGTTCCCGTGGCAGGGAAGCCTGCAGTGAACCCTGGGCCTGCGTGTCTCTACCATCCAGTAAGCCAGTGTCCCTGGCACTGCCCCGTCCAATGAAGCCAGTGCCACGGCACTGCACCCTCCAGTGAACACAGTGCCCGCGGCACTGCACCCTGCAGTGAACCCAGTGGCACAGCACTGCAGTCTGCAGTGAACCCAGTGCCTACGGATCTCTACCCTCCAGTGAAGCCAATGTCCCTGGCACTGCACGCTCCAGTGAAGCCAATGCCCACAGAACTGCACCTTCCAGTGAACCAAGTGTCCGCGCCAATGCAGGCTCAAGTGAAGCCTGTGCCCGCAGCACTGCACCCTCCTGTGAACCAAGTGTCCGTGCCACTGCACCTTCCAGTGAACCCGGTGCCCACGGCACACACCATCCAGTGAACAAAGTGCCAGCAGCACTACACCATGCAATGAACCCAGTTCCCGCTTCTATGCAGCCTCAAGTAAACCAATTGCCTGCAGCACTGCAGCCTCCAGTGAACACACTGAACGTGGCACTAAACCCTACATTGAAACAGTGCCTCCTTGGGGCGCCTGGGTGGTGCAGTCGGTTAAGCGTCCACTTCAACCAGGTCACGATCTCGCGGTCTGTGAGTTCGAGTCCCGCGTCAGGCTCTGGGCTGATGGCTCAGAGCCTGGAGCCTGTTTCTGATTCTGTGTCTCCCTCTCTTTCTGCCCCTCCCCTGTTCATGCTCTGTCTCTGTCCCAAAAATAAATAAACGTTGAGAAAAAAGTTAAAAAAAAAAAAACAGTGGCTCCGCCCTGCACACTCCAGTGAAACCATTGCCCGTGGAACTGCACCATGCAGTGAACCCAGTTCCCACTTCTATGCAGCCTGCAGTGAACACAGTGCCTGCAGCACTGCAGCCTCCAGTGAACCCAGATACCACGGCACTGGAGCCTCCAGTGAACCCACTTCCCGCAGCACTGCACCCGCCAGTGAATGCAGTGCATGCCGCACTGTAGCCTCCTGTATACCCAGTGCCCGCGGCACTGCACCATGCAGTGAACCCAGTCCCAGCTTCTATGCAGCCTCCAGTGAACACACTGCCCTTAGCACTGCAGACTCCAGTGAACCCAGATCCGGCGGCACTGCCCCCTCCAGGGAACCCAATGCCTGCGACACTGCCCCCTCCAGTGAACACAATGTCCACAGCCCTGCACCCTTGAGGGAACCCAGTGCTCAGGGCACTACAGCATCCAGTGAACAAAGTGCCAGCAGCACTGCAGCCTGCTATGAACCCAGTGCCCACGACACCGAAGCTTCCAGTGAAGCCAGTGCCTGCCATACTGCATTCTCCATTGAACCTTCGGTCCGCAGCACTGTGGCGGCCAGTAAAGCCGGTGCCCATGGCATTGCAGCGTCCAGGGAAACCCCTGCCCACTGAACTGGAGCCTCCAGTTATCCCAGTGATCCGTTCACTGCAGTCTGCAGTGAACCCAGTGCCCAAAGCACTGCTCCCTGCAGTGAACCCAGTTCCGACTGTACTGCAGGTTCCAGGGATCCCTGTCCCCATGACACAGCAGCCTCCAGTGAACAAAGTGCCCGCGGGAATGCACCCTCCAGTGAACCGAGTGAATGCGGCACTGCAGCCTGCAGTGAAACCTGGGCCTGTGGGTCTCAACCCTCCAGTGAAGCCAGTGCCCGCGGCACTGCACCCTCCAGTGAAGCCAGTGCCCGCGGCACTGCACCCTCCAGTGAAGCCAGTGCCCTTGGCACTGCACCCTGCAGTGAAGCCAGTGCACACAGCACTACACCATCCCATGAACAAAGTTCCTGCCACGCTGCAGCCTGCTATGAACACAGTGCCCGCTGCTCTGCAGCCTCCATTGAAGTCAGTGCCCGCCGTACTGCACTCTCCATTGAACCTTGGGTCCCCGGCACTGCAGCCGCCACTAAAGCCAGTACCTGCGGCATTGCAGCCTCACGTGAAACACGTGCCAGAGCAATGCAGCCTCCAGTTTCCCAGTGATCCGTGCACTGCAGTTGCAGTGAACCCAGTGCCCACAGCACTGCACCCTGCAGTGAACCTCGTTCTGACTGCACTGCAGGTTCCTGGGATCCCAGTTCCCATGGCACTTCAACCTCCAGTGAATAAAGTGCCTCCGGCAATGCACCCTCCAGTGAACCCAGTGCCCGTGGCACTGCAGTGTGCAGTGAATCCAGGGCCTGCGGGTCTCTACCCTCCAGTGAACCCAGTGCCCACGGCACTACACCATCCAGTGAACAGGGTGCCCGCAGCACTGCACCATGCAGTGAACCCAATTCCCGCTTCTATGCAGCCTCAAGTAAACCAATTGCCCGCCGCACTGCAGCCTCCAGTGAACCCACTGACCGCAACACTGCACCCTCCATTGGAGGCAGTGCCTGCCACACAGCACCCTCCAATAAACCCAGTGCCCTCGTAACTGCACCATGCAGTGAACATAGTTCCCGCTTCTCTGCAGCATGCAGTGAACACAGTGCCTGCAGCACTGCAGCCTCCAGTGAAGCCAGATCCCGCAGCACTGGAGACTCCAGTGAACCCACGTCCCGCAGCACTGCACCCGCCAGTGAAGGCAGTGTCTACTGCACTGTAGCCTCCTGTGAACCCAGTGCCCGGGCACTGCAGCATGCAGTGGAACCAGTTCCAGTTTTTATGCAGCCTCCAATGAACACACTGCCCGCAGCACTGCAGCCTCCAGTGAACCCAGATCTGGCGGCACTGCCCCATCCAGTGAACCCACTGCCTGTGGCATTGCAACCTCCAGGGACCAACTGCCTGAGACACTGCCCTTCCACTGAACCCAGTTCCACGGCACTGCACCATCCAGTGAACCCAGTACCCGTTGTACTGGAGCCTACTGTGAACCCACTGCCTGCGGCACATCAGCCTCCAGTGAACCCAGTGCCCGCGGCACTGCACCCTCCATTGAACCCAGTGCGCGTGTCACTACATCCTGCATTGAACACACTGCCCAGGGTACTGCAGCCTGCAGTAAACCCATTGCTCGCATCACTGCATCCTGCATGGAACCTAGTGCCCAGGGTATTGCAGCCTGCGGTGAACCCAGTTCCCGCAGCACTGCACCATGCCGTGAACCCAGGACCCATGGTACTGGAGCCTGCTGTGAACCCACTGCCCGCGGCACTGCAGCCTCCAGTGAACCCAGTGCGGGAGGCACGGAACCCTCCATTGAACCCAGTGCACGCATCACTGCATCCTGCATGGAACCCACTGCGCAGGGTACTGCAGCCTCCGGTGAACCCAGTTCCCGTGGCACTGCACCATCCAGTGAACTCAATACCCGTGGCACTGGAGCATGCTGTGAACCCACTGCCCACACACTGCATCCTCCAGTGACCCACTGCCTGCGACACTGCCCCCTCCAGTGAACACACTGTCCGTGACACTGCACCCTCCAGTCAACCCAGTGCCCGCGGCTATGCACCCTCCAGTGAACCCAGTGCCCAAGGCACTACACCATCCAGGGAACAATGTGCCCCGGCACTGCAGCCTCCTATGAACCCAGTGCCCGCGGCTCTGCAGCCTCCATTGAAGCCAGGGTCCGCCGTACTGCACTCTCCATTGAACCTTGAGTCCGTGGCACTGCAGTTGCCAGTAAAGCCAGTGCCCAGGGCATTGCAGACTCCAGTGAAACACGTGCCCACTGCACTGCAGCCTCCAGTTATTCCAGTGTTCCATGCACTGCAGTCTGCAGTGAACCCAGTGACCATAGCAATGCACCCTGCAGTGAACCCATTTCCGACTCCACTGCAGGTTCCTGGGATCCCAGTGCCCATGGCACTGCATCCCTCAGTGAACAAACTGCCTGCGGCAATGCACCCTCCAGTGAACCCAGTGACCACGGCACTGCAGCATGCAGTGAACCCAGGGCCTGCGGGTCTCTACCTCCAGTGAGGCTGTGTCCCTGGCACTTCACCATCCAGTGAAGCCAGTGCCCGTGGCACTACACCCTCCAGTGAACCAAGTGTCCACGCCACTGCAGCCTCAAGTGAACCAGTGCCCATGGCACTGCACACTCTAGTAAAGCCAGTGTCCGCGGCACTGCAGCTTCCAGTGAAGCCAGTTCCTGCAGCACTGGAGCCTCCAGTGAATCCAGTAACCGCTGCACTGCAGCCTCCAGTGAACCCAGTGCCCGCGGCACTGCAGGAACCAGTGAAACCAGTTCTCGCAGCACTGCAGCCTGCAGTGAACTCAGTACACAAGACACTGCAGCCTCCTGTGAACCCAGTGCCCGCTCTACTGCATTGTCCAGTGAACCCAGTCCTGGGGCAATGCAGCCTCCAGTGAACGCACTGCCCGACACAGTGAAGCCTCCAGTGAACCCGCTGCCAGTGTCACTGCAGCCTCCAGTAAATTTTCCACCCGAAGCACTGCTGACACCTGTGAACACACTGTCCGAAGCACTGCTGCCTACAGTGAACCCACTGTCCGAGGCAATGCAGCCTCCATGAACCCAGTGCCTGCCATCATGGAGTTACTTACGTTAAGGCCTCATGTCACTAACCCTAAATTTACTCCTGTAGGAATGTAACCTTTAACAGGTCAACAGTGAAATTCCTATTCATTGCCAGAAATTTGACTGATAGACGGCTGCCATTCCCTCAGGGAGGAAATCTCGCCTAAATAAGGTATTCCATGCCACTAAATTTGTTTTAAGTTTATTTTGAGAGAGAGACAGAGAAAGAGAGCACAAGCAAGGCAGGGGCAGGAATAGAGGGAGAGAGAGAAGCCCATTACCACGAGGTCATGATCTGAGCCAGGATCAAGACTCGGACACTTAACCAAGCGATCCAGACCCCGAGAATGTGGAGTTTCAAAGGTCAGAAGGCTTGGCTGGGATACAGCCCTGAGGGCACTGGCCTAATCCTTCAGAGAAGGCAGCAATCTACATACAGGCAGACGGTATGGAAACAGTGACCTGTACATCGCCTGGTGTACACAGTGGAGCGATTATACACTCTCATAGAGCACCCCTGAGAGGCAGTGTTCACAAGGGGACAAAGGAGCCAGGACAGAGGAAGTGTGTGGGACCATTTTCCTCCTCTTCCCCACAGCATAGACACAGAGCCATCTGCTGGAAACAATGTCATCCCCACACTGGCTGCCTAAGATGCTAACACCAACCCCACATTCCTGTGCTCTGGTGAGACTGGCCTTCTAGGTCAATCAGGCTTGCCTCAGTCCCAATGGAGGTGTCCCCTTCCGCAGGTGACCAGCGGAAGCCCATGACCACACCACCTCTCTTGACCAGACAGTTCTGCAGAACTTCGCTTCGAGTGGCAGTCATTTCAAGTCTCATTTAAGAGGCAGATCGGAGCTGACCTAGACAAAACTCAGCACATTCTGGCCAAGGACCATACATTGTCCATACAACTGGCCTGAAGGACAGTGCAGCCAGAACACAAAACAATGTATGCAACACACACCACAGACACTCCCTGATGTGTCAGCCCCTGGACACTAGATGACCTCCTTTTATTAAAGCCATTCATCTCACAGGCAGCTAACATAATGAGCGTTTGTAACACAGAGAAGGCAAAAACTCAGCCAAAATGCCAAGACAAGAGGAATGCATCCCAAATGAAAGAACAAGATAAGGTCATGGACAGAGAAATGGAAGGAACACTTCCAAAGTCATTCTATGAGGCCAGCTTGGCCTTGATACCAAACTGGACAAAGACCCCACCAGAAAGGAAAACTACAGACCAATTTCCCTGATGAACCTGGATGCAAAAATTCTCAACAAAAGTAGCAAGCCGGATCCAACAATACATACAAATAATTATTCACCACAATGAATTAGATTTATTCCTGGGATGCACCACCAATTCAATATCTGCAAATCAACTGATGTGATACATCACATTGAGAAAAGAAAGGATAACAACCATATGATCCTCTCAATAGATGCAGAAAGAGCATTTGACACAATGCAGCATCCTTTCTTGATGGAAAAAAAGCACACATGAAAGGAAGGATAGAAAGATCTTGTCTGAATATCAGTATGTCCAGATATGAAAGTCCCACAACTAATATCATCTTCAATGAGGAAAAACTGAGAGCTTTCCCCCTAAGGTCAGGAACACGACTGGGATGTCCACTCTCACCACTGTTATTCCACAAACTGTTGGAAGTCCTAACCTCAGCAAGAAGACAACAAAAAGAAATACAAGGCGTTCAAATTGGCAAGGAGGGTCAAACTTTCCCTCTTCGCAGACATGATACTTTTCAAGGAAATCCCAAAGACTCCATGGAAAAACTGTTAGGACTGATACTGGAATTCAGGAAAGTCTCAGGATATAAAATCAATATACAGAAGTTGATTGCATTTCTATACACCAATAATGAGTCAGCAGAGAGAAATCAAGGATTGATGTACTTTACAACTGCACTGAAAACCATCAAACACCCAGGGGTAAACATAACCAAAGAGGTAAAAGATCAGTACACTTAAAACAATAGAGGGGCGCCTGGGTGGCTCCGTCGGTTAAGTGCCGACTTCAATTCAGGACATGATCCCGCATTTGTGGGTCTGAGTCCCGTGATGGGCACTGTCCTGACAGCTCGGAGCCTGGAGCCTGCTTCAGAGTCTGTGTCTCCCTCTCTCCCTCTTTCTGCCCTTCCCCTGCTCATGTGCTCTCTCTTTCTCTCTCTCTCTCTCAAAAATAAACAAAGATCAAAAACATAAAGGAACAAACCATACAACATCTATGAAAGAAATGGAAGAAACACAAAGAAACGGAAAAACATTCCATGCTCATGGATGAGAAGAACAAATATTATTAAAATGTCAATACTACCCTAAGCAATCGACACATTCAATGCAATTCCTATCAAAACAACACCAGCATTCCTCACAGAACTAGAACAACCCTAAAATTTGTAGGGAGCCAGAAAAGACCCCAAATCGCCAAAGTCATGTTGAAAAAGAAAACAAAGCTGGAGACATTAAAATCTGGAATTTATGGTGCATTAGAAAACCGCAATCATCAAGACAGTATGGTACGGGCACATAAACAGACACAGACATCAATGGAACGGAATAGGGAACCCATAAATGGATGCTCAAACATATGGCCGAGTAATCTTTGATAACACTGGAAAGAATATCCAATGGAAAAACAAAAGTCTCTTCAGCAAATGGTACTGGGAAAACTGAACAATGAGAAGATTGGACCTGGACTATGTTCTTAAACCACACACACACACACACACACACACACACACACACACACACACACACCTCAAAATGGATGAAAGATATAAATGTAAGAAAGGGACCATCAAAATCCTAGAGGAGAAAACACGCAATCTACCTCCTTGATCCTGGCCACAACAACCTCTTGCTTGTCATGTCTCCAAAGCAAGGGCAATGAAAACCAAAGTGAACAATTGGGACTTGGAGATAAAAAGCATCTGCACAGAAGAGGACATAATCAGCGAAACTGAAAGGCCACTGAATGAAGTGGGAGAAGATATTTGCAGGTGACATATCAGATAAAGGGTTAGTATCCAAAATCTATAAACATTTATCACACTCAACACCCAAAAACCAAATAATCTGGTGAAGAAATGGGCAAAAGACATGAACAGACACTTTAAGAAAGATGACATCCAGATTGGTCACACATGAAAAGATGCTCAATCTCACTTGTCATCACTGAAATACAAATCAAAACCACAATGAGATATCCCCACACACCTATCAGAATGGCTAAAATTAACATCTCCGAAAAAGACAGATGTTAGCAAGGATGCAGAGAAAGGGAACGCTTTTGAAATGCTGGTGGGCATGCAAAGTGGTGTAGCCACTCTGGAAATAGTATGGAGATTTGTCAGAAAAACTAAAAATAGAACTACACTAGACCCCAGCAATTGCACTACTACATATTTATCCAAAGGATACACTAACGTTGAGTCCAAGTGGAACATGCACTGCAATGTTTATAGCAACATTATCAACAATAACTAAATTATGCAAAGAGCGCAAATGACCATTGACAGATGAATGGATAAAGAAGATGTGGTATATTCATACAATGGAATTTTACTCGGCAGTCAAAAAGAATGAAATCTTGCTATTTGAAACAACATGGATGGAACCGGACTTGATTATGCTAAGCAAAATATGTCAGAGAAAGACACACATCATATGATATCTCTCATCTGTGGAATTTAATACAACTGATGAACGTAGTGAAAGGAAAGCAAAAATAAGATACAAACAGAGAGGGAGTCAAACGATAAGAGACTCTGAAATACAGAGAAGAAACTCAGGGTTCCAGGAGGGTTACTGAATAGGGGTATGGGCTAAATGGGTATGGGCATTACGGGTGCACTTGGGATGAGTATCGGGTATATTTTGTACTTGATGGATCACTAAATTCTACTGCTGAAACTGTATTCCACTATAAAGTAACTAACTTGGGCTTAAATTAAAAAAAAGAAATATGAAAAAGAAGTAAAGAAATGTACTACCAGTCAAAAGAAAAGAATATTTAAATCGGGCTCTTTGAGTGGAAATCTAGGACTAAAAGTGTTACAGACAAGAAAGGATCAGAGAAAACATCAAAAAACAAAGGCATAACAACTAGTAGAATGGCACTAAATATATACCTATCAATAATCACCCGGAATATAAATGGACTAAATGCTCCAATCAAAAGACATTGGATAGGGCGTCAGAATGGACAAAACAAACAAACAAACAAGCAAACAAACAAAAAACAATGTCTATCTAGAAGCTGCCTACAAAGCCTTATTTGGACTTAAGTCTCCTGCAGATTTGAAGTGAAGGAATGAAGAAATATTTATTATGCCAATAATGTTAAAAGAAAGCCAGTAGCAATACTTATATCAGGCAAAATAACCTTTAAAACCGAGACTCTTTTTTGGTACACTTTGGGTAAATACCTAATAGTGACATTTCATGAACCCAGTATTTATAGCAGCATTATCAAGAGTAGCAAAACTATAGAGAAAGCCCAAGTATCCATCAACTGATGAAGGTATAAAGAAGTTGTGGTGTGTGTGCGTGTGTATGTATGTATACGCATATATACAGATGTACATATGTGTACGTTCATATATACAAACATATGTATACACAAAGAAATATAACTCAACTTCAAGAAGAATGAAATCTTGCCATTTCCAATGATGTGGATGGAGCTATAATGTATTATGCTAAGTGAGATATGTCAATCAGTGAAAGACAAATATATGATTTCACTCATGTGGAATTGAAGAAACAAAACAGATGAAAACATGGGAAGGGGGCAGGAAACGAGAAGAGTGGTAACAAACCACATGAGTCTCTTAATGTTAGAGAAAAAAACCGAAGGTTGATGGAGGGAAATGGGTCAGGGCTGGGCTAGATGTGGGATGAGTATTAAGGAGAGCACTTGTTGGGATGAGCACTGGGTATTGTATGTAAGGGATGAATCACCAAATTCTACTCCCGAATCCGAGAGTGCACTATGTCAACTATGACTTAAATTAATATAAATAAATAAGTAAGTAAGTAAATAAATAAATAAATAAAGGTATAACAAGAGATGAAGACAGACGCTATCTCATACTAAAGGGGACAATGAAACAAGAAGATCCAATGATTATAAATTTTGATGCACGCAACATGCGATCACCAAGTATATAAAATATTTAACAACAACCATAAAGGAACTCATTTTTTATAATATAACGATAGTAGAGGACTTTAACCCATTGCTCACTTCAATGGACAGAAGCTGTAAACAGAAAATCAACAAGGAAACAATGGCTTTGATTGACACAGTGGACCAGATGGGTTTAACAGATATATTCAGAACACTCCATACTAAAATGGCAGAGTACATATTCTTTTCAAGCGCACATGGGACATTCTCCAGAGTTGATCATATTCTAGGTCACATATCAGAAGAACAAGAGCAGAAGGAAGGAAGGAATAGAGATTCAGACAGAAATAAGGGATACTCAAACCAAAAAGACACTAGACCAAATCAATGAAACCAGGGGCTGGTTCTTTGAAAACAGAAATCAACATGAAAACTTCTAGGCAGACTTTTGAGTAAGAAGAGAGAAAGGACTCCAATAAATAAAATCACAAATAAGAAAGGAGAAATAACAGTCCACACCACAAAAATACAGTTAGAAGTTAATATTATGAACAACTATATGCAACAAATTGCACACTGAGAAAAATGGACAAATTCCTAGAAACACACAAACTACCAAAACTGAAACAGGAAGATACATATATTCTGAAAAGAGAAAGAAATCAAATCAGTAATAACAAAAATCTCCCCCCAACACAAAAGTTCTGGGCCAGATGGTTTAACTGATGAATTCTACCATCCATTTAAGAAAGAGCTAATATGTATTCTCCTTGAATTATTATGAAAAATAAAAAAGAAGGAAAACTTACAAATTCATCTTATGAGGCCATCATTACCCTGATACCAAGACCAGATAAAGCCTCCACTAAAACCGAAAATGGTGGGGCGCCTGTGTGGCTCGGGCTGTTTACTGTCCAACTCTTAATTTTGGACTAGGACATTATCTTGCAGTGCGTGGGTTCGAGTCCCATGTTGGACCCTGCCATGACAGTGTGGAGCATGGCCAGGATTCTCTCTCTCCCTATCTCTGAGCCCCTCCCTCACTTTTATGTACTCAAAGGAAAGAAATAGACATTTAAAAAATGTTTAAAAATTTTTTTAAATAAAACTGCAGCCCAATAGCCTGATGACTATGTATGCAGAAATTCTTATTAAAATACCTTCAAATTAAAGTCAACAATACATTAATAGAATCATTTGCCATAATCAAGTGGGATATATTCTTGGGCTGCAAGGGTGGTTCCACATTCACAGATCAATCAACATGATGCACCACAGTAATAGAAGAAAGGATAAGAACAATACGATGCTTTCAACAGATGCAGGAAAACTATTTGAAAAAATGTCACATCCATTCATGATAAAACCCCTCAGCAAAGTACATTGAGAGTCAACCTACCTGCACATAATAAAGGTCATCTAGGAAAAACCCACAGCTCATCTCATCCTCAATGGGGAAAAATTGAAAAAATTTCCTCCAAGGTCAGGGACAAAACAGGGATGACCCCTCTCACCACTGTTATTGCGCATAGTACAGGAACCCTAACCACAGCACTCAGACAACAAAAAGAAATAAGAGGCATCCAAATCGGCAAGGAAGAAGTAGCACTTTCGCTATTTGGAACTGACGTGATGTGTTCTCTAAAAAGCATGAAATATTCCCTTAAAAACGGCTAGAATTGATATATGAATTCCACAAGTCACAATATACAGAAATCAAGGAACATAGATGTATTGAATTTCTAACACAAATCATGAATTAACACAGAGAGAAAGTAAGGGATCAATCCCATTGACAGGCTCACAAATACCACAAGAAACCAGGAATAAACCTAACCAAAGAATTGAAAGACCTGTACTCTAAAGTCTATGAAACACTGATGAAAGAAATGGAAGAGGACACAAAGAAATGGAATACATTTCATGTTCATGGATGGGAGGCACAAAATACTGTTAAAATGTCTACACTCCTCAAAACAATCTACACATATAATGAAATCCCTATCACACTAACAAAAACATTTGTGACAGAACAAGAACAAATAATCTCAAAATTTGTATGGAATAACAAAAGTCCCCAAACAGCCAAAACAAACTTGAAGAAGAAAAGCAAAGTTGGAGACATCACAATTCCAGACTTTAGGTTATATTACAAAGCTATACTGATCAAAACAGTGGAACTGGCAAAAGAACAACCACCACCACCACCACCACCACCACCACCACAACAACAACACACAGAGGCATAGATCAATAGAAAATAAATGCAGAAATGAACTCACACCTATATGGTCAATTAATTCTCAACAAAGCAGGAAAGAACATCCAATGGAAAAAAAGATAGTCTTGGGACACAGGGGTGGCTCAGTCAACAAAGCGTGTGATTGTGAATTCAGCTCAGGTTATGATCTCAGGGCAGTGCAGAGCATGCGTGGGATTCTCTGTCTCCATTTCTCTCTGCCCCTCTTCTGCATGCTCTCTCTCTCTCGAAAATAAGTAAATAAACTTAAAAAAAAAAGGCTCCTCAACAAATGGTTTTGGAAAAAATGGACAGCATCCTGCAAAACAAAACAAAAACAACAATGGACCACTTTCTTACAACATACACAAAAATAAATCCAACACGGATAAAGAACTATATGTGAAACCTGAAACCATAAAAATCCCAGAGGATAACACGGGTAGTATCTTATTTAACATTGCCTGTACAAACGTCTTTGCAGATATATCTCTACCGGTAAGGGAAACACAAGCAAAAACAATGAGACTTCATAAAAATTAAAACCTTCAATCACCAAGGAAATAATCAACAAAACTAAAACACCTACAGAATGATATTTGCAAACGACATCAGATAAAGGGTTAGTGCCCAAAATATATACAGTTATACAGCACCCAAAAAATGAAAAATCTGATTAAAAATGGGCAGAAGACAAAAATGGACATTTCCTGAAGGAAGACATATACCTGGCCAAGAGACACATGAAAAAATACTCAACAATACTGATCTTCAGGCAAATACAATTCAAAAGTACAATGAGATAACACATCACTTCTGTCACAATGACTAAAATCAATGAAGGATGACACAGCAGGTTTTGCCAAGGATGTGGGGAAAGAATAACCCTCTTGCACTGTGGGTAAGAAGGCAAACCGGTGCAGCCAGTCTGGAAAACATTATGGAGATTTCTAAAAAAAAAAAACAACTGGAAATGGAAGTAACTTATGTTCCAGCAATTTCACTACAAGGTATTTCCACAAAGAATACAAAATCTTCAAAGGGATACATGCACCATGATGTTTCCAGCAGCATTTTCTACAACAGCCAAATTACAGAAACTATCCAAGCATCCATCAACTGATGAATAAATTGAGATGTGGTCTATGGAATGTAATATTATTAGGCCATAAAAACATGAAATCTTGTAATTTGCCATGAGCTGGATGGAGCAAGAGAATGTTATCCTGGGTGAAATAAGCCTTTCAGACAAAGACAAATAGCAGATGATTTCACTAACACATGGATATAAAACAAAACAAAGTGGGGGGGGGGCGGGGAGGAGACAGTGACAAACAGACTTTTAACTAGGAAACAAACTGAGGGCTTCCAGAGCAAGGTGGGGAATGGGTGAAACAGCTGCTGGGGATTAAGAAGTGCACCTGGGATGAGCACCGGATGACGTGTGGAAGGGTTGCTCTATATTTTACACCTGAAACTAATACTACACTGTATCTTTACTCACTGCAATTTAAATTCAAGATAACGTACGTTAATGACAGGTACCTACCAGGTTTTCTGTAGTTTGCAATCACTTAATTAAGTTGGAAAAATCACCATGAAACTTTTTAAAAGGCATGTATGATGTGGGGGACAGTTTGTGCCCTTACCTCGGTCACTGGTTCCAGCAGGACTTGGAAAGTGGGTCCCAGCTCATTCTTCTAGGAGTTCCTAAGACGAGCATTTCATGTATTCATGTCCTAATGGAATGCACCTCCCGTTCTTCTGAATTTCTGTCAGGGTTTCTTCCCGGAAACAAGCCTGAATCTGGAACAACAAACCATCGACTGCATCGATGAGGTGATGTCGTGGGACTCCACAATCCACGAGACCTTTAGTAAAATATGTCTTGTTCAAATACTGTCCGGGAAGGGGAGGAATGAAACACGGGAACAGCCCAGAAAGCGCAAGGGCCTGTGCAGCTCAGCAACCAGCTTGCCCAGGGAAGCCACCCAGAGCCCACTCCTCAGCACTCAGTACAATAAGACAAATTCTCTCTGGCGACTCAGGAGATGCCAAGTTGCTACAAAGCTCCCAAGATCTCCCCTGGGGCGGGCAGCACAACCTGCTGGAAATGCAGCTCTGCTCTCTGTACTCAGGCAGCTGAAAAGGCCCTGAGTACTCTGGGAGCAATCAAAGCCCTTCCTGCTCTCAGGTGCCCTGGGTCAGAAAAGCCGATGGTACGCCCTCTGGTGGCCATCACTGCCTGGGCAGAGGACTCCGCCTCTCCGGGTCTGTGGTGCTTGAGCTCTCTCTGTTGGCCATCATGGGTACTTTTGCAATGTGGAAGGCCCTGGTTGCTCAGCTGAGACACTGAAGTTCCCTGGGCAACTAAACCTGTTCTCCACAGTGGGAAAGGTTTTAATGACAGGGCCTGGGACACAGAGAAATCTTTTCCTTCTCCTTTCTTGTGAGTGAAGAATGAAACCGACTTTATTAACGTAATGACATCATTTGTAATGGTTTAAGCAATGTTCACAGAAAAATAGACCACCAATTTACACTTGCTGAGCAAGTGGTAATTGTGTTTACCACCAAAATACTTAGGTTAGATAAAGAATGAACACCTTTGAGAGAGATACTGGCGTCAGCTATGGAATGAATGAGTCCTAGGAATACAAGGGACAGCCAATGTAATGGAGTCAATTTTGTAATACTGTTGCATGCTTTCACAGGATAGCTACACTTGTGCTTAAGTACAATATAATTCATAGACATATGGAATGACTACAATGTATGCTGAAAACTCATACAACAAATGTGTGAACAATATTTCAATTAAAAATAGACATCCTTTACACTATTTTTAATTTCTCCTTGTTTGCCAATAAACTATCATTCCTGGGGCGCTTGGGTGGCTTAGTCGGTTAAGCGTCCGACTTTGACGCAAGTCGTGATCTTGCAGTCCATGAGTTTGAGCCCCGCGTCAGGCTCTGTCCTGAGAGCTCAGAGCCTCGAGCCTGCCTCAGATTCGGTATCTCCCACTCTCTCCCCCCTCCCCAGCTCGGGCTATCTCAAAAAAAGAAAAAAGAAACATTAAAAATGAAAAATAATTCCTAATTTGGAACCTGTGAATTTCCATTTATACCAGATTCTCTAACATCACCATCTTGATGTGGGGAGCGTATCTGAAAAGTCACTAATAATATCTTTGATGATACATATGTGACAAGGTCAGAATGAAACTTACAGGGAGCTGTGAATCAGTTGTGAATTTACAGTATGTATCCTTGGCTAATATTTCCAATGAAACGTGCTTTAGGGACACGGATGGATGAAATAATGTCCACCAGTCATATAGGTAAATATCCTGTAGGACCATTATGCCTTCAATTACTAATTGCAATCTCTTCAGCATTAAAAGAAAGCTGGGGCAAGAAAATGTCTTTGAATTTGATGTAAGAGAAGACTAGAGTGTTTTACAGTGTTCACCTACCTTCTGGAATCCTCAGATTACTTACTGCCCCCTCCAGTGAACCCAGTGCCCGCGCACTGCACCATGCAGTGAACCCAGTTCTGACTGTACTGCAGTTTCCAGGGATCCCAGTTGCGACCTCGGTAAGACTCACCACATTCTAGCCAAGGACCCTACCTTTCCCATACAACTGACCTGAAGGATAGTGCAGCCAGAACACAAAAAATAGTGCATGCGACACACACCACAGACACTCCGTGATGTGCCAGGCCCTGGACATTGGATGACCTCCTCTTCATAAAACCATTCAACTCATAGGCAGGTAACACAATGAGCTTTGGTAACACAGAGATGGCAAATACTCAACCAAAATTCCAACACAAGAGGGAGGCATCCCAAATGAAAGAACAAGATAAGGTCATGGGCAGAAAAATGGAGGGAACACTTCCAAACTCATTCTATGAGGCCAGCATGGCCTTGAGTCCGAACTGAACAAAGACCCCACTTTAAAGGAAAACTAGAGACAAATTTCCCTGATGACCATGGATGCAAAAAATCTCAACAAAAAGTGGCAAACTGGATTCAAAAATACATTAAAAGAATTATTCAGCACAATGAAGTGGATTTTATTCCTGGGATGCACAACCGACTCAATATCTGCAAATCAACTGATGTGATATATCTCGTTGATAAAAGAAAGGATAACAACCACATGATCCTCTCAATAGTTGCAGAATAAACATTTGACAAAACGCAGCAGCATCCTTTCTTGATGGAAAAAAAACACCTCATGAAAGGAGGGATGGAAGGGTCGTGGCTCAATGTGAGAATGTCCAGATATGAAAGTCCCACAGCTAATAATATCTTCAATGGGGAAAACTGAGAGCTTTCCCCCTAAGGTCAGGAACACGACAGGGATGTCCATTCTCAACACTGTTATTCACCATTCTCAACGTTTATTTTTTTTTTTATTTTTGGGACAGAGAGAGACAGAGCATGAACGGGGGAGGGGCAGAGAGAGAGGGAGACACAGAATCGGAAACAGGCTCCAGGCTCTGAGCCATCAGCCCAGAGCCCGACACGGGGCTCGAACTCACGGGCCGCGAGATCGTGACCTGGCTGAAGTCGGACGCTTAACCGACTGTGCCACCCAGGCGCCCCCACCATTCTTTTGAAAGTCCTAGCCTCAGCAATCAGACGACAAAAAGAATTACAAGGTGTCCAAGTTGGCAAGGAGGGGTCAAAATTTCCCTCCTCACAGATATGATACTCTCCGTGGAAAATCCAAACGACTCCACCAAAAAACTTCTAGGACTGATACAGGAATTCAGGAAAGTCTCAGAATATAAAATCAATATACAGAAGTTGATTGCATTTCTATACCCCAATAATGAATCAACAGAAAGAAAGTTAAGGAATTGATCTAATTTACAACTGCACAGAAATGCATAAAATACCCAGGGGTAAATCTAACCAAAGAGGTAAAAGATCAGTACATTCAAACAATAGAGGGGTGCCTGGGTGGCTCAGTCGGTTAAGTGCCGACCTCAGTTCAGGACATGATCCCACGTTTGTGGGTTTGAGTCCTGTGACAGGCTCTGTGCTGACAGCTTGGAGCTTGGAGCCTGCTTCAGATTCTGTGTCTCCCTATCTCTGCCTTTCCCCTGCTCATGGGCTCTTGCTCACTCGCTCACTCTCTTAAAAATAAATAAAAATTAAAAAAATAAAAGAACAAACCATACAACATCTATGAAAGAAGTTGAAGAAGACACAAAGAAATGGAAAAACATCCCATCTCATGGATTGGAAGAACAAATATTGTTAAAATATCAATACTACCCAAAACAATGGACAAATTCAATGTAATTCCTATCAAAATAACATCAGCATTCTTCCATATCTAGAATATATCACACTCAACACCCAGAAACCAAATAACCCAGTGAAGAAATGGGCAAAAGACATGAAGAGACACTTTAACAAGATCACATCCAGATTGGTCATACCATGAAAAGATGCTCAACCTCATTCATCATAAGTGAAATACAAATCAAAACCACAATGAGATATCCCCTCACACCTATCAGAATGGCTAAAATTAACATCTCAGGAAACGACAGATGTTGGCAAGAATGCAGAGAAAGGGAATGCTTTTGCAATGCTGGTGGGAATGCAAAGTGGTGTAGCCGTTCTGGAAAATAGTATGGAGATTCGTTACAAGAAACAATAAGAGAACTACACTACAACCCAGCAATTGCACTAATAGGCATTTATCCAAAGGACACACTAACGCTGACTCGAAGAGGCACATGCACTCCAATGTTTATAGCAGGATTATCAACAATAGCTAAATTATGCAAAGAGCCCAAATGACCATTGAGAGATGTATGGATAACGAAGATGTGGTATATTCATACAGTGGAATATTACTCGGCAATCAAAAAGAGTGGAATCTTGCTATTTGCAACAAGGTGGATGGAACCAGACTTTATTATGCTAACCATAATATGTCAGAGAAAGACACACATCATATGATTTTTCTCATCTGTGGCATTTAATACACTGATGAACATAGTGAAAGGAAAGCAAAAATAAGATACAGAGAAGGAATCAAACGATAAGAAACTGTTAAATAGAGGGAAGAAGCTCAGGACTCCAGGAAGGTTTCTGAATAGGGGTGTGGGCTAAATAGGTGATGGGAACCCGGGGGGCACTTGGAATGAGTACTGGATATATTTTGTAACTGATGGATCACTAAATTCTAATCCTGAAACTGTATTCCACTATAAGGTAACTAACTGGGGCTTAAATTTTAACGAAGAAGAAATATAAAAATAAGTAAAGAAATGTACTACCAGTCAAAAGAAAAGAATATTTAAATCAGACTCTTGGAGTGGAAATGAAAGACCAAAAGTGTTACAGACAAGAAAGGATCAGAGAAAACATCAAGAAACAATGGAAAACAACTAGTAGAATGTCACTAAATATATACCTGTCAATAATTACTCTGAATGTAAATCGACTACATGCTCCAATCAAAAGACAAGGATAGGGTGTCAGAATGGACAGAAAAAAAAGAAAGAAACAAAAACAAAAACAAAACAAGGCCTATCTAGATGCTGCTTACAAAGCGTTATTTGGACATATGTCACCTGCAGATTTAAAAGGAGGGAATGAAAAACGTTTATCATGACAATAATGTAAAAGAAAGCCAGTAGCAATACTTATATTAGGCAAAATAAACTTCAAAACCGAGAGTGTAGTTTGGTACCCTTTGGGTCAATACCTAGTAGTAAAATGCATACACCCAATATTTATAGCAGCATTATCAACAGTAGCCATACTATGGAGAAAGCCCAAGTATCCATCAACTGATGAAGGTATAAACTTGTGTGTGTGTGTGTGTGTGTGCATGTATTTGCATATGTACTCACGTGTATGTTCATATATACATACAAATATACATACATATATACAATGAAATGAAACTCAGCTTCATAAAGAACGAAACCCTGCCACTTGCAATGATATGGATGGACCTAGAATGTATTATGCTAAGTGAAATATATCAATCAGTGAAAGACACATATATGATTTCACTCATGTGGAATTTAAGAAACAAAACATATGAAAATATGGGAAGGGGGCAGGAAAAGAGAAGAGTGGTAACAAACCACATGAGTCTCTTAGCCATAGCGGAAAAAAAGTGAGGGTTGATAGAGGGAGATGTGTCGGCGCTGGGCTAGGTGGCAGACGAGTATTAAGGAGAGCAATTGTTGTCATGAGTACTGGGTGTTGTATGTAAGGGATGAATCACTGGATTCTATTCCTGAAACAGAGAATGCACTATATGTCAACTAAGACTTACATTAAAAAAATAAATAAAGCTGTAACAAGAGACGAAGATAGACACTATCTCATACTAAAGGGGACAACCAAACAAAAAGACCCAATGATTGTAAATTTTGATGCACCCAATATGCAATCACCAATATCAAAAACATTCAACAAAACCATAAAAGAATTTATAATAATATAATGATAATAGAGGACTTTAACACATCTGTCACATCAATGGACAGAACCTCTAAACAGAAAATCAACAAGGAAACAATGGCTTTGAATGACACACTGGACCAGATGCGTTTAACAGATATATTCAGAACACTCCATACTAAAATGGCAGAGTACACATTCTTTTCAAGCGCACATGGGGCATTCTCCAAAAATGATCACATTCTAGGTAACAAATCAGGCCTCAACAGGTACCTAAAGACAGAGATCAGACCAAGCATCTTTTCTGACCACACGCTAGGAAACTTGAAGTTAACCACAATCATACACACACACACACACACACACACACACACACACACAGGGGGAAAGGCCACAAATAAAGGGAGGTTAAATAACATGTTACGAAATGAATGGGTCAAACAGGAAATCAATAAGAAAATACACTGAAAGTAATGAAAATGAAAATACACTGGTAAAAATTTTTGGAATGCAGCAAAAGCAATCTAAGATGGAAGTATATAGCAATACAAGCCTACCTTAAAGAGCAAGAAAAATCTCAAACCCTCCTAACTTACAACTAAAGGAATGAGAAGAACAGCAGAAGGAAGGAAATAATAGAGATTAAGGCAGAAATGAGGGATATACAAACCAAAAAGACACTAAACCAAATCAATGAAACAAGGGGCTGGTTCCTTGAAAACAGTAATCAACATGAAAACCTCCTAGGCAGAGTTTTCACAAAGAAGAGAGAAAGGACTCAAATACATAAAATCACAAATAAGAAAGGAGAAACAACAGTCAACACTACAAAAATACAGTTAGAAGATAATATTATGAAAAACTATATGCAACAAATTGGACACTCTGAGAAAAATGGACAAATTCCTAGAAACACAAAAACTACCAAAACTGAAACAGGAAGATACATAAAATCTGAAAACAGAAAGAAATCAAATCAATAAGAAAAAAAAACTCCCCCCAATACAAGAGTTCAGGGCAGAGGGCTTCACTGATTAATTCTACCATCCATTTAAGGAAGAGGTAATATGTATTCTCCTCGAATGATTACAAAAAATAAAAAAGAAGAAAAACTTACAAATTCATCTTATGAGGCCATCATTGCCCTGATACCAAACCCAGATAAAGCCTCCACTAAAACCGAAAACTGCCGGGGCGCCTGTGTGGCTCAGTCGGTTTATTGTCCAGGTCTTAATTTTGGATTAGGACATTATCTTGCGGGGCGTGGGTTCCAGTCCCACATTGGACAGTGCATTGACAGTGTGGAGCATGGCCAGGATTCTCTCTCTCTGTCTCTCTGCCCCTCCCTCACTTTTATGTACTCTATCTAAGGAAAGAAATAAACATTTTAAAAAAATGTTTAAAAATTTAAAATAAAACTGCAGACCAATAGCCTGAGAGTATGTATGCAGAAATTCTCATTAAAATACCTTCAAATTAAAGTCAACAATACATTAATAGAATCATTTACCATAATCAAGTGGGATATATTCTTGGGCTGCAAGGGTGGCTCCACATTCGCCGATCAATCAACATGATGCACCACAGTATTAGAAGAAATGATAAGAACAATATGATGCTTTCCTCAGATGCGGTAAAACCATTTGACAAAATGTCACATCCATTCATGATAAAAACCCTCAGCAAAGTAGACTTGGACTAAACCTACCTACACATATAAAGGTCACCTAGGAAAAAGCCACAGCTCAGCTCATCCTCAATGGGGAAAAATTGAAAGTGTTTCCTCCAAGGTCAGGGACAAGACAGGGATGACCCGTCACCACTATTATTCCACATAGTACAAGAAGTCCTAGCTACAGCAATCAGACAAAAAAAGAAATGAGGCATCCAAATTGGCAAGGAAGAAGTAGAACTTTCGCTGTTTGGAACTGACATGATGCTCTCTATAAAAACCATGAAATACTCCAATGAAAATTTCTAGGATTTATATATGAATTCCACAAATCACAATATACAGAAATCAATGTACAGAAATCTATTGCATTTCTATAGACGAGTAATGAATTAACAGAAAGAGAAAGTAAGGGATCAATCCTATTGACAGGTGCACCAAATACCCCAAGATACCTAGAATGAACCTAACCAAAGAGGTGAAAGACCTGTACTCTAAAGGCTATGAAACACTGATGAAAGAAATGGAAGAGGACGAAAAGAAAAGGAAATATATTTCACCCTCATGGATGGGAAGCAAAAATACTGTTAAAATGTCTACACTCCTCAAAACAATCTACACATGTAATGAAATCCCTATCACATTAACAAAAACATTTGTTACAGAACTACAACATATAATTCCAAGATTTGTATGGAACGACAAAGACTCCAAACAGCAAAAACAAAATTGAAGAAGAAAACTAAAGCTGGAGGCATCACAATTACAGACATCAGGTTATATTAAAAAGCTGTACTGAACAGAACAGTATGGTACTGGCAAAAAACAACAACATCAACAACAACAACAACAACAACAACAACAACACAGACGCAGAGATCAATAGAACGGAAACCCAGAAATGAACTCAAACCTATATGGTCAATTAATTCTCAATAAAGCAGGAAAGTATATCCAATGGAAAAAAAAGATAGTCTTGGGACACATGGGAGGCTGCAAAGCGTGTGATTGGGGATTCAGCTCAGGTCATGATCTCAGGGCAGTGCAGAGCATGTGTGGGATTCTCAATCCCCATTTCTCTCTGCCCCCTTCTGCATTATCTCTGTCTCTAAAAAATAAATACATACACTTAAAAAGAATCTCCTCAACATATGGTTTTGGAAAAAACTAGACAGCAACCTGCAAAACCAAACAAGACCAACAATGGACCACCTTCTTACAATATACACAAAAATAAATCCAACATGGATAAAGACCTATGTGTGAAACCTGAAACCATAAAAATCCCAGAGGATAATGAACACAGACAGTATCTTATTTGACATTGGCTGTACAAACATCTTTGCAGATATATCTCCTGAGTTAAGGGAAACACAAGCAAAAATAATGGGACTTCGTAAAAATAAAAAGCTCTGTCACCAAGGAAATAATCAACAAAACTAAAACACCTACAGAATACTATTTGCACACGACATCTGATTAAGGCTTAGTGTCCAAAACAAATAAAGTCATACAGCACCCAAAAAAAGGAGAAATTCCGATTAAAACTGGGCAGAAGACACGAATGGACATTTTCCCAAGGCATACATACACATGGCCAAGAGACATATGAAAAGATGCTCAACAATACTGATCTTCAGGAAAACACAACTCAAAAGTACAATGAGATAACACATCATATCTTTCAGAATGACTAAAATCAATGAATGATGAAATAGCAGGTGTTGCCAAGGATGTGAGGAAAGAGAAACCCTCTTGCACTGTGGGTAGGAATGCAAACTGGTGCAGCCACACTGGAAAACATCATGGAGATTCATAAAAAAAAAATGGAAATGGAACTACCTTAAGATCCAGCAATTTCACTAAGAGGTATTTACTCAAAGAATACAAAAATAATTCTTCAAAGGGATACATGCACCATGATGTTTACAGCAGCATTTTCTACAACAACCAAATTACAGCAACTTCCCAAGCATCCATCAACTGATGAATAAATTGAGATGTAGTATATGGAATGTAATATTATTTAGCCATAAAAACATGAAATCTTGTCATTTGCCACGAGCTGGAGGAGCGACAGAATGTTATGCTGGGTGAAAAAAGCCTGTCAGAGAAAGACAAACACCAGATGATTTCACTAACACATGGAAATAAGACAAATTTAAGGGGGGGGGGGGGCGGTGAAGGACACAATGACAAACAAACAGACTCTTAACTAGGAAACAAACTGAGGGCTTCCACAGTGAGGTGACGGAATGGGTGAAACAGCTGCTGGGGATTAAGAAGCTGTTGCTGGTGCTCACCTGGGATGAGCACCGGGTGACGTGTGGAAGTGTTGCTCTATATTGGACACCTGAAACTAACATTACACTGTGTCTTCACTCACTGGAATTTAAATTAAAAGATAACATAAGGTTAATGACACCTACCTACCAGGTTTTCTGTAGTTTTCAATCACTTCACTAAGTTGGGAAAATAACCATGAACATTTTTAAAAAGCATGTATGATGTGTGGGACAGTTTGTGCCCTTACCTTGGTCTCTGGTTCCAGCAGGACTCGGAACATGGGTCCCAGCTCCTTCTTCTAGAAGGTCGTGAGACGAGCATTTCATGTATCCACGTCCTAATTGAATGCAGCTCCCGTGCTTCTGAATTTCTGTTAGGGTTCCTTGTCGGAAACAAGCCTGGATCTGGAACAAACCATCGACTGCATCTATGAGGTGATGTCGTGGGACCCCTCAATCCACAAGTCCTTTGGTAAAATACGTCTTGTTCAAAAACTGTCTGGGAAGGGGTGGAATGAAACATGGGAACAGCCCAGAAAATGCAAAGGCCTGTGCAGCTCAGCGACCAGCTTGACCAGGGAAGCCACCCGGCGCCCCCTCCTCAGCACTCAGTACAACAAGGCAGCTTCTCTCTGGCGACTCAGGAGATGCCAAGTTTCTGCTAAGCTCCCAAGGTCTCCCCTGGGGCGGGTGGCAGAACCTGCTGGAAATGCAGCTCTGCTCTCTGTGCTGAGGCACCAGCAGAGGCCTGAGTCCTCTGAGAGCAGTCTAAGCCCTTCCTGCTCTGAGGTGCCCTGGGTCAGAAAAGCCGATGCTGCGCCCTCTACTGGCCATCACTGCCCAGGCAGAGGAACCCGCCCGTCTGGGTCTGTGGTGCTCGAGCTCTCTCTGCTGGCCACCATGGGAATTCCTGCAATGTTGAAGACCCTGGTGGCTCAGCTGAGGGACCGAAGGTGCTCTGGGCCACTAAGCCTGTTCTCTACACTGGGAAGGGTCTTAGTGACAGGACCTAGGGCACAAAGAAATCTTTTCCTTCTCCGTTCTTGTGAGTGAAGAATGAAACCAAATTTATTAAGGTAATGGCATCATTTGTAATGCTTTAAGCAATGTTCCCAGAAAAATAGACCACCAAATTACACATGATGAACAAGAGGTTATTGTGTTTACCACCTAAGTGTTTAGGTTAGATAAAGAATGGACACCTTTGAGAGAGAGATACTGGCTTCCAGCTACGGAATGAATGAGTCCTAGGGATACAAGGGACAGCCAATGGAAGAGAGTCAATCCTGTAATAATACTGTTGCATACTTTCACAGGATAGCTACACTTGTGCTTAAGTACAACATAATTTATAGACATATGGAAGGACTACAATGTATGTCTAAAACTAATACAACAAATGTGTGAAGAATATTTCAATTAAAAGTCGACATCCTTTACGCTATCTTTAATTTCTCTTTCTTTGCCAATAAACTATCATTCCTGGGGCGCTTGGGTGGCTTACTTGGTTAAGCGTCCGACTTCCACTCAGGTCATGATCTTGCAGTCCATCAGTTTGAGCCCCACGTCACGCTGTGTCCTGACAGCTCAGAGTCTGGCGCCTGCCTCAGATTCAGTATCTCCCACTCTCTCCCCCATCCCCAGCTCGGGCTCTTTCACAAAAGGAAAAAAATAGGAACATTAAAAATGAAAAATCATTCCTAATTTAGAATCTGTGAAATTCCATATATACCAGATTCTCTAACATGACCATCTTGATGTTTAGAGCTTATCTGAAAAGTCACTAATAATATCTGATGACACATATGTGACAAGGTCAGAATGCAACTTACAGGAGCTACACATCTGTTATGAATTTATGACATGTATCCATGGCTTATATTTCCAATGAAATGTGCTTTAGGGATACGGATGGATGAAATAATGCCCATCACTCATGTAGGTCAATTTCCTACAGGACCATTATGCTTTCAATTAGGAATTGCCATCTCTTCAAAATTAAAAGAAACTGGGAAAGAAATTGTCTTTGAATGAGGTAAGAGAAGACTATGGTGTTTTAAAAGGTTCACCTACCTTCTGGAATCCTCAGATTGGTTGTGGACAGGAGGATAGCAACCCACGATTTGGATGCACACCGCTCGTTCCAGAGGGAGAATATGGACCTTATTGTCAAATATTTTTTTTAATCAATATCAACAGTCCACCTCTGCCAGGTCCAGACTGCAGAACCTGGGGGCAACACAATGTCTCATGCCTGGGTTCAGAACATGAGGAACGCCAGCTGGTTGGGGGGGGGGAGGGGGGAAATCCAACAGGGCCTGGGGCAGTGAGGGAGATGACCCCGGGACACCTCCTCACAGGGCGGGCTCTGGAGTTTAGCTGCCAAAGAGCAGCACATTCTCCCTGAAGACATCTGTCTCCATGACAGAACATAACGCTGAGCCCCACAATTCCAGTAGAAATGACGGATGCCCATCTTTTCGATTGCAATGGCCTCTGCAGAGCTTGACCCCAGGGATGTTGGAGTCTTAGAGTTATGAAACTATGATGCCCATGATACCAGCCCTTTCGGCCCCAGCACTCAGAGCCACTTCACACATCCCCTCTCCCCTGGCTCATCTCACCCCGTTCACATACCCGGACCAGGGCTCCACTTTTCTCCTTGTACTTCCTCTTTGTCTCTGTTTCTCTCTAACCACACCTCTCTGTGTTTCTTTCTTTCACTCTCTAGGTCTTGCCCAATTCCCCTATCACTCATCCAGTTTCTCTCTCCTTACCTCTTTGTCCACCTCTCCCCAGGCTTCAGGCTATCTGCTCTGTGCTTGCAGCCCTGTCCAGGAGCACAGGGAACTCCTGTCTCTCTCTCTCTCGTCATGTTTTGTCCCAGGCCCTGATCAAAATGGAGGAGAATCCCCCATACAGCAGCTGCTCATATTGACATTTGCTAAAGCAATGCTGGCAGAATGTGGACAGCCAGACATTTACCGTTGGTGGCCCAGCCATGACCCAAAAGCTGCTGGAGGGCTGGCTGCTTCCCTAAGCTGGAAGGAAAAAAAAGCTCACAGGGTTCAGGGTCCCTGATGTAGATTGGATTGGCTGATGTAGAAGGAGCCGTATGCTTACACCCAACTCTCCCTGGATTGTGTTGAAGGAACCTTTCTCAGACCATGGTCCTCTGCCCTCCCCATGCCTCAATATGGCTTCAGGGGGAGCTTTATGGGACACCATGTGACTCGCCACAAAAATTGTGCCATTTGCCCCCTTGGAGGCCACCTGGATTGGTGCTATTGGTAGCAGCTGGTAAGGTGCACAAGGGCGCAAAAGCTGAATTAATGCAGGGCCTCCTTACTGGTCTCCTGAATCCATTCCTCACCATCAGAAGAGACCCTTTCCTGGAGACAGACACCTGCCCTGCTCATCAGCACAAACCACATCAACTAGCACATGTGCCATGTGCTCATGAGCATCAATCTATACATGAACAACCACCACCATATCTCCCTAAAGGATGTATCCAACCCCTCAGATGGAACTATTGGTCCCTTCCAGGCAATACAACCCCAAACAATGATCTGTCTTCGTACACCAATACTATACATTCTACCTGTTTGTTAACTGCATATACAAGAACGCCAAAGTGTACACTTGATGGGGAATGAGTGTCGATTTTCCTGGAGGCAGACGCTGACATAGAAACACAACTATGACAAGTGTATTAGGGGATATTAGGAAGGACAATGTGGAGGGGACGGGGTGGACAGGGAAAGCATTCAGACCAAGGGGTAGATTAGACCCCATCTCTAAATATATAATAACCACAGCTGGTTTGTAATGGTTCAGTGTGCTCTTCAAATTTCAAACTGATTGCCCTCTATGTCAAAGTGATTGAGTTATTGCAAAGGGATCTTCTGTTCTTCTATATGCGTTTTTTCTTCTTCGATACATCTGTGGCCTTGGATGAGCACATATTTGTCAGGGTGCATTTGTGTGTCTACCTGTAATGGAAGAGGATTATCTTCAGATCCCTGAACATCCATATTCTCATACTTATCTTTTCCTTCCTTGTAAAGTAGGACCTGAATTTTAATAGAAAACACACAGGAATCTTTGTTGCATCCTTTGAAACTAGAATTGCCAATCTCTCAGCCTCAGGCATTATACCCTTAGTTTCATGAAATTGAATGAACATCTGTTGATGATCTTCTCTGTGCAGATACATTCGTTTCCACGCTGAAAAGGGTGAGTGCTCACTCATCCCATATATTTTACAAATTCCTCATGTGCTTAACCACCTCTTCATCGCGCTGACCTCAGAGATCAACATTATCCCTGCTTCTCAGATCACAAAGCTGATGCTCTGAGTTGAGGCTCTCCCCACTGAGAGCTGGCATTAGGTCTGAGACAAGAGGAACACACGCAAAGCCTCAGGAAATTGTGAGGGAAGTGTCGGAGATGCAAACCTTCAGGCAGGGTGGTGAAAGTAGGTTCAGGGTTGCGGTGACAGGAGTCCAGCAGGGGCATTTCCTGGTCAACCCTGAATTCCCCGCTAAGAGTGTGACTCAGGCTGAAGCCAAGGAAGCCACACAGCTAATCTACAACCTTTCGTCGCATTTAGTCTCACAGAGATACACACACTTAGGCACAGCCCAACATATGTATGGCCTAAGAAACTTGAGGAATCTTAACAGTGTTTCAGTCAGCAGCACCCTTGCATTGAAAAGCCTGTGAGGCCATCTCTACATCTTCTCAGAGACTCAACAAGACAGTAGATGAATATGCTGAACATGTCAACTCATACTGTTCAGATCATCTTACAAATAGTCGAGGTGGAGGTCACTGAGGGCACCAATGAGCTGGTGGTGACTTATAGAGTCCATGAACAGTGATAAAGGGGATCTGTGGGGGAGGGCATGCAGGGTGGACCTGGTAAAAGAGGAGGTCCTCTTGCAACCATAAGGACCTACAGAACAGAAGCGACAGGTATGTTGGTATGACAGACAGAAGTAGAACGCCCACAGGAGCTGAAACACAATGAAGCAGGTGTCAGCACCTGGCCCCTTGTTCATTCACGGGTTCTAGTAGAATGCAGCATCAGTGCCAGAAAACTCTACCCTCCCACGAGATCCCACTTACAACCTGAAGGTCTCACGAGGACCTCCTATGAGGTCCCACCTACAGCCTGAAGGTACCAGATGCACAAGGAGAAACTACTGTCTCCACACATCACTGCACATGGTTACAAATGCAGAAAGCCAAGGAATCCTATTCTTGAAGATTGATGGCAGTAATGCCAGTCTAATAAAGGAACGTATTCCAGAGAGGCAGGCATCTGTGTTCAGGACACCCCTCTTCCACCAGATCTGCAGACTTTTTACTTACACATTGAGAACAGACAAAACATGAAGGAATGAAAGAAAAGCCCAGCACCACACAGAGATTCAGGGCCACCCCAGGGTCAAAGCTCAAATTGCCATCCCATTCATGTCCTTACTCTGCTTCCCTCACTGACAAAGACATCTTCTGTGCAAGGGCACAGAGACCTTTGAGGAGATGGGGATTCCTGGAGTCCTGCAGGGGGCCTAGAAATGTGTTTTCTGAGAGAAACACGTTACCTGTGCACATTCATGGTCTTAAGAGTGTTTACCTTAATTCACAGGTAATTCAGCTTTTAAATACAATATGAATTGCAGAGCTATTTTGTCCCATTGTAAAAGGGAGGTAGAAATTCTACGTAAAAGAATGAACAGAAACATGTCTCAATTTCAGGTGTAAAACTCCCATAAGGCATCATGAGACAAAGTACCAGTTGCAACTGTTCCTGGGACACAATTGAACCTGCTCATATAAATACAACTGAAGAACTCTGTGAGTTACTGGCCCTGCAGGTAATCACTGATTCTCTCCCTTCACGACTGAAGTTCCACGTACATTTTCGATTACACATGCCGCTTCTGAAAATTCAGAGTATTTCCACCTAGGGGACAACTGGAGAAATTCTCGATGAGCAATAATCGCGCCTCGGATAAACCTCATTGGCTATGATACTGCCACTGCGCAAAGCTTGGGAGAACTTCTCTATTGCACATTGACCAACACAGAAGGACCAGTAATGAGTTCTGAAATTTAACTAAGAACCCTCAACACTGCACAAAGCACACAATATAATGTTGGAAAGTGTTGTTATCTTTTCCAGTCACGAGGCTCATAGCAGACATTCTGAACAAATTCATGGCCTACTCTGAAATAGGAAAAAAAATGAAAATAATCAGGATAATCCCATGCAAAGAAAGTGAGAAAGGTGTCCCATGCTCCAGAAGACTTGAGGGTGCAGTGAAGTGTCATTCTCCTCAAGTTATTTCCACAAACACAAAGTGATAGCCACGTGGTCCTCCACCTCCACACACTTGTGGCGTCCAGAGGCACTAGCTAACATGATGATCTTAAACTGGAGAAGTCTGGAGGCTTGTGAGGATGTAAATCAAACAGTAAAAATACCAGAGGGCATAGAAAACCAGACAAGGTCAGATAAATTTTCCAGAAAGCATTGCAACTGAAATAGGCAACAGAATTTACCTTGTCTTTCTCTGCATCCATGGTAGAGACACAACTGATATTCCCCATGGGAGTTGCACCATGTCCTAGGTCTCATAAAAGATGGAGGGGGATGGAAGTTGATTCTGACTTGCATAGACTGTGTGCAAGAAAAACAAACCATCCGCAACAGGTTTCATTATATTCAACTCTTTCACATTCTCATGTCCCGTACTAGGGGCAGAGGGTTTTTCAGGTGCCTCAGGTGACCCTTGAGGACAAGAGGGAGATCTGATCCTGTCCTTTGAGGAAGGTCTACATGGCCCTGGTTCAGGAGTTTTTATAACTAATCAAGCATCTGTGAACAGTTCAGGTCTCAACTAGCTAGAAATAAAGTTAGGGGTGTGTTTCATCCCTCAGAGAGCCCAGCACATGGTCTCTGTACAAGCTACATCCTAGGGAGTCAGCATGTATAAGGCCTCTTTCCTTCTCAGAGACATGTGTTGCCCAGCTCACTGGGTGGAAACGACTGCCCATTTCATTCATTTCCTGAGAAATTGGAAGCACATTACACTGTCCTCACTCAGGCTAACCTGAAAGCCCTGTGGTGCCATCACTGCATCCTCTCCAAACACTCAACAAGTAAAAAGACAAAACGTGTTTTATAAGTCAACTCATACTGTTTCAATCATCTTTCCAGATGGTGGAGGTGGAGGGTGAGGTCCCAGAGGCCACCAGGTTGGAGAAGTTGGTGGTGGCCCAAAGACCCTGGATGGTGATAAAGAGCAGCCCAACGGGGTATGACACGGAGGACACTTCTGAGAAAGGAGGAACTGTTCTGGAAGCCATTTTGACATGCCGGACAGAAATTAAACTTTTGAGATGTGTTAGAGTAAAAGGTGAAAAATCCAACACCAACACTAACATACCTGAACCCCAGTGAAGCCGGAATGGCACCTCTCTCCTTCCCCTCCACCTGGTTTCAACAGGGCAGCATTACTGCCACAAAACTCCACCCTTCCCAATGGGTCCAACCTAGAGCTTCTAGGCATTTGTGGAGACAAAGCAGTGCATTGCTGGCAGCAAGCATGGTACTAGCTGTGCCTGAAAATGTAGGGAAGGAAGTGGCTACTCTTAAAGCATCAGGGGGATAATTACAGACTACTAAAGAAAGTCTGTTTCACACACACAGGCTTCTATTTCCAGGACTACTCTCTATCCAGCCCTTCACCACTTCAACAGCTACGTCTTGGCATAATAAGAGCTGAAATGGTGAGGAAGAATTTTGTTTTCATATCATTCGTTTACATCTTTAATCCATTTCAAGTTAATTCTTGGAGTGATGTAACATAAGGTGCTAAGCTTTAATCTTATACATGTGACTATCCAATTTTCCCAGCTCCAGTTATTCAAGAGACTACTCTTCTCCACTGAGTATTCTTGACTCCCTTGTCAAATACTAGTTGACTGTGCATGCATGGCTTTAGTTTGGGCTCTCAATTTCCATTCCATTGCCTTGTGTGTGTGTGCCTATGCCAATGACATAACTGATTTCTTTGTGTTAGAATGCAGCTTGAAATCAAGAAGTGTGATGCCACCTGTTTTGTTCTTTCTTGCATTGGCTACTTGGGGTCTTTTTGTGGTTCCAAATACATTTGAAGATATGTGTTTCTAATTGCATAAAACTTACATCCATTGGATGTTCTTTCCTGCTTTGTCAAAGATGAGTTGGCCATACGTTTGTGGGTCTAGTTCTGGGGTTTCTATTCTATTCCATTGGTCTATGTGTCTGTTTTTGTGCCAGCTATACTGTTTTCAAGCCCAGCGATTAATTTTATGACTATTATTCTAAAATTCACTTTCTGTTATATTATTTAAATTCTTTTTGATCAGCTCCTTAGCTGTTGTTATTTCCTGGAGATTCTTCTGAGGGGAATTCTTCCGCTTGGTCATTTTGGATAGTCCCTGGTGTGGTGAGGACCTGCAGGGCACTTCTCCTGTGCTGTGGTGTATAACTGGAGTTGGTGGGCGGAGTCTCCTGTTTCTTTCATACAAATTGAATTTCTTCCATTTCTGCACACAGGTTTTACAGTTTTCTGTAGAGAGGTCTTTCACTTCCTTAGCTAAATTTGTTCCTATAAATTTTATTGGTTTTGATGCTATTGTAAATGGGATTGTTTTCTTTCCCTCTTAGATAATTTGGTTAGTGTATAGGAATGCTACAGAATTTGATCTGTGACTTTCTATTTTGGAACTTTATTGCATTTCTTGATTAGATAGGAACAGGTTCTTTTACATTAAACTTTTTATTTCATTCCTTTACCTTATTTTTAAAAAATCATGTTATTTGGGAATAGCTGACACACTGTGTTACATTAGTTTCAGATGAACAACATAGTGATGGGACAAGTGTATACATGCTGCTACGCTAACACAGGTGTAGCTATCGTCTCTCACCATGCATCACCACTCCAGTACCATTCTCTATTTTCCCTATGCTATGTCTTCTACCTGTGATTTATTCATTCCATAAACAGAAGCCTGCATCAACCAATCCCCTTCACATATCTAGGGCATCCTTGTCTTGTGCCTGATCTTAGAGGAAAATCTTTCACAATCTCACTATTGAGTATGATGTTAGCTGTGGGCTTCACATACATGGCCTTTCTTATGTTGAGATATGTTCCTTCTACACAGAATTCTAAAGAGATTTTTAGCACAAATGGATACCAAATTTTCTCAGAACTTTTTTTTTCTGTGTCTATTGACATCGTCACATGAGTTTTCTTTTTAATTTTTAAAATGTATTTATTTATTTTAGGTTAAATTTATTTATGTATTTCTTTAGAATTTATTTGTTCAAGTGTTTAATTAAATTCCAGTTGGTTAACATACAGTGTAGTGTTAGTTTCAGGTATAGAATGTAGTCATCCATCACTTACATACAACACCAAGTGTTCCTCACTACTAGCGCCCTCCTTAGCCCATCACCCATTAAACCCATCCCCCTGCCCACCTCCCTTCTAGTAACCCTGCCTTTGCTATTTATACTTAAGATTCTGGTTTCTGGTTGATTTTTTTTCATTCAAGTATGTGAGGAGTCACATTTATTGATTTGCATTTCTGAAACATCCTTCCTTTACAGGGAAAAAAGCCCTTCATCACGGTCAATGATCCTTTTAAGGTGATGCTGAATTTGGTTTGCTTGTATATTATTGGGAATTATTCATCTATATTCATCACGGGGATACTGGCCTATAGTTTTCTGTTCAAGTAGTATCCTTTTCTGGCTTCCTACCAGGGTATTCCAGTCTCATGAAATGAGTTTGGAGGTGTTTACCCCTTTTTAATCAGTGAGAGGACTGCTGTTAGTTTCTTCTACAACGGTTGTTCAAATTCACCAGTGAATGCACCTGTTCCTGGGCTTTTCTTCCCTGAGAGAATTTCCATTACTAACTCAATTTACTTGCATTGGTTATCTTCTTGTATTGATGCAGTCTTCCTTTAATGGGTCTGTGCAAACCTTCTATATCTTCCTAATACAGTCTTGGTAGGTTGTGTGTTTCTAAGAACCTATCCATTTCTTCTAGGTAAGTGGTTTGCTGGCATCTAATTTGCACATAGTCGCCTCTTTGTTTCCTTTATATTTCTTTGGTATCAGGTGTAATGTCTTCTCTTTTATTTATAGTTATTTTGAATTGGGTCGTCTCTCTGTCTTAGCATAGTCTATGTATAGTCTTGACAATTTTGTTTCACTCTTTCGAAAACCCACTGTTGGTCTTCTTCCTATTTTCTATTGATTTCATGGTCTCTATTTCATTGGTTTCCACTCTCATATGTATTCCTTTCTCCGTTTTGAGAACATTGGACGTAGATTGTTGTCTTTTTCTAGTTCTTTGAAATTAAAGGTAGGTTGTTCATTTGAGTCCCGAATGTATCCTCCACGCATGCAAATCCAGTGACTCATCAGAGAAGCTTCAATAGGTCTTTCCTGTCCTATTTCTCATTCTGAGAATTCTGACAAATGGAACCAGAAAATTTATTTGAAGACACAATAGATGAAAACTTCCTTCAATCGGGGAAGGAAACAGATTCAGAAGCAGGAGGCACAAAGAACCCCCAAAATATTCAGCAGAAGCAGATCTACACCAAGTCATGTAGTAATTAAAACCCAAAATGTCATGATCAAGAAAAATTTTAACAGCAGGAAAAGAAAAGATGACAGTTACCTACAAGAAAAAACCCCATAAGTTTATCACTGGATGTTTTTCAGAAGAAAGTTTGAAACCGTAAGTGAGCAGCAGGTATGGTAAAGTTGCTGAATGGAAAACATCTGCAGCCAAAGAGAGTCTATCCACAACACTATCATTCAGATGGAAGGACAGATCAAGAGGTTGCCAAATAAATACTAAGCGAGTTCACAAGCCACAAACCACCCCCGCAAGAAATGTTAAAGGAGACTCTTTAAGTGGAAAAGAAACACCTAAAGTGACAGTATTAAAGTGCGAAACGCAAAAGCAATAAAAATGAATATATCTGTAAAACATCAGCCAAGGTATCCACGATATGAAAGGTTTTGAAATATGACACTACATATCTACAACACGGGGAGGAGAGGAGTAAAGAACTGGTTCAAGCTTCAACAACTATCAACTTAATATAGACTTCTATATGCAGAAGTGGTTAGGTACAAACCTAATAATAACCACAAATCAAACACCACTAATACATATGCAGAGTATAAAGACAAGCAATTTCAACTGCACTACTAAATAAACCCAGCAAACCATAGAAAAGAGAAAGAGAAGAAAGGATCAGACAGATTCAGAAACAACCAACATCAAGTAATAAAAGGACAACTGTATGTCTATCAATTACTTTGAACGGAAACAGAATACATGCTCAAATCAAAGGCACTGGGTGACAGATAGGGGCACCTGGATGGCTCCATCGCTTGAGATTTCGACTCTTGATTTGGGCTCAGGCTATGATCCCAGGATCCTGGGATTGAGTCCCAACTGAGCTCTGCACTGAGCTTGAGATTTGCTTAAGATACATCCTCACTCTCATTCTCTCTCGCTCTCCTTCTATCTTCCCCCACTCCCCCACCCTGCCATCCCATGCCTGTGCACTCTCTCTTCATAATAAAAGGCACTGGGTGATAGAATGAATGAAATATAGGACCCATCTATCTTCTACCTACAAGAGGCTAACTATAGAACTAAAGTATCAAAAGAAAACTGCAGTAGCCATACCTATATCAGAAAAAAATAGATTTAAAAAGAAAACTGTAACAAGAGACAATGAAGGACACTATAATAATAAAAGGTACAATCCAAAAAAAGATAGAACAATTGTAAACATATACGCACTCAACCTGAGAGCATCCAAGTACACAAAACAGTCAAAACCTAAAGTATTGATAGTCATACAATCATAGTAGGGCACTTTAACACTCCAATGATACCCATGGAGAGATCATTCCATCAGAAAATCAACAAGGAAGTAGTGACTTTGAATGATAGAGTAGACCAGATGGACTTAACCGATATATTTAGGACATTCCATCCTAAAACAGCACCATACTCATTCTTTTCACATGCACATGGAAAATTCCCCACACTCAATAAAATATTAGGTCATAAAACAAGCCAAAACAAAATCAAACCAATCGACGTCATACCATGTGTCTTTTCAGACCACAATGCTATGAAAGTAGAAGTCTCCAACAAGAAAAAAAAAATCTGCAAAAGGCACAAAAACATGGAAGTTAAACAGCATGCTCCTAAACAATCAATGGGTCAACCAAGAAATCAAAGATGAAATCGAAATAACATGGAAACAAATGAAAATGAAAACACAACAATCCAAACTTCTGTAAAGCAAGAAAACTAGTTCTAACAGGGAAGCTTATAGCAATACAGGTCTGCCTCAGGAAAAAACAAAAAACAAAATACCCTGAAGTAAACTCCATAACCTTATAACTATAAAAGCCAGACAAAGGACAACAAACAAAACCCCCAAACAGCAGCATGAAGAAAATAATTAAAAGCAGAGGAGAAATAAGTGATATAGAAGGTAAAACTACAGTAGAACAAGGTAAGTGAAATTAGGAGCTGCTTCAATGAAAAGAACATTGAAATTGATAAGCCCTAGCCAGACTAATCAGAAAACAGAAATGACACCTATAAATAACAATGACAGAGAACAACCAACACCACAGAAATACAAACAATTGTAAGAGAATATTATGAGAAACTATATGCCAACAAGCTGGACAAACCAGATTATATGGATCAATTCCTAGAAACATGGAACTTACCAAAACTGAAGCAGAATGAAATCAAAAATTTGAACAGATGGTTTACTAGCAAGAAGACAGATTCAGTAATCAAATGTCACCTAAGAGACAACAGTCCAGGACCGGACGTCTTCACAAGCACATTCTATCAAACATCTGAAGAAAAGTTGATGTCTATACTTGTCAAACTATTCCAGAAAATAGAACAGGAAAGAAAATATCCAAATTAATTCAGCATTACCCTGATACCAAAACCAGATAAAGACACCACGAAAAAACAAAACTATGGGTCCGTATCGTTCAAGCACACAGATGCAAATGTCCTCAACCAAGATTTGGCAAACAGAATCTAACAACGTACTCAAAAAAAAAGTCCACCAGAATAAAATGGGTGGTGAATGTAAAACTGAGGCAGGTCTACGAATCTCTGAATGAGAAAATGGGCCAAAAAAGAAACATAAAAAAAAGTGGAAATGTATCAGACAGGGGATCTAAGCATCAATTTTCATAGAGATACACTATGCTCAGGCTTTTTCTTCTAAACTTGGCTCACAATGCTTGCTTAGTACAATCTTTCCCACACTGAGAAGGGGCATTGGTAAGTTCTTTGACCAGCAGCAGTCTCAGAGGGATGGCGTGAATCAGCTTTTAGTAAAAACTGCAATCAATTTAAAAGTATTTCAGTTTTTCACGAGTTCATGAGAAATTAAAAAACATGCCAAATCTCACCTGAAAAAGACATAAGGTAACTAGTATGTTTTTAAGATATTATTGATGAGATTCCTTCCAACGAAGACAAGAAAGGATAACTGTAACAAATTCTGACGCAGGAATAATATTGAATATTCAAATAACGGGAGGTTCCTGACACAAAGTACCTGTCAGGTTTTCAGTTGTTTTCAGCGACTACAACATTGTTGGGGGACAGATACCCACTGAAAATTATAAAAGCATGTATGATGTGGAGGGCACATTGTGTTTTTACCTCTGGCTCTGCTTCCAGCAGGACTTGGAAGAGTGGGTCCCAGCTGATTCTTCTAGAAGGTCCTGAGAGTCAACATTTGGTGTCTTTACTTCCAAAGTGAAAGCGACTCCTGTTCCTCCGTATTTGTGACAGGATTTCTCCCCCAAAACAATTTTGAATCTGGAACAACAACAACAAAAAAAAACCCAGCCTCTCTGACGTGGCATCGTGGGACCCCCTGAATCCACACATCCTTGACTGAAATACATCTTGTTCACATACCGGCAGGGGAAATGAGGAAAAAACCACGGACAGCCCTGAGAATGCAAGGGACTGTGCTGCTCACTGACCATCCAGCGCTTCCTGGAAGCTGCCCAGCACCCATCCCCAGTACTCAGCCCCACCACTGAGGAGACTGCAAGTGGCTGGGAAGCCTCCAGAGTCTCCCCCAGGCCTGGGGGCGGAGCCTGATGGATACCCAGCTCTGGCTCTTTGCCCACACTCTGAGGCACTGGGTCCTCAGGAGCAAGGAAGCCTTTCCAGCTCTGAGGCACCCTGGATCAGAAAAGCCTAATGGGCGCCTTCTCTGGCTATCGCTGAGCCTGCAGAGGACCGGCCCCTCCATGGGCGTGCTGTGTGCGCGCCCTCTGCTGGCCGCCGTGGGAATTCCTGCAATGTTCAAAGCCATGGCCGCTCAGCTGGAGATACTGAGGGTGTAGCTGGTCCAGTTAAGCCTGTCCTCCAGATTGGGAAGGGTCTTAGTGACAGGGCCTGAGACACAAAGAAATGTTTTCCTTCTCCTTTTTACTGAATAAGGAATGAAACCGAATTTATTGATACAATGATGTAATTTGTAATGCTTTAAGCAGCATTCCCAGAAAGACAGACTGCAAATTGACACATGCTGAATGAACGACAGGCAGTGGTATTTACCATGAAAATACATGGGTTGAATAAAAAATTGACACCCTTGAGAAAGAGATACAGGCTTCCAGCTATGAAATGAATATGTCATTGGGATACAATGTACAGGTTATAGAATATAGTCAACCCTGTAAGAAAATATTGCATGCTTTCACATCATAGCTACGCTTGTCTAGGTATATGGAGAGCATATTGTATACACACGGAATCACGGTGATATACGCCTGAAACTAATACAACATGGTGTGTCTACTATATGTCAATAAAATTTGACAATACTTTAACTTTCTCCTTCACCATTAAAATTTATTTCTAATTGAGAACACATGAAATTCCTTTTACACCATATCCTCTAATGTCACCATCTTGATGTTGAGAGCTTATTTTTCACGGTGTCAATGTGTTTGATGACACAAATGTGACAAGGTCAGAATGCATACCTAGAGGGAGCTACACATCTGTGATGAATTTCCTGCCTCTATATGGGTAATATTTTCTATGAAAAGTGCTTTAGGGATGAAGATGTGTGAAATAAGTTCCATCAGACTCATAGGTAGATAACTGTGCCTTGAAATAATAATTGCCATGTCTTCACAATCACAGGAAGGCTAGGTGAAGACAGAGATTTCTCTTTTCATGTAAGAGAAAGGGGTGGTGTTTTAAACTTCTCACTTACAATCCGCAATCCAGAGATCAGCAGTAGATGTAAGAATAGCAATGCACTATCATGTTGCACATAACTAGTTCTGTTGGAGAAGTGGAGAAGGTACACTAAGGGTGGCTGATTGAACTAAAACAAACTCTGGTCTCTAGCTTAGAGACCCCCTCCTCCGGGTTCTTCTTCCCTTGTTTGCTGCACATTTAACCACCCCCCCACACACACACACACAAATACGGAGGCTGATAACTAAAAATTACCCTTCCTGCTC
Organism: Prionailurus viverrinus; assembly: GCF_022837055.1. Classification (NCBI taxonomy): domain Eukaryota; kingdom Metazoa; phylum Chordata; class Mammalia; order Carnivora; family Felidae; genus Prionailurus; species Prionailurus viverrinus. The sequence continues at coordinate 320,127 of NW_025927641.1, read as the reverse complement.
TCAATCGGGGTTGAGATCTTTGGAGACATACGGTCTCCTCTGAGCCCGCTTGTGTTAAATAAATCTCCAATCCCCCAAGATCTCTGAGTGCCACTTGGTTTTTCCGCCAGTGTTCCAACCTGGTTCCATAACAAATTTGGTTCCCTGAGCAGGAAACCCAACCATGCTGGCTCATTGTTGCCACCAGTTTGGGAGAACAGCGAGGCGGTACCGGAATGAGGGATCATAAGGTAGAGTGAGCAACCTGCCTAAATATCGGCAGTCTCCTTCTCTGTCCCATTCAGGCCAGCACCTCACCGGCATTCCCACCGGACACGAGGAGACTTGGCTGGTGAGGTACTGGGCCCGAGGGTCAGAACCGGTAAGGCTGGGGCCAATCTAGTCAGGGCCGCTCACAAGAGTGGAAGGGGGACCTGTTTACTCCCCAAGACTTCAGAAGCCTCACAGGTAGGGATTCTCTGGTAGGGAATATAATAACATCTGGTGTGTATGTGAATGTGAATGTGCGATTCGGTCTAGCTTGCCTGCTGAGTAAGCTTCTGTGGCTCCACAGACAGGTACCCTTGGGGTCCCTAGGGGCCCATGGAGACTGAGTGGGCCTGTCTGAGATTCCATAATGAATGGCACTGGGTCTGTGGTGATATAAGAATGGCTTCTGATCATGTGTTACAAGGCTGGGACCTCTGGGGCTGAGCGTCACCTGGGTTCCTTCAGAAAATGGCCAGGCAAGCATCTGGCTGGTCTCCTCATTGGAGGGGGCGCCCCTGTCCCTCTGTCTTTGTGACTCCGCCTCACGGGAGAATTGTGGAGTCGGGATGGGGCAAGGAGAGCCAGGCAAAGGTTTTGGCTGCTTTACCCGGAGACTCACCCAGGGAGCCAAAGAAGCGACAGACTGCTCCCCTAATGTTCCCCTCTTCATGACAATTTAGGCTTCCCTCCCCTCCCCTGAGCTTGAAACTCCTCCCCCAGCGGGCTGGCTGCTGCCACTGCTGCCACTGCTGCAGCCTCCCCAGCCAAGGCACTGCCACTGCAGCCACCCATTTTCCTCCCCTCCGTGCCAGACAACCCTCCCCCACAAGGCCCTGTGGCCAGATTGTGCCCTCGGCCAGGTGCAGGTTCTCTCCAGATGCAGGTCCACATAGGTTGATATCAGAGGGTCTCAGGGAGATCACAACAGGGGGCTTATAAGACCATAAATATGCCCAGCAGCAAGGGAGGAGGCCGAGAACCTCCTTAGCAAGGGGTCAATGATCCTACTGCAAGGGGAAAGGACATGAGAAAGAATAAGTGTCCCAACAAGGGAAAGTCCCCAAAACCCAGCAGATATCAGGAGGAACCTCCAGAAGAGGACCTTCCTTATTGGTCTAGCCGAGATAGAACCCAACTAAAAGGAGACACTGACTCTCTCTCCCTGTTCCTCTGCTTAATAGATGTGAGGGATTCTCCCTCATTTCCCAGGTTAACAGCTATAATTCGAGGGTGCCATGGGGCACACTCTGGTCTTTACCTGCTAACAAGCTGCACATGCTGCCTCAAGCCATTTATCTCCATGACTGATACAGAGACAGGACCCCAACACGCCAGGCAAAATGAGGGGCACCCATCTTCTCAAGGGCAATGGCCTGTACAGAGGTTGCCGCAGTGAGGTTGGAGCTTTGCACTCAGGGAACTGTCATGCCCAGGGTTCCTACACATTCTGCCTCCAACACTAAGAGCATCGTCACAGAGCCCCTCCTGGATGGCCCATCGCCCTCTCCACACACTGTGACCAGCTCCATCCTTTCTTCCTTGCCTCCTCTTTGTCACTGCTTCTCTCTATCGTCTCCCTCTGTTTCTTCCTCTCACTCCTTCAGACATGCCCAGTTCCCCCATCACTGACTCATTGTCTCTCTCCCTGCCTGTCTCTTTCTCTGCCTCTCCCCAGGCCCTCATCCTTCTGCTCTATGCAGCCCTGTCCATGAAGCATGGCACCACATGTCCTGTGTCCTCCTCTCTCCTGTCATCTTTTAGCCCATGCCCTGATCACAGTGTATGCGACTCCTGTTTACAGAAGCTTCTCATGATGACCTGTACTGCAGCATTGCTGTTCCAACCACTCCTGGGAAGCATGTGGACAGCCAGACCTTGACCCCTTGGTGGCCCAGCCATGAACCCAAAGTTTCTGGAGGGCTGGTTGTGTCCACAACCTGGGAGGAAGGAGGGCCCTGCAGACATCAGTGGCTCAAGGGCAGAATGCATGGACTTTAAGTCCAGGACAGAGCCCTGGAGTGACTCTGCAAAAGCACATTTCCCAGAGATGGGAAAACTGATGAATTATGAAATTTGGAAAAAATTAACCTTTGACTAAGAGCATTCAAAATTGCTAAGCATATCGCAGAAAGTAGGACTTTTCGTGTTTTTCAGTTAGTGAGTTAGACAACCAATGTTCTAACCAGGTTAATGACTAGCTCTGTACAGAAAAGGAGTAAAATAACAACAATTAAACTGTTTCAGTTTTCAGGAATATTCCCATGAAAGGAGGTCTGGAAGAAGTGAGGCAGGCCAGGAGACCTAAGTGTCATGTGAGATGTCATCCTCCTCATGTTATTTCCACAAACACACAGCGGCTTCCCTGTGGTCCTCAGCCTCCAAACACTTATGGCTTCTATAGGCACCACCAAAGATGACAAACAAGCTAAGAACAGAGAGGCCAGTAGGCTCTTGAGAAAGAGTTTTACTCTTTGTACAGTAAATAACGCCATAGATATATGTCAGAACGTACAACCTAGAGACAACACCAGGAGAGAGTGCTGTATAAAGAGATAAAAGATTCCAGAGAGTTACAACTGAAAATTGTTGTATCATTTCCCTTGACCTTCTCTGTGTCCATAGTAGGGACTGAATTCTTGTTTCTCACAGAAGCTGCACCAGGTTCTGCATTTGATAGAGACCAAAGAAGGGATGGAGGTTTTTTCCGGTTTGCATAGACTGCATGGAAATAAAAACATACAAAACAAAACAAAACAAAACAAAACAAAACAAAACAAAACACCTCCGTGCCTTCCTCCAACATCTTGCACTGCTTTCTACAATCAGGTCCCTTACCAGAAACAGAGGGCTTTCCACATGACAGAGGTGACCCCTTGGGACTCAGGGGAGCCTTGAGGAAGGCACCAGAAGGCTTTGTTTGGATACTTTTTAATCAGCCAACTGTGGACAGGTCAGGGCTCAATTCATTGGAAATCAACACTAAAAGAAGGGTTTCCTAATACACATCATGGGAAACGACAATTCATCACAGATTAAAAATTAAAATATGAATGGCTTAGTTAAGATAATGTCTGTAAATGTCAGCATGAACAGCACACTGTCCTTTTCTACAAGGCATGTGTGGGATTTTTCAAGTGCTGTACTGTATATATCATCTGCCTTATGTATCTGACAAGGGATTATGTAAGTATTCATGAAAAGAAACGACCTTGAGGAGACTAATACTATAGTAATGAGGAAGGGAAATGTTAACGCTATGTGGATTGAGCTGCAAAGTGTCAGAGTTACACTAATAAAATAACATTAGAGGAGTGAAATTTCACAAGGATTTACTTTACTGAGTACTATAGTTCACAATACAAAAAAAAAAAGAATAAAGGGACCTCTAAACAGAGGAAAAAATGTCTGCTTTCTTTCATCAAAGCATATTTAGTCTGAGCATTTATCCAAAAGCCAATACAAGAAAGCTCATCAGGACATACAGACTCCAATTCATGCTGTTGTTCACGTTATTTATGTGAAACAAAAGAAACAGCCTTCAACATTGTCTCAAGGTGGAAGGGGCGCTGACCCACGATCTTTCTAGCACCCTATCTCCAGTTAAGTGTAACTGGGAGGTGGAGTAACTGGGAGGCCTGGAGGCCCGGGGCGAGCAGCCGCGGGCGTGGAGTCCCGGGGCGAGTAGTCCCGGGCCTGGAAGCACGGGGCGAGCAGCCCCGGGCCTGGAGGCCCGGGGCGAGCGGGGCACTTCCCATTCTGTGTCTCCAATGCTTCGGAACTTTCCGGGGAGTTTCTGAGCTGAGACCCCAGTGTCTGGAGGCTGTTTCGGGTTCTGTGACCCATTTCTCTCAGGTACAGGGTGACCGCCTTCTCTCAGGCTCCAGCCATGGTGAGCCATCATAATGACTCAGGGCCTGGAGGCCGGGGCTCGTAGCAGGAGTTTGGGATTCTGGGTCTCGAACCCCTCGGTCCTGACCCGGGAGTATCGGAGTGGAGAGGAAGGGATGTTGGCTTTTCAGGATTCAGGCATATGTCTCGTTGGGATTTTAGGCTTGCTGCATAGCGCCTGGAAGGGCTGCTTGGAATTCTGTGTCTCCTACTTCTCCATTGTTCCCCGTAAGTTTCTTATTGAGACCACGAGGTCTGGAGTCTGTGTGGGAAACAATGGCCCGTTTCTGTCACTGACAGGGAGACGCTTCAGCCCTGATGAGCCATGGTAAGATAGATCCCCGGGCGTGGAGACCCGGATCGACCAGGAGCACTACCCATTTGGTGTATCCTATCCCTCGGAACTTCCCGGGGAGTTTCTGAGCAGGGAACCCAGGGCCTGGAGGGTATTTGTGTTTGTGTGACCCCTTCTCTCAGGTACAGGAACGGCTTCAGCCATAGTGAGCCATGGCGAGCAGCCCCGGGCGTGGAGGCCCGGGGCGAGCATCCCCGGGCGTGGAGGCCCGGGGCGAGCATCCCCGGGCGTGGAGGCCCGGGGCGAGCATCCCCGGGCGTGGAGGCCCGGGGCGAGCAGCCCCGGGCGTGGAGGCCCGGGGCGAGCAGCCCCGGGCCTGGAGGCCCGGGGCGAGCAGCCCCGGGCCTGGAGGCCCGGAGGGAGCAGCCCCGGGCCTGGAGGCCCGGAGGGAGCAGCCCCGGGCGTGGAGGCCCGGGGCGAACAGCCCCGGGCGTGGAGGCCCGGGGCGAGCAGCCCCGGACGTGGAGGCCCGAGGCGAGCAGACCCGGACGTGGAGGGCCGGGGCGAGCGGGGCACTTCCCGTTCTGTGTCTCCAATCCTTCGGAACTTTCCGGGGAGTTTCTGAGCTGAGACCCGAGTGTCTGGAGGCTGTTTCGGGTTCTGTGACCCACCTCTCTCAGGTACAGGGGTGACTGCCTTCTCTCAGGCTCCAGCCATGGTGAGCCATCGTAATGACTCAGGGCCTGGAGGCCGGGGTTCATAGCAGGTGTTTGGGATTCTGGGTCTCGCATCCCTCGGTCCTGACCCAGGAGTTTCAGAGTTGAGAGGAAGTGTTGTTGGCTTTTCAGGATTCAGGCATATGTCTCCTTGGGATTTTAGGCTGGCTGCATAGCCCCTGGAAGGGCTGCTTGGAATTCTGTGTCTCCCACCTTTCCATCCTTCCCCGTAAGTTTCTTAGCTGAGACCCCAAGGTCTGGAGTCCTTGTGGGAAACACTGGCCCGTTTCTGTCACTGACAGGGAGAGGCTTCAACCCTGATTAGCCATGGTAAGATACAGCCCCGGGCGTGGAGGCCCGGGTCGACCATAAGCACTACCCATTTGGCGTATCCGATCCCTCGGAACTTGCCCGGGATTTTCTGAGCAGGGAACACAGGGCCTGGAGGGTGTTTGTGTTTGTGTGACCCCTTCTCTCAGGTACAGGAACGGTTTCAGTCATAGTGAGCCATGGCGAGCAGCCCCGGGCGTGGAGGCCCGGGGCGAGCAGCCCCGGGCGTGGAGGCCCGGGGCGAGCAGCCCCGGGCGTGGAGGCCCGGGGCGAGCAGCCCCGGGCGTGGAGGCCCGGGGCGAGCAGCCCCGGGCGTGGAGGCCCGGGGCGAGCAGCCCCGGGCGTGGAGGCCCGGGGCGAGCAGCCCCGGGCGTGGAGGCCCGGGGCGAGCAGCCCCGGGCGTGGAGGCCCGGGGCGAGCAGGCCCGGGCGTGGAGGCCCGGGGCGAGCAGCCCCGGGCCTGGAGGCCCGGGGCGAGCAGCCCCGGGCGTGGAGGCCCGGGGCGAGCAGCCCCGGGCCTGGAGGCCCGGGGCGAGCAGCCCCGGGCCTGGAGGCCCGGGGCGAGCAGCCCCGGGCCTGGAGGCCCGGGGCGAGCAGCCCCGGGCCTGGAGGCCCGGGGCGAGCAGCCCCGGGCCTGGAGGCCCGGGGCGAGCAGCCCCGGGCCTGGAGGCCCGGGGCGAGCAGCCCCGGGCCTGGAGGCCCGGGGCGAGCGGGGCACTTCCCATTCTGTGTCTCCAATCCCTCGGAACTTTCCGGGGAGTTTCTGAGCTGAGACCCCAGTGTCTGGAGGCTGTTTCGGGTTCTGTGACCCCTTTCTCTCAGGTACAGGGTGACTGCCTTCTCTCAGGCTCCAGCCATGGTGAGCCATCGTAATGACTCAGGGCCTGGAGGCCGGGGCTCCTAGCAGGTGTTTGGGATTCTGGGTTTCGCATCCCTCGGTCCTGACCCGGGAGTACCGGAGTGGAGAGGATGGGTTGTTGGCTCTTCAGGATTCAGGCATATGTCTCCTTGGGATTTTAGACTTGTAGTATAGTCCCTGGTAGGGCTACTTGGAATTCTGTGTCTCCCACTTCTCCATAATTCCCCGTAAGTTTCTTAGATGAGACCCCAAGGTCTGGACTCTGTGTGGGAAACACTGGCCCGTTTCTGTCACTGACAGGGAGAGGCTTCAGCCCTGATGTGCCATGGTAAGATAGAGCCCCGGGCGTGGAGGCCCGGGTCGACCAGGAGCACTACCCATTTGGCATATCCGATCCCTCGGAACTTGCCCGGGATTTTCTGAGCAGGGAACCCAGGGCCTGGAGGGTGTTTGTGTTTGTGTGACCCCTTCTCTCAGGTACAGGAACGGCTTCAGTCATTGTGAGCCATGGCGAGTAGCCCCGGGCGTGGAGGCCCGGGGCGAGCGTGGCACTTCCCATTCTGTGTCTCCAATCCCTCGGAACTTTCCGGGGAGTTTCTGAGCTGAGACCCCAGTGTCTGGAGGCTGTTTCGGGTTCTGTGACCTCTTTCTCTCAGGTACAGGGTGACTGCCTTCTCTCAGGCTCCAACCATGGTGAGCCATCGTAATGTCTCAGGGCCTGGAGGCCGGGGCTCGTAGCAGGTGTTTGGGATTCTGGGTCTCGCATCCCTCGGTCCTGACCCGGGAGTACCGGAGTGGAGAGGAAGGGTTGTTGGCTTTTCAGGAATCAGGCATATGTCTCCTTGGGATTTTAGGCTTGTAGTATAGTCCCTGGTAGGGCTGCTTGGAATTCTGTGTCTCCCACTTCTCCATCCTTCCCTGTAAGTTTCTTAGCTGAGACACCAAGGTCTGGACTCTGTGTGGGAAACACTGGCCCGTTTCTGTCACTGACAGGGAGAGGCTTCAGCCCTGATGCGCCATGGTAAGATAGAGCCCCGGGCGTGGAGGCCCGGGTCGACCAGGAGCACTACCCATTTGCTGTATCCGATCCCTCGGAACTTGCCCGGGATTTTCTGAGCAGGGAATCCAGGGCCTGGAGGGTGTTTGTGTTTGTGTGACCCCTTCTCTCAGGTACAGGAACGGCTTCAGTCATAGTGAGCCATGGCTAGCAGCCCCGGGCATGGAGGCCCGGGGCGAGCAGCCCCGGGCGTGGAGGCCCGGGGCGAGCAGCCCCGGGCGTGGAGGCCCGGGGCGAGCAGCCCCGCGCCTGGAGGCCCGGGGCGAGCAGCCCCGGGCGTGGAGGCCCGGGGCGAGCAGCCCCGGGCCTGGAGGCCCGGGCCGAGCAGCCCCGGGCCTGGAGGCCCGGGCCGAGCAGCCCCGGGCCTGGAGGCCCGGGCCGAGCAGCCCCGGGCCTGGAGGCCCGGGGCGAGCAGCCCCGGGCCTGGAGGCCCGGGGCGAGCAGCCCCGGGCCTGGAGGCCCGGGGCGAGCAGCCCCGGGCCTGGAGGCCCGGGGCGAGCAGCCCCGGGCCTGGAGGCCCGGGGCGAGCAGCCCCGGGCCTGGAGGCCCGGGGCGAGCAGCCCCGGGCCTGGAGGCCCGGGGCGAGCAGCCCCGGGCCTGGAGGCCCGGGGCGAGCAGCCCCGGGCCTGGAGGCCCGGGGCGAGCAGCCCCGGGCCTGGAGGCCCGGGGCGAGCAGCCCCGGGCCTGGAGGCCCGGGGCGAGCAGCCCCGGGCCTGGAGGCCCGGGGCGAGCGGGGCACTTCCCATTCTGTGTCTCCAATCCCTCGGAACTTTCCGGGGAGTTTCTGAGCTGAGACCCCAGTGTCTGGAGGCTGTTTCGGGTTCTGTGCACCTTTCTCTCAGGTACAGGGTGACTGCCTTCTCTCAGGCTCCAGCCATGGTGAGCCATCGTAATGACTCAGGGCCTGGAGGCCGGGGCTCGTAGCAGGTGTTTGGGATTCTGGGTCTCGCATCCCTCGGTCCTGACCCGGGAGTACCGGAGTGGAGAGGAAGGGTTGTTGGCTTTTCAGGAATCAGGCATATGTCTCCTTGGGATTTTAGGCTTGTAGTATAGTCCCTGGTAGGGGTGCTTGGATTTCTGTGTCTCCCACTTCTCCATCCTTCCCCGTAAGTTTCTTAGCTGAGACCCCAAGGTCTGGAGTCTGTGTGGGAAACACTGGCCCGTTTCTGTCACTGACAGGGAGAGGCTTCAGCCCTGATGCGCCATGGTAAGATAGAGCCCCGGGCGTCGAGGCCCGGGTCGACCAGGAGCACTACCCATTTGGCGTATCTGATCCCTCGGAACTTGCCCGGGATTTTCGGGCAGGGAACCCAGGGCCTGGAGTGTGTTTGTGTGTGTGTGACCCCTTCTCTCAGGTACAGGAACGGTTTCAGTCATAGCCATGGCGAGCAGCCCCGGGCGTGGAGGCCCGGGGCGAGCAGCCCCGGGCCTGGAGGCCCGGGGCGAGGAGCCCCCGGCGTGGAGGCCCGGGGCGAGCAGCCCCGGGCCCGGGGGCCCGGGGCGAGTGGGGCACTTCCCATTCTGTGTCTCCAATCCCTGGGAACTTTCCGGGGAGTTTCTGAGCTGAGACCCCAGGGTCAGGAGGCTGTTTCGCGTTCTGTGACCCCTGTCTCTCAGGTACAGGGTGACTGCCTTCTCTCAGGCTCCAGTCATGGTGAGCCATCGTAATGACTCAGGGCCTGGAGGCCGGGGCTCGTAGCAGGTGTTTGGGATTCTGGGTCTCGCATCCCTCGGTCCTGACCCGGGGGTACCGGAGTGGAGAGGATGGCTTGTTGGCTCTTCTTGGGATTTTAGGCTTGTAGTATAGTCCCTGGTAGGGCTGCTTGGAATTCTGTGTCTCCCACTTCTCCATCCTTCCCCGTAAGTTTCGTAGCTGAGACACCAAGGTCTGGACTCTGTGTGGGAAACACTGGCCCGTTTCTGTCACTGACAGGGAGAGGCTTCAGCCTTGATGCGCCATGGTAAGATAGAGCCCCGGGCGTGGAGGCCCGGGTCGACCAGGAGCACTACCCATTTGCTGTATCCGATCCCTCGGAACTTGCCCGGAATTTTCTGAGCAGGGAACCCAGGGCCTGGAGGGTGTTTGTGTTTGTGTGACCCCTTCTCTCAGGTACAGGAACGGCTTCAGTCATAGTGAGCCATGGCTAGCAGCCCGGGCGTGGAGGCCCGGGGCGAGCAGCCCCGGGCGTGGAGGCCCGGGGCGAGCAGCCCCGGGCCTGGAGGCCCGGGCCGAGCAGCCCCGGGCCTGGAGGCCCGGGCCGAGCAGCCCCGGGCCTGGAGGCCCGGGGCGAGCAGCCCCGGGCCTGGAGGCCCGGGGCGAGCAGCCCCGGGCCTGGAGGCCCGGGGCGAGCAGCCCCGGGCCTGGAGGCCCGGGGCGAGCAGCCCCGGGCCTGGAGGCCCGGGGCGAGCAGCCCCGGGCCTGGAGGCCCGGGGCGAGCAGCCCCGGGCCTGGAGGCCCGGGGCGAGCAGCCCCGGGCCTGGAGGCCCGGGGCGAGCAGCCCCGGGCCTGGAGGCCCGGGGCGAGCAGCCCCGGGCCTGGAGGCCCGGGGCGAGCGGGGCACTTCCCATTCTGTGTCTCCAATCCCTCGGAACTTTCCGGGGAGTTTCTGAGCTGAGACCCCAGTGTCTGGAGGCTGTTTCGGGTTCTGTGACCCTTTTCTCTCAGGTACAGGGTGACTGCCTTCTCTCAGGCTCCAGCCATGGTGAGCCATCCTAATGACTCAGGGCCTGGAGGCCGGGGCTCGTAGCAGGTGTTTGGGATTCTGGGTCTCGCATCCCTCGGTCCTGACCCGGGAGTACCGGAGTGGAGAGGATGGCTTGTTGGCTTTTCAGGATTCAGGCATATGTCTCCTTGGGATTTTAGGCTTGTAGTATAGTCCCTGGTAGGGCTGCTTGGATTTCTGTGTCTCCCACTTCTCCATCCTTCCCCGTAAGTTTCTTAGCTGAGACCCCAAGGTCTGGCGTCTGTGTGGGAAACACTGGCCCGTTTCTGTCACTGTCAGGGAGAGGCTTCACCCCTGATGCGCCATGGTAAGATAGAGCCCCGGGCGTGGAGGCCCGGGTCGACCAGGAGCACTACCCATTTGACGTATCCGATCCCTCGGAACTTGCCCGGGATTTTCGAGCAGGGAACCCAGGGCCTGGAGTGTGTTTGTGTTTGTGTGACCCCTTCTCTCAGGTACAGGAACGGCTTCAGTCATAGCCATGGCGAGCAGCCCCGGGCGTGGAGGCCCGGGGCGAGCAGCCCCGGGCGTGGAGGCCCGGGGCGAGCAGCCCCGGGCCTGGAGGCCCGGGGCGAGGAGCCCCCGGCGTGGAGGCCCGGGGCGAGGAGCCCCGGGCCGGGGGGCCAGGGGCGAGCGGGGCACTTCCCATTCTGTGTCTCCAATCCCTGGGAACTTTCCGGGGAGTTTCTGAGCTGAGACCCCAGGGTCAGGAGGCTGTTTCGCGTTCTGTGACCCCTTTCTCTCAGGTACAGGGTGACTACCTTCTCTCAGGCTCCAGCCATGGTGAGCCATCGTAATGACTCAGGGCCTGGAGGCCGGGGCTCGTAGCAGATGTTTGGGATTCTGGGTCTCGCATCCCTCGGTCCTGACCCGGGAGTACCGGAGTGGAGAGGATGGCTTGTTGGCTCTTCTTGGGATTTTAGGCTTGTAGTATAGTCCCTGGTAGGGCTGCTTGGAATTCTGTGTCTCCCACTTCTCCATCCTTCCCCGTAAGTTTCTTAGCTGAGACACCAAGGTCTGGACTCTGTGTGGGAAACACTGGCCCGTTTCTGTCACTGACAGGGAGAGGCTTCAGCCCTGATGCGCCATGGTAAGATAGAGCCCCGGGCGTGGAGGCCCGGGTCGACCAGGAGCACTACCCATTTGCTGTATCCGATCCCTCGGAACTTGCCCGGGATTTTCTGAGCAGGGAATCCAGGGCCTGGAGGGTGTTTGTGTTTGTGTGACCCCTTCTCTCAGGTACAGGAACGGCTTCAGTCATAGTGAGCCATGGCTAGCAGCCCGGGCGTGGAGGCCCGGGGCGAGCAGCCCCGGGCGTGAGGCCCGGGGCGAGCAGCCCCGGGCCTCGAGGCCCGGGGCGAGCTGGGCACTTCCCATTCTGTGTCTCCAATCCCTCGGAACTTTCCGGGGAGTTTCTGAGCTGAGACCCCAGTGTCTGGAGGCTGTTTCGGGTTCTGTGACCCCTTTCTCTCAGGTACAGGGTGACTGCCTTCTCTCAGGCTCCAGCCATGGTGAGCCATCGTAATGACTCAGGGCCTGGAGGCCGGGGCTCGTAGCAGGTGTTTGGGATTCCTGGTCTCGCATCCCTCGGTCCTGACCCGGGAGTACCGGAGTGGAGAGGATGGGTTGTTGGCTTTTCAGGATTCAGGCATATGTCTCCTTGGGATTTTAGGCTTGTAGTATAGTCCCTGGTAGGGCTACTTGGAATTCTGTGTCTCCCACTTCTCCATAATTCCCCGTTAGTTTCTTAGATGAGACCCCAAGATCTGGACTCTGTGTGGGAAACACTGGCCCGTTTCTGTCACTGACAGGGAGAGGCTTCAGCCCTGATGTGCCATTGTAAGATAGAGCCCCGGGCGTGGAGGCCCGGGTCGACCAGGAGCACTACCCATTTGGCATATCCGATCCCTCGGAACTTGCCCGGGATTTTCGAGCAGGGAACCCTGGGGCCTGGAGGGTGTTTGTGTTTGTGTGACCCCTTCTCTCAGGTACAGGAACGGCTTCAGTCATAGCCATGGCGAGCAGCCCCGTGCGTGGAGGCCCGGGGCGAGCAGCCCCGTGCGTGGAGGCCCGGGGCGAGCAGCCCCGGGCGTGGAGGCCCGGGGCGAGCAGCCCCGGGCGTGGAGGCCCGGGGCGAGCAGCCCCGGGCGTGGAGGCCCGGGGCGAGCAGCCCCGGTAGTGGAGGCCCGGGGCGAGCAGCCCCGGGCCTGGAGGCCCGGGGTGAGCGTGGCACTTCCAATTCTGTGTCTCCAATCCCTCGGAACTTTCCGGGATGATACAGGAACGGCTTCAGGCATAGTGAGCCATAGCGAGCAGCCCCGGGCGTGGAGGCCCGGGGCGAGCAGCCCCGGGCGTGGAGGCCCGGGGCGAGCAGCCCCGGGCGTGGAGGCCCGGGGCGAGCAGCCCCGGGCGTGGAGGCCCGGGGCGAGCAGCCCCGGGCCTGGAGGCCCGGGGCACTTCCCATTCTGTGTCTCCCATCCCTCGGAACTTTCCGGGGAGTTTCTGAGCTGAGACCCGAGTGTCTGGAGGCTGTTTCGGGTTCTGTGACCCCTTTCTCTCAGGTACAGGGTGACTGGCTTCTCTCAGGCTCCAGCCATGGTGACCATCGTAATGACTCAGGGTCTGGAGGCCGGGGCTCGTAGCAGGTGTTTGGGATTCTGGGTCTCGCATCCCTCGGTCCTGACCCGGGAGTACCGGAGTGGAGAGGATGGGTTGTTGGCTCTTCAGGATTCAGGCATATGTCTCCTTGGGATTTTAGGCTTGTAGTATAGTCCCTGGTAGGGCTGCTTGGAATTCTGTGTATCCCACTTCTCCATCCTTCCCCGTAAGTACTTAGCTGAGAACCCAAGGTCTGGACTCTGTGTGGGAAACACTGGCCCGTTTCGGTCACTGACAGGGAGAGGCTTCAGCCCTGATGTGCCATGGTAAGATAGAGCCACGGGCGTGGAGGCCCCGGTCGTCCAGGACCACAAACCATTTGGCGTATCCGATCCCTCGGAACTTGCCCGGGATTTTCTGAGCAGGGAACCCAGGGCCTGGAGGGTGTTTGTGTTTGTGTGCCCCCTTCTCTCAGGTACAGGAACGGCTTCAGTCATAGTGAGCCATGGCGTGTAGCCCCAGGCGTGGAGGCCCGGGGCGAGCAGCCCCGGGCGTGGAGGCCCGGGGCGAGCAGCCCCGGGCCTGGAGGCCCGGGCCGAGCAGCCCCGGGCCTGGAGGCCCGGGCCGAGCAGCCCCGCGCCTGGAGGCCCGGGCCGAGCAGCCCCGGGCCTGGAGGCCCGGGGCGAGCGTGGCACTTCCCATTCTGTGTCTCCAATCCCTCGGAACTTTCCGGGGAGTTTCTGAGCTGAGACCCCAGTGTCTGGAGGCTGTTTCGGGTTCTGTGACCCCTTTCTCTCAGGTACAGGGTGACTGCCTTCTCTCAGGCTCCAGCCATGGTGAGCCATCGTAATGACTCAGGGCCTGGAGGCCGGGGCTCGTAGCAGGTGTTTGGGATTCTGGGTCTCGCATCCCTCGGTCCTGACCCGGGAGTACCGGAGTGGAGAGGATGGCTTGTTGGCTCTTCAGGATTCAGGCATATGTCTCCTTGGGATTTTAGGCTTGTAGTATAGTCCCTGGTAGGGCTGCTTGGATTTCTGTGTCTCCCACTTCTCCATCCTTCCCCGTAAATTTCTTAGCTGAGACCCCAAGGTCTGGAGTCTGTGTGGGAAACACTGGCCCGTTTCTGTCACTGACAGGGAGAGGCTTCAGCCCTGATGCGCCATGGTAAGATAGAGCACCGGGCGTCGAGGCCCGGGTCGACCAGGAGCACTACCCATTTGGCGTATCCGATCCCTCGGAACTTGCCCGGGATTTTCGAGCAGGGAACCCAGGGCCTGGAGGGTGTTTGTGTTTGTGTGACCCCTTCTCTCAGGTACAGGAACGGCTTCAGTCATAGTGAGCCATGGCGAGCAGCCCCGTGCGTGGAGGCCCGGGGCGAGCAGCCCCGGGCCTGGAGGCCCAGGGCGAGCGTGGCACATCCAATTCTGTGTCTCCAATCCCTCGGAACTTTCCGGGGAGTTTCTGAGCTGAGACCCCAGTGTCTGGAGGCTGTTTCGGGTTCTGTGACCTCTTTCTCTCAGGTACAGGGTGACTGCCTTCTCTCAGGCTCCAACCATGGTGAGCCATCGTAATGACTCAGGGCCTGGAGGCCGGGGCTCGTAGCAGGTGTTTGGGATTCTGGGTCTCGCATCCCTCGGTCCTGACCCGGGAGAACCGGAGTGGAGAGGAAGGGTTGTTGGCTTTTCAGGATTCAGGCATATGTCTCCTTGGGAATTTAGGCTTGTAGTATAGTCCCTGGTAGGGCTGCTTGGAATTCTGTGTCTCCCTCTTCTCTATCCTCCCCGTAAGTTTCTGAGCTGAGTCCCCAAGGTCTGGACTCTGTGTGGGAAACACTGTCCCGTTTCTGTCACTGACAGGGAGAGGCTTCAGCCCTGATGCGCCATGGAAAGATAGAGCCCCGGGCGTGGAGGTCCGGGTCGACCAGGAGCACTACCCATTTGGCGAATCCGATCCCTCGGAACTTGCCCGGGATTTTCTGAGCAGGGAACCCAGGGCCTGTAGGGTGTTTGTGTTTGTGTGACCCCTTCTCTCAGGTACAGGAACGGCTTCAGTCATAGTGAGCCATGGCTAGCAGCCCGGGCGTGGAGGCCCGGGGCGAGCAGCCCCGGGCGTGGAGGCCCGGGCCGAGCAGCCCCGGGCCTGGAGGCCCGGGGCGAGCAGCCCCGGGCCTGGAGGCCCGGGGCGAGCAGCCCCGGGCCTGGAGGCCCGGGGCGAGCAGCCCCGGGCCTGGAGGCCCGGGGCGAGCAGCCCCGGGCCTGGAGGCCCGGGGCGAGCTGCCCCGGGCCTGGAGGCCCGGGGCGAGCAGCCCCGGGCCTGGAGGCCCGGGGCGAGCAGCCCCGGGCCTGGAGGCCCGGGGCGAGCAGCCCCGGGCCTGGAGGCCCGGGGCGAGCAGCCCCGGGCCTGGAGGCCCGGGGCGAGCAGCCCCGGGCCTGGAGGCCCGGGGCGAGCGGGGCACTTCCCATTCTGTGTCTCCAATCCCTCGGAACTTTCCGGGGAGTTTCTGAGCTGAGACCCCAGTGTCTGGAGGCTGTTTCGGGTTCTGTGACCCCTTTCTCTCAGGTACAGGGTGACTGCCTTCTCTCAGGCTCCAGCCATGGTGAGCCATCCTAATGACTCAGGGCCTGGAGGCCGGGGCTCGTAGCAGGTGTTTGGGATTCTGGGTCTCGCATCCCTCGGTCCTGACCCGGGAGTACCGGAGTGGAGAGGATGGCTTGTTGGCTTTTCAGGATTCAGGCATATGTCTCCTTGGGATTTTAGGCTTGTAGTATAGTCCCTGGTAGGGCTGCTTGGATTTCTGTGTCTCCCACTTCTCCATCCTTCCCCGTAAGTTTCTTAGCTGAGACCCCAAGGTCTGGCGTCTGTGTGGGAAACACTGGCCCGTTTCTGTCACTGTCAGGGAGAGGCTTCACCCCTGATGCGCCATGGTAAGATAGAGCCCCGGGCGTGGAGGCCCGGGTCGACCAGGAGCACTACCCATTTGACGTATCCGATCCCTCGGAACTTGCCCGGGATTTTCGAGCAGGGAACCCAGGGCCTGGAGTGTGTTTGTGTTTGTGTGAACCCTTCTCTCAGGTACAGGAACGGCTTCAGTCATAGCCATGGCGAGCAGCCCCGGGCGTGGAGGCCCGGGGCGAGCAGCCCCGGGCGTGGAGGCCCGGGGCGAGCAGCCCCGGGCGTGGAGGCCCGGGGCGAGGAGCCCCCGGCGTGGAGGCCCGGGGCGAGGAGCCCCGGGCCCGGGGGCCAGGGGCGAGCGGGGCACTTCCCATTCTGTGTCTCCAATCCCTGGGAACTTTCCGGGGAGTTTCTGAGCTGAGACCCCAGGGTCAGGAGGCTGTTTCGCGTTCTGTGACCCCTTTCTCTCAGGTACAGGGTGACTACCTTCTCTCAGGCTCCAGCCATGGTGAGCCATCGTAATGACTCAGGGCCTGGAGGCCGGGGCTCGTAGCAGGTGTTTGGGATTCTGGGTCTCGCATCCCTCGGTCCTGACCCGGGAGTACCGGAGTGGAGAGGATGGCTTGTTGGCTCTTCTTGGGATTTTAGGCTTGTAGTATAGTCCCTGGTAGGGCTGCTTGGAATTCTGTGTCTCCCACTTCTCCATCCTTCCCCGTAAGTTTCTTAGCTGAGACACCAAGGTCTGGACTCTGTGTGGGAAACACTGGCCCGTTTCTGTCACTGACAGGGAGAGGCTTCAGCCCTGATGCGCCATGGTAAGATAGAGCCCCGGGCGTGGAGGCCCGGGTCGACCAGGAGCACTACCCATTTGCTGTATCCGATCCCTCGGAACTTGCCCGGGATTTTCTGAGCAGGGAATCCAGGGCCTGGAGGGTGTTTGTGTTTGTGTGACCCCTTCTCTCAGGTACAGGAACGGCTTCAGTCATAGTGAGCCATGGCTAGCAGCCCGGGCGTGGAGGCCCGGGGCGAGCAGCCCCGGGCGTGGAGGCCCGGGGCGAGCAGCCCCGGGCGTGGAGGCCCGGGGCGAGCAGCCCCGGGCGTGAGGCCCGGAGCGAGCAGCCCCGGGCCTGGAGGCCCGGGGCGAGCAGCCCCGGGCCTGGAGGCCCGGGCCGAGCAGCCCCGGGCCTGGAGGCCCGGGGCGAGCAGCCCCGGGCGTAGAGGCCCGGGGCGAGCGGGGCACTTCCCATTCTGTGTCTCCAATCCCTCGGAACTTTCCGGGGAGTTTCTGAGCTGAGACCCCAGTGTCTGGAGGCTGTTTCGGGTTCTGTGACCCCTTTCTCTCAGGTACAGGGTGACTGCCTTCTCTCAGGCTCCAGCCATGGTGAGCCATCGTAATGACTCAGGGCCTGGAGGCCGGGGCTCGTAGCAGGTGTTTGGGATTCTGGGTCTCGCATCCCTCGGTCCTGACCCGGGAGTACCGGAGTGGAGAGGATGGGTTGTTGGCTTTTCAGGATTCAGGCATATGTCTCCTTGGGATTTTAGGCTTGTAGTATAGTCCCTGGTAGGGCTACTTGGAATTCTGTGTCTCCCACTTCTCCATAATTCCCCGTAAGTTTCTTAGATGAGACCCCAAGATCTGGACTCTGTGTGGGAAACACTGGCCCGTTTCTGTCACTGACAGGGAGAGGCTTCAGCCCTGATGTGCCATTGTAAGATAGAGCCCCGGGCGTGGAGGCCCGGGTCGACCAGGAGCACTACCCATTTGGCATATCCGATCCCTCGGAACTTGCCCGGGATTTTCGAGCAGGGAACCCTGGGGCCTGGAGGGTGTTTGTGTTTGTGTGACCCCTTCTCTCAGGTACAGGAACGGCTTCAGTCATAGCCATGGCGAGCAGCCCCGTGCGTGGAGGCCCGGGGCGAGCAGCCCCGGGCGTGGAGGCCCGGGGCGAGCAGCCCCGGGCGTGGAGGCCCGGGGCGAGCAGCCCCGGGCGTGGAGGCCCGGGGCGAGCAGCCCCGGTAGTGGAGGCCCGGGGCGAGCAGCCCCGGGCGTGGAGGCCCGGGGCGAGCAGCCCCGGGCCTGGAGGCCCGGGGCGAGCAGCCCCGGGCGTGGAGGCCCGGGGCGAGCGGGGCACTTCCCATTCTGTGTCTCCAATCCCTCGGAACTTTCCGGGGAGTTTCTGAGCTGAGACCCCAGTGTCTGGAGGCTGTTTCGGGTTCTGTGCACCTTTCTCTCAGGTACAGGGTGACTGCCTTCTCTCAGGCTCCAGCCATGGTGAGCCATCCTAATGACTCAGGGCCTGGAGGCCGGGGCTCGTAGCAGGTGTTTGGGATTCTGGGTCTCGCATCCCTCGGTCCTGACCCGGGAGTACCGGAGTGGAGAGGAAGGGTTGTTGGCTTTTCAGGAATCAGGCATATGTCTCCTTGGGATTTTAGGCTTGTAGTATAGTCCCTGGTAGGGCTGCTTGGATTTCTGTGTCTCCCACTTCTCCATCCTTCCCCGCAAGTTTCTTAGCTGAGACCCCAAGGTCTGGAGTCTGTGTGGGAAACACTGGCCCGTTTCTGTCACTGACAGGGAGAGGCTTCAGCCCTGATGCGCCATGGTAAGATAGAGCCCCGGGCGTCGAGGCCCGGGTCGACCAGGAGCACTACCCATTTGGCGTATCTGATCCCTCGGAACTTGCCCGGGATTTTCGGGCAGGGAACCCAGGGCCTGGAGTGTGTTTGTGTGTGTGTGACCCCTTCTCTCAGGTACAGGAACGGCTTCAGTCATAGCCATGGCGAGCAGCCCCGGGCGTGGAGGCCCGGGGCGAGCAGCCCCGGGCGTGGAGGCCCGGGGCGAGCAGCCCCGGGCCTGGAGGCCCGGGGCGAGGAGCCCCCGGCGTGGAGGCCCGGGGCGAGCAGCCCCGGGCCCGGGGGCCCGGGGCGAGTGGGGCACTTCCCATTCTGTGTCTCCAATCCCTGGGAACTTTCCGGGGAGTTTCTGAGCTGAGACCCCAGGGTCAGGAGGCTGTTTCGCGTTCTGTGACCCCTGTCTCTCAGGTACAGGGTGACTGCCTTCTCTCAGGCTCCAGCCATGGTGAGCCATCGTAATGACTCAGGGCCTGGAGGCCGGGGCTCGTAGCAGGTGTTTGGGATTCTGGGTCTCGCATCCCTCGGTCCTGACCCGGGGGTACCGGAGTGGAGAGGATGGCTTGTTGGCTCTTCTTGGGATTTTAGGCTTGTAGTATAGTCCCTGGTAGGGCTGCTTGGATTTCTGTGTCTCCCACTTCTCCATCCTTCCCCGTAAGTTTCGTAGCTGAGACACCAAGGTCTGGACTCTGTGTGGGAAACACTGGCCCGTTTCTGTCACTGACAGGGAGAGGCTTCAGCCTTGATGCGCCATGGTAAGATAGAGCCCCGGGCGTGGAGGCCCGGGTCGACCAGGAGCACTACCCATTTGCTGTATCCGATCCCTCGGAACTTGCCCGGGATTTTCTGAGCAGGGAACCCAGGGCCTGGAGGGTGTTTGTGTTTGTGTGACCCCTTCTCTCAGGTACAGGAACGGCTTCAGTCATAGTGAGCCATGGCTAGCAGCCCGGGCGTGGAGGCCCGGGGCGAGCAGCCCCGGGCGTGGAGGCCCGGGGCGAGCAGCCCCGGGCCTGGAGGCCCGGGGCGAGCAGCCCCGGGCGTGGAGGCCCGGGGCGAGCAGCCCCGGGCCTGGAGGCCCGGGGCGAGCAGCCCCGGGCCTGGAGGCCCGGGGCGAGCAGCCCCGGGCCTGGAGGCCCGGGGCGAGCAGCCCCGGGCCTGGAGGCCCGGGGCGAGCAGCCCCGGGCCTGGAGGCCCGGGCCGAGCAGCCCCGGGCCTGGAGGCCCGGGCCGAGCAGCCCCGGGCCTGGAGGCCCGGGCCGAGCAGCCCCGGGCCTGGAGGCCCGGGCCGAGCAGCCCCGGGCCTGGAGGCCCGGGGTGAGCGTGGCACTTCCAATTCTGTGTCTCCAATCCCTCGGAACTTTCCGGTATGATACAGGAACGGCTTCAGGCATAGTGAGCCATAGCGAGCAGCCCCGGGCGTGGAGGCCCGGGGCGAGCAGCCCCGGGCGTGGAGGCCCGGGGCGAGCAGCCCCGGGCGTGGAGGCCCGGGGCGAGCAGCCCCGGGCGTGGAGGCCCGGGGCGAGCAGCCCCGGGCCTGGAGGCCCGGGGCACTTCCCATTCTGTGTCTCCCATCCCTCGGAACTTTCCGGGGAGTTTCTGAGCTGAGACCCGAGTGTCTGGAGGCTGTTTCGGGTTCTGTGACCCCTTTCTCTCAGGTACAGGGTGACTGGCTTCTCTCAGGCTCCAGCCATGGTGACCATCGTAATGACTCAGGGTCTGGAGGCCGGGGCTCGTAGCAGGTGTTTGGGATTCTGGGTCTCGCATCCCTCGGTCCTGACCCGGGAGTACCGGAGTGGAGAGGATGGGTTGTTGGCTCTTCAGGATTCAGGCATATGTCTCCTTGGGATTTTAGGCTTGTAGTATAGTCCCTGGTAGGGCTGCTTGGAATTCTGTGTATCCCACTTCTCCATCCTTCCCCGTAAGTACTTAGCTGAGAACCCAAGGTCTGGACTCTGTGTGGGAAACACTGGCCCGTTTCGGTCACTGACAGGGAGAGGCTTCAGCCCTGATGTGCCATGGTAAGATAGAGCCACGGGCGTGGAGGCCCCGGTCGTCCAGGACCACAAACCATTTGGCGTATCCGATCCCTCGGAACTTGCCCGGGATTTTCTGAGCAGGGAACCCAGGGCCTGGAGGGTGTTTGTGTTTGTGTGCCCCCTTCTCTCAGGTACAGGAACGGCTTCAGTCATAGTGAGCCATGGCGTGTAGCCCCAGGCGTGGAGGCCCGGGGCGAGCAGCCCCGGGCGTGGAGGCCCGGGGCGAGCAGCCCCGGGCCTGGAGGCCCGGGCCGAGCAGCCCCGCGCCTGGAGGCCCGGGCCGAGCAGCCCCGGGCCTGGAGGCCCGGGGCGAGCGTGGCACTTCCCATTCTGTGTCTCCAATCCCTCGGAACTTTCCGGGGAGTTTCTGAGCTGAGACCCCAGTGTCTGGAGGCTGTTTCGGGTTCTGTGACCCCTTTCTCTCAGGTACAGGGTGACTGCCTTCTCTCAGGCTCCAGCCATGGTGAGCCATCGTAATGACTCAGGGCCTGGAGGCCGGGGCTCGTAGCAGGTGTTTGGGATTCTGGGTCTCGCATCCCTCGGTCCTGACCCGGGAGTACCGGAGTGGAGAGGATGGCTTGTTGGCTCTTCAGGATTCAGGCATATGTCTCCTTGGGATTTTAGGCTTGTAGTATAGTCCCTGGTAGGGCTGCTTGGATTTCTGTGTCTCCCACTTCTCCATCCTTCCCCGTAAATTTCTTAGCTGAGACCCCAAGGTCTGGAGTCTGTGTGGGAAACACTGGCCCGTTTCTGTCACTGACAGGGAGAGGCTTCAGCCCTGATGCGCCATGGTAAGATAGAGCACCGGGCGTCGAGGCCCGGGTCGACCAGGAGCACTACCCATTTGGCGTATCCGATCCCTCGGAACTTGCCCGGGATTTTCGAGCAGGGAACCCAGGGCCTGGAGGGTGTTTGTGTTTGTGTGACCCCTTCTCTCAGGTACAGGAACGGCTTCAGTCATAGTGAGCCATGGCGAGCAGCCCCGTGCGTGGAGGCCCGGGGCGAGCAGCCCCGGGCCTGGAGGCCCAGGGCGAGCGTGGCACATCCAATTCTGTGTCTCCAATCCCTCGGAACTTTCCGGGGAGTTTCTGAGCTGAGACCCCAGGGTCAGGAGGCTGTTTCGCGTTCTGTGACCCCTGTCTCTCAGGTACAGGGTGACTGCCTTCTCTCAGGCTCCAGCCATGGTGAGCCATCGTAATGACTCAGGGCCTGGAGGCCGGGGCTCGTAGCAGGTGTTTGGGATTCTGGGTCTCGCATCCCTCGGTCCTGACCCGGGGGTACCGGAGTGGAGAGGATGGCTTGTTGGCTCTTCTTGGGATTTTAGGCTTGTAGTATAGTCCCTGGTAGGGCTGCTTGGATTTCTGTGTCTCCCACTTCTCCATCCTTCCCCGTAAGTTTCGTAGCTGAGACACCAAGGTCTGGACTCTGTGTGGGAAACACTGGCCCGTTTCTGTCACTGACAGGGAGAGGCTTCAGCCTTGATGCGCCATGGTAAGATAGAGCCCCGGGCGTGGAGGCCCGGGTCGACCAGGAGCACTACCCATTTGCTGTATCCGATCCCTCGGAACTTGCCCGGGATTTTCTGAGCAGGGAACCCAGGGCCTGGAGGGTGTTTGTGTTTGTGTGACCCCTTCTCTCAGGTACAGGAACGGCTTCAGTCATAGTGAGCCATGGCTAGCAGCCCGGGCGTGGAGGCCCGGGGCGAGCAGCCCCGGGCGTGGAGGCCCGGGGCGAGCAGCCCCGGGCGTGGAGGCCAGGGGCGAGCAGCCCCGGGCCTGGAGGCCCGGGCCGAGCAGCCCCGGGCCTGGAGGCCCGGGCCGAGCAGCCCCGGGCCTGGAGGCCCGGGCCGAGCAGCCCCGGGCCTGGAGGCCCGGGGTGAGCGTGGCACTTCCAATTCTGTGTCTCCAATCCCTCGGAACTTTCCGGTATGATACAGGAACGGCTTCAGGCATAGTGAGCCATAGCGAGCAGCCCCGGGCGTGGAGGCCCGGGGCGAGCAGCCCCGGGCGTGGAGGCCCGGGGCGAGCAGCCCCGGGCGTGGAGGCCCGGGGCGAGCAGCCCCGGGCGTGGAGGCCCGGGGCGAACAGCCCCGGGCCTGGAGGCCCGGGGCACTTCCCATTCTGTGTCTCCCATCCCTCGGAACTTTCCGGGGAGTTTCTGAGCTGAGACCCGAGTGTCTGGAGGCTGTTTCGGGTTCTGTGACCCCTTTCTCTCAGGTACAGGGTGACTGGCTTCTCTCAGGCTCCAGCCATGGTGACCATCGTAATGACTCAGGGTCTGGAGGCCGGGGCTCGTAGCAGGTGTTTGGGATTCTGGGTCTCGCATCCCTCGGTCCTGACCCGGGAGTACCGGAGTGGAGAGGATGGGTTGTTGGCTCTTCAGGATTCAGGCATATGTCTCCTTGGGATTTTAGGCTTGTAGTATAGTCCCTGGTAGGGCTGCTTGGAATTCTGTGTATCCCACTTCTCCATCCTTCCCCGTAAGTACTTAGCTGAGAACCCAAGGTCTGGACTCTGTGTGGGAAACACTGGCCCGTTTCGGTCACTGACAGGGAGAGGCTTCAGCCCTGATGTGCCATGGTAAGATAGAGCCACGGGCGTGGAGGCCCCGGTCGTCCAGGACCACAAACCATTTGGCGTATCCGATCCCTCGGAACTTGCCCGGGATTTTCTGAGCAGGGAACCCAGGGCCTGGAGGGTGTTTGTGTTTGTGTGCCCCCTTCTCTCAGGTACAGGAACGGCTTCAGTCATAGTGAGCCATGGCGTGTAGCCCCAGGCGTGGAGGCCCGGGGCGAGCAGCCCCGGGCGTGGAGGCCCGGGGCGAGCAGCCCCAGGCCTGGAGGCCCGGGCCGAGCAGCCCCGCGCCTGGAGGCCCGGGCCGAGCAGCCCCGGGCCTGGAGGCCCGGGGCGAGCGTGGCACTTCCCATTCTGTGTCTCCAATCCCTCGGAACTTTCCGGGGAGTTTCTGAGCTGAGACCCCAGTGTCTGGAGGCTGTTTCGGGTTCTGTGACCCCTTTCTCTCAGGTACAGGGTGACTGCCTTCTCTCAGGCTCCAGCCATGGTGAGCCATCGTAATGACTCAGGGCCTGGAGGCCGGGGCTCGTAGCAGGTGTTTGGGATTCTGGGTCTCGCATCCCTCGGTCCTGACCCGGGAGTACCGGAGTGGAGAGGATGGCTTGTTGGCTCTTCAGGATTCAGGCATATGTCTCCTTGGGATTTTAGGCTTGTAGTATAGTCCCTGGTAGGGCTGCTTGGATTTCTGTGTCTCCCACTTCTCCATCCTTCCCCGTAAATTTCTTAGCTGAGACCCCAAGGTCTGGAGTCTGTGTGGGAAACACTGGCCCGTTTCTGTCACTGACAGGGAGAGGCTTCAGCCCTGATGCGCCATGGTAAGATAGAGCACCGGGCGTCGAGGCCCGGGTCGACCAGGAGCACTACCCATTTGGCGTATCCGATCCCTCGGAACTTGCCCGGGATTTTCGAGCAGGGAACCCAGGGCCTGGAGGGTGTTTGTGTTTGTGTGACCCCTTCTCTCAGGTACAGGAACGGCTTCAGTCATAGTGAGCCATGGCGAGCAGCCCCGTGCGTGGAGGCCCGGGGCGAGCAGCCCCGGGCCTGGAGGCCCAGGGCGAGCGTGGCACATCCAATTCTGTGTCTCCAATCCCTCGGAACTTTCCGGGGAGTTTCTGAGCTGAGACCCCAGTGTCTGGAGGCTGTTTCGGGTTCTGTGACCTCTTTCTCTCAGGTACAGGGTGACTGCCTTCTCTCAGGCTCCAACCATGGTGAGCCATCGTAATGACTCAGGGCCTGGAGGCCGGGGCTCGTAGCAGGTGTTTGGGATTCTGGGTCTCGCATCCCTCGGTCCTGACCCGGGAGTACCGGAGTGGAGAGGAAAGGTTGTTGGCTTTTCAGGATTCAGGCATATGTCTCCTTGGGAATTTAGGCTTGTAGTATAGTCCCTGGTAGGGCTGCTTGGAATTCTGTGTCTCCCTCTTCTCTATCCTCCCCGTAAGTTTCTGAGCTGAGTCCCCAAGGTCTGGACTCTGTGTGGGAAACACTGTCCCGTTTCTGTCACTGACAGGGAGAGGCTTCAGCCCTGATGCGCCATGGAAAGATAGAGCCCCGGGCGTGGAGGTCCGGGTCGACCAGGAGCAATACCCATTTGGCGAATCCGATCCCTCGGAACTTGCCCGGGATTTTCTGAGCAGGGAACCCAGGGCCTGGAGGGTGTTTGTGTTTGTGTGACCCCTTCTCTCAGGTACAGGAACGGCTTCAGTCATAGTGAGCCATGGCTAGCAGCCCGGGCGTGGAGGCCCGGGGCGAGCAGCCCCGGGCGTGGAGGCCCGGGGCGAGCAGCCCCGGGCGTGGAGGCCCGGGGCGAGCAGCTCCGGGCCTGGAGGCCCGGGCCGAGCAGCCCCGGGCCTGGAGGCCCGGGCCGAGCAGCCCCGGGCCTGGAGGCCCGGGCCGAGCAGCCCCAGGCCTGGAGGCCCGGGCCGAGCAGCCCCGCGCCTGGAGGCCCGGGGCGAGCAGCCCCGGGCGTGGAGGCCCGGGGCGAGCAGCCCCGGGCCTGGAGGCCCGGGGCGAGCAGCCCCGGGCCTGGAGGCCCGGGGCGAGCAGCCCCGGGCCTGGAGGCCCGGGGCGAGCGGAGCACTTCCCATTCTGTGTCTCCAATCCCTCGGAACTTTCCGGGGAGTTTCTGATCTGAGACCCCAGTGTCTGGAGTCTGTTTCGGGTTCTGTGACCCCTTTCTCTCAGGTACAGGGTGATTGCCTTCTCTCAGGCTCCAGCCATGGTGAGCCATCGTAATGACTCAGGGTCTGGAGGCCGGGGCTCGTAGCAGGTGTTTGGGATTCTGGGTCTCGCATCACTCGGTCCTGACCCGGGAGTACCGGAGTGGAGATGATGGCTTGTTGGCTCTTCAGGATTCAGGCATATGTCTCCTTGGGATTTTAGGCTTGTAGTATAGTCCCTGGTAGGGCTGCTTGGATTTCTGTGTCTCCCACTTCTCCATTTTTCCCCGTAAATTTCTTAGCTGAGACCCCAAGGTCTGGAGTCTGTGTGGGAAACACTGGCCCGTTTCTGTCACTGACAGGGAGAGGCTTCAGCCCTGATGCGCCATGGTAAGATAGAGCCCCGGGCGTCGAGGCCCGGGTCGACCAGGAGCACTACCCATTTGGCGTATCCGATCCCTCGGAACTTGCCCGGGATTTTCGAGCAGGGACCCAGGGTCTGGAGGGTGTTTGTGTTTGTGTGACCCCTTCTCTCAGGTACAGGAACGGCTTCAGTCATAGCCATGGCGAGCAGCCCCGTGCGTGGAGGCCCGGGGCGAGCAGCCCCGGGCGTGGAGGCCCGGGGCGAGCAGCCCCGGGCGTGGAGGCCCGGGGCGAGCAGCCCCGGGCGTGGAGGCCCGGGGCGAGCAGCCCCGGGCGTGGAGGCCCGGGGCGAGCAGCCCCGGGCGTGGAGGCCCGGGGCGAGCAGCCCCGGGCGTGGAGGCCCGGGGCGAGCAGCCCCAGGGGTGGAGGCCCGGGGCGAGCAGCCCCGGGCCTGGAGGCCCGGGGCGAGCAGCCCCGGGCGTGGAGGCCCGGGGCGAGCAGCCCCGGGCGTGGAGGCCCGGCGCGAGCAGCCCCGGGCGTGGAGGCCCGGGGCGAGCAGCCCCGGGCCTGGAGGCCCGGGGCGAGCAGCCCCGGGCCTGGAGGCCCGGGGCGAGCAGCCCCGGGCCTGGAGGCCCGGGGCGAGCAGCCCCGGGCCTGGAGGCCCGGGGCGAGCAGCCCCGGGCGTGGAGGCCCGGGGCGAGCAGCCCCGGGCGTGGAGGCCCGGGGCGAGCAGCCCCGGGCGTGGAGGCCCGGGGCGAGCAGC
Organism: Prionailurus viverrinus; assembly: GCF_022837055.1. Lineage (NCBI taxonomy): Eukaryota > Metazoa > Chordata > Mammalia > Carnivora > Felidae > Prionailurus > Prionailurus viverrinus. Next base: position 294,003 of record NW_025927641.1, on the reverse strand, counting down.
CCCGGGCGTGGAGGCCCGGGGCGAGCAGCCCCGGGCGTGGAGGCCCGGGGCGAGCGGGGCACTTCCCATTCTGTGTCTCCAATCCCTCGGAACTTTCCGGGGAGTTTCTGAGCTGAGACCCCAGTGTCTGGAGGCTGTTTCGGGTTCTGTGCACCTTTCTCTCAGGTACAGGGTGACTGCCTTCTCTCAGGCTCCAGCCATGGTGAGCCATCGTAATGACTCAGGGCCTGGAGGCCGGGGCTCGTAGCAGGTGTTTGGGATTCTGGGTCTCGCATCCCTCGGTCCTGACCCGGGAGTACCGGAGTGGAGAGGAAGGGTTGTTGGCTTTTCAGGAATCAGGCATATGTCTCCTTGGGATTTTAGGCTTGTAGTATAGTCCCTGGTAGGGCTGCTTGGATTTCTGTGTCTCCCACTTCTCCATCCTTCCCCGTAAGTTTCTTAGCTGAGACCCCAAGGTCTGGAGTCTGTGTGGGAAACACTGGCCCGTTTCTGTCACTGACAGGGAGAGGCTTCAGCCCTGATGCGCCATGGTAAGATAGAGCCCCGGGCGTCGAGGCCCGGGTCGACCAGGAGCACTACCCATTTGGCGTATCTGATCCCTCGGAACTTGCCCGGGATTTTCGGGCAGGGAACCCAGGGCCTGGAGTGTGTTTGTGTGTGTGTGACCCCTTCTCTCAGGTACAGGAACGGCTTCAGTCATAGCCATGGCGAGCAGCCCCGGGCGTGGAGGCCCGGGGCGAGCAGCCCCGGGCGTGGAGGCCCGGGGCGAGCAGCCCCGGGCCTGGAGGCCCGGGGCGAGGAGCCCCCGGCGTGGAGGCCCGGGGCGAGCAGCCCCGGGCCCGGGGGCCCGGGGCGAGTGGGGCACTTCCCATTCTGTGTCTCCAATCCCTGGGAACTTTCCGGGGAGTTTCTGAGCTGAGACCCCAGGGTCAGGAGGCTGTTTCGCGTTCTGTGACCCCTGTCTCTCAGGTACAGGGTGACTGCCTTCTCTCAGGCTCCAGCCATGGTGAGCCATCGTAATGACTCAGGGCCTGGAGGCCGGGGCTCGTAGCAGGTGTTTGGGATTCTGGGTCTCGCATCCCTCGGTCCTGACCCGGGGGTACCGGAGTGGAGAGGATGGCTTGTTGGCTCTTCTTGGGATTTTAGGCTTGTAGTATAGTCCCTGGTAGGGCTGCTTGGAATTCTGTGTCTCCCACTTCTCCATCCTTCCCCGTAAGTTTCGTAGCTGAGACACCAAGGTCTGGACTCTGTGTGGGAAACACTGGCCCGTTTCTGTCACTGACAGGGAGAGGCTTCAGCCTTGATGCGCCATGGTAAGATAGAGCCCCGGGCGTGGAGGCCCGGGTCGACCAGGAGCACTACCCATTTGCTGTATCCGATCCCTCGGAACTTGCCCGGGATTTTCTGAGCAGGGAACCCAGGGCCTGGAGGGTGTTTGTGTTTGTGTGACCCCTTCTCTCAGGTACAGGAACGGCTTCAGTCATAGTGAGCCATGGCTAGCAGCCCGGGCGTGGAGGCCCGTGGCGAGCAGCCCCGGGCGTGGAGGCCCGGGGCGAGCAGCCCCGGGCGTGGAGGCCAGGGGCGAGCAGCCCCGGGCCTGGAGGCCCGGGCCGAGCAGCCCCGGGCCTGGAGGCCCGGGCCGAGCAGCCCCGGGCCTGGAGGCCCGGGCCGAGCAGCCCCGGGCCTGGAGGCCCGGGGTGAGCGTGGCACTTCCAATTCTGTGTCTCCAATCCCTCGGAACTTTCCGGTATGATACAGGAACGGCTTCAGTCATAGTGAGCCATGGCTAGCAGCCCCGGGCGTGGAGGCCCGGGGCGAGCAGCCCCGGGCGTGGAGGCCCGGGGCGAGCAGCCCCGGGCGTGGAGGCCCGGGGCGAGCAGCCCCGCGCCTGGAGGCCCGGGGCGAGCAGCCCCGGGCCTGGAGGCCCGGGCCGAGCAGCCCCGGGCCTGGAGGCCCGGGCCGAGCAGCCCCGGGCCTGGAGGCCCGGGCCGAGCAGCCCCGGGCCTGGAGGCCCGGGCCGAGCAGCCCCGGGCCTGGAGGCCCGGGGCGAGCAGCCCCGGGCCTGGAGGCCCGGGGCGAGCAGCCCCGGGCCTGGAGGCCCGGGGCGAGCAGCCCCGGGCCTGGAGGCCCGGGGCGAGCAGCCCCGGGCCTGGAGGCCCGGGGCGAGCAGCCCCGGGCCTGGAGGCCCGGGGCGAGCAGCCCCGGGCCTGGAGGCCCGGGGCGAGCAGCCCCGGGCCTGGAGGCCCGGGGCGAGCAGCCCCGGGCCTGGAGGCCCGGGGCGAGCAGCCCCGGGCCTGGAGGCCCGGGGCGAGCAGCCCCGGGCCTGGAGGCCCGGGGCGAGCAGCCCCGGGCCTGGAGGCCCGGGGCGAGCAGCCCCGGGCCTGGAGGCCCGGGGCGAGCAGCCCCGGGCCTGGAGGCCCGGGGCGAGCAGCCCCGGGCCTGGAGGCCCGGGGCGAGCAGCCCCGGGCCTGGAGGCCCGGGGCGAGCAGCCCCGGGCCTGGAGGCCCGGGGCGAGCAGCCCCGGGCCTGGAGGCCCTGGGCGAGCGGGGCACTTCCCATTCTGTGTCTCCAATCCCTCGGAACTTTCCGGGGAGTTTCTGAGCTGAGACCCCAGTGTCTGGAGGCTGTTTCGGGTTCTGTGACCCCTTTCTCTCAGGTACAGGGTGACTGCCTTCTCTCAGGCTCCAGCCATGGTGAGCCATCGTAATGACTCAGGGCCTGGAGGCCGGGGCTCGTAGCAGGTGTTTGGGATTCTGGGTCTCGCATCCCTCGGTCCTGACCCGGGAGTACCGGAGGGGAGAGGATGGCTTGTTGGCTTTTCAGGATTCAGGCATATGTCTCCTTGGGATTTTAGGCTTGTAGTATAGTCCCTGGTAGGGCTGCTTGGATTTCTGTGTCTCCCACTTCTCCATCCTTCCCCGTAAGTTTCTTAGCTGAGACCCCAAGGTCTGGCGTCTGTGTGGGAAACACTGGCCCGTTTCTGTCACTGTCAGGGAGAGGCTTCACCCCTGATGCGCCATGGTAAGATAGAGCCCCGGGCGTGGAGGCCCGGGTCGACCAGGAGCACTACCCATTTGACGTATCCGATCCCTCGGAACTTGCCCGGGATTTTCGAGCAGGGAACCCAGGGCCTGGAGTGTGTTTGTGTTTGTGTGACCCCTTCTCTCAGGTACAGGAACGGCTTCAGTCATAGCCATGGCGAGCAGCCCCGGGCGTGGAGGCCCGGGGCGAGCAGCCCCGGGCGTGGAGGCCCGGGGCGAGCAGCCCCGGGCGTGGAGGCCCGGGGCGAGGAGCCCCCGGCGTGGAGGCCCGGGGCGAGGAGCCCCGGGCCCGGGGGCCAGGGGCGAGCGGGGCACTTCACATTCTGTGTCTCCAATCCCTGGGAACTTTCCGGGGAGTTTCTGAGCTGAGACCCCAGGGTCAGGAGGCTGTTTCGCGTTCTGTGACCCCTTTCTCTCAGGTACAGGGTGACTACCTTCTCTCAGGCTCCAGCCATGGTGAGCCATCGTAATGACTCAGGGCCTGGAGGCCGGGGCTCGTAGCAGGTGTTTGGGATTCTGGGTCTAGCATCCCTCGGTCCTGACCCGGGAGTACCGGAGTGGAGAGGATGGCTTGTTGGCTCTTCTTGGGATTTTAGGCTTGTAGTATAGTCCCTGGTAGGGCTGCTTGGAATTCTGTGTCTCCCACTTCTCCATCCTTCCCCGTAAGTTTCTTAGCTGAGACACCAAGGTCTGGACTCTGTGTGGGAAACACTGGCCCGTTTCTGTCACTGACAGGGAGAGGCTTCAGCCCTGATGCGCCATGGTAAGATAGAGCCCCGGGCGTGGAGGCCCGGGTCGACCAGGAGCACTACCCATTTGCTGTATCCGATCCCTCGGAACTTGCCCGGGATTTTCTGAGCAGGGAATCCAGGGCCTGGAGGGTGTTTGTGTTTGTGTGACCCCTTCTCTCAGGTACAGGAACGGCTTCAGTCATAGTGAGCCATGGCTAGCAGCCCGGGCGTGGAGGCCCGGGGCGAGCAGCCCCGGGCCTGGAGGCCCGGGGCGAGCAGCCCCGGGCGTGGAGGCCCGGGGCGAGCAGCCCCGGGCGTGGAGGCCCGGGGCGAGCAGCCCCGGGCCTGGAGGCCCGGGCCGAGCAGCCCCGGGCTTGGAGGCCCGGGCCGAGCAGCCCCGTGCCTGGAGGCCCGGGCCGAGCAGCCCCGGGCCTGGAGGCCCGGGCCGAGCAGCCCCGGGCCTGGAGGCCCGGGGCGAGCAGCCCCGGGCCTCGAGGCCCGGGGCGAGCGGGGCACTTCCCATTCTGTGTCTCCAATCCCTCGGAACTTTCCGGGGAGTTTCTGAGCTGAGACCCCAGTGTCTGGAGGCTGTTTCGGGTTCTGTGACCCCTTTCTCTCAGGTACAGGGTGACTGGCTTCTCTCAGGCTCCAGCCATGGTGAGCCATCGTAATGACTCAGGGCCTGGAGGCCGGGGCTCGTAGCAGGTGTTTGGGATTCTGGGTCTCGCATCCCTCGGTCCTGACCCGGGAGTACCGGAGTGGAGAGGATGGCTTGTTGGCTCTTCAGGATTCAGGAATATGTCTCCTTGGGATTTTAGGCTTGTAGTATAGTCCCTGGTAGGGCTGCTTGGATTTCTGTGTCTCGCACTTCTCCATTCTTCCCCGTAAATTTCTTAGCTGAGACCCCAAGGTCTGGAGTCTGTGTGGGAAACACTGGCCCGTTTCTGTCACTGACAGGGAGAGGCTTCAGCCCTGATGCGCCATGGTAAGATAGAGCCCCGGGCGTCGAGGCCCGGGTCGACCAGGATCACTACCCATTTGGCGTATCCGATCCCTCGGAACTTGCCCGGGATTTTCGAGCAGGGAACCCAGGGCCTGGAGGGTGTTTGTGTTTGTGTGACCCATTCTCTCAGGTACAGGAACGGCTTCAGTCATAGCCATGGCGAGCAGCCCCGTGCGTGGAGGCCCGGGGCGAGCAGCCCCGTGCGTGGAGGCCCGGGGCGAGCAGCCCCGGGCCTGGAGGCCCGGGGCGAGCAGCCCCGGGCCTGGAGGCCCGGGGCGAGCAGCCCCGGGCCTGGAGGCCCGGGGCGAGCAGCCCCGGGCCTGGAGGCCCGGGGCGAGCAGCCCCGGGCCTGGAGGCCCGGGGCGAGCAGCCCCGGGCCTGGAGGCCCGGGGCGAGCAGCCCCGGGCCTGGAGGCCCGGGGCGAGCAGCCCCGGGCCTGGAGGCCCGGGGCGAGCAGCCCCGGGCCTGGAGGCCCGGGGCGAGCAGCCCCGGGCCTGGAGGCCCGGGGCGAGCAGCCCCGGGCCTGGAGGCCCGGGGCGAGCAGCCCCGGGCCTGGAGGCCCGGGGCGAGCAGCCCCGGGCCTGGAGGCCCGGGGCGAGCAGCCCCGGGCCTGGAGGCCCGGGGCGAGCAGCCCCGGGCCTGGAGGCCCGGGGCGAGCAGCCCCGGGCCTGGAGGCCCGGGGCGAGCAGCCCCGGGCCTGGAGGCCCGGGGCGAGCAGCCCCGGGCCTGGAGGCCCGGGGCGAGCAGCCCCGGGCCTGGAGGCCCGGGGCGAGCAGCCCCGGGCCTGGAGGCCCGGGGCGAGCGGGGCACTTCCCATTCTGTGTCTCCAATCCCTCGGAACTTTCCGGGGAGTTTCTGAGCTGAGACCCCAGTGTCTGGAGGCTGTTTCGGGTTCTGTGACCCCTTTCTCTCAGGTACAGGGTGACTGCCTTCTCTCAGGCTCCAGCCATGGTGAGCCATCCTAATGACTCAGGGCCTGGAGGCCGGGGCTCGTAGCAGGTGTTTGGGATTCTGGGTCTCGCATCCCTCGGTCCTGACCCGGGAGTACCGGAGTGGAGAGGATGGCTTGTTGGCTTTTCAGGATTCAGGCATATGTCTCCTTGGGATTTTAGGCTTGTAGTATAGTCCCTGGTAGGGCTGCTTGGATTTCTGTGTCTCCCACTTCTCCATCCTTCCCCGTAAGTTTCTTAGCTGAGACCCCAAGGTCTGGCGTCTGTGTGGGAAACACTGGCCCGTTTCTGTCACTGTCAGGGAGAGGCTTCACCCCTGATGCGCCATGGTAAGATAGAGCCCCGGGCGTGGAGGCCCGGGTCGACCAGGAGCACTACCCATTTGACGTATCCGATCCCTCGGAACTTGCCCGGGATTTTCGAGCAGGGAACCCAGGGCCTGGAGTGTGTTTGTGTTTGTGTGACCCCTTCTCTCAGGTACAGGAACGGCTTCAGTCATAGCCATGGCGAGCAGCCCCGGGCGTGGAGGCCCGGGGCGAGCAGCCCCGGGCGTGGAGGCCCGGGGCGAGCAGCCCCGGGCGTGGAGGCCCGGGGCGAGGAGCCCCCGGCGTGGAGGCCCGGGGCGAGGAGCCCCGGGCCCGGGGGCCAGGGGCGAGCGGGGCACTTCCCATTCTGTGTCTCCAATCCCTGGGAACTTTCCGGGGAGTTTCTGAGCTGAGACCCCAGGGTCAGGAGGCTGTTTCGCGTTCTGTGACCCCTTTCTCTCAGGTACAGGGTGACTACCTTCTCTCAGGCTCCAGCCATGGTGAGCCATCGTAATGACTCAGGGCCTGGAGGCCGGGGCTCGTAGCAGGTGTTTGGGATTCTGGGTCTCGCATCCCTCGGTCCTGACCCGGGAGTACCGGAGTGGAGAGGATGGCTTGTTGGCTCTTCTTGGGATTTTAGGCTTGTAGTATAGTCCCTGGTAGGGCTGCTTGGAATTCTGTGTCTCCCACTTCTCCATCCTTCCCCGTAAGTTTCTTAGCTGAGAAACCAAGGTCTGGACTCTGTGTGGGAAACACTGGCCCGTTTCTGTCACTGACAGGGAGAGGCTTCAGCCCTGATGCGCCATGGTAAGATAGAGCCCCGGGCGTGGAGGCCCGGGTCGACCAGGAGCACTACCCATTTGCTGTATCCGATCCCTCGGAACTTGCCCGGGATTTTCTGAGCAGGGAATCCAGGGCCTGGAGGGTGTTTGTGTTTGTGTGACCCCTTCTCTCAGGTACAGGAACGGCTTCAGTCATAGTGAGCCATGGCTAGCAGCCCGGGCGTGGAGGCCCGGGGCGAGCAGCCCCGGGCGTGGAGGCCCGGGGCGAGCAGCCCCGGGCGTGGAGACCCGGGGCGAGCAGCCCCGGGCGTGAGGCCCGGGGCGAGCAGCCCCGGGCCTGGAGGCCCGGGGCGAGCAGCCCCGGGCCTGGAGGCCCGGGGCGAGCAGCCCCGGGCCTGGAGGCCCGGGGCGAGCAGCCCCGGGCCTGGAGGCCCGGGGCGAGCAGCCCCGGGCCTGGAGGCCCGGGGCGAGCAGCCCCGGGCCTGGAGGCCCGGGGCGAGCGGGGCACTTCCCATTCTGGGTCTCCAATCCCTCGGAACTTTCCGGGGAGTTTCTGAGCTGAGACCCCAGTGTCTGGAGGCTGTTTCGGGTTCTGTGACCCCTTTCTCTCAGGTACAGGGTGACTGCCTTCTCTCAGGCTCCAGCCATGGTGAGCCATCCTAATGACTCAGGGCCTGGAGGCCGGGGCTCGTAGCAGGTGTGTGGGATTCTGGGTCTCGCATCCCTCGGTCCTGACCCGGGAGTACCGGAGTGGAGAGGATGGGTTGTTGGCTCTTCAGGATTCAGGCATATGTCTCCTTGGGATTTTAGGCTTGTAGTATAGTCCCTGGTAGGGCTACTTGGAATTCTGTGTCTCCCACTTCTCCATAATTCCCCGTAAGTTTCTTAGATGAGACCCCAAGGTCTGGACTCTGTGTGGGAAACACTGGCCCGTTTCTGTCACTGACAGGGAGAGGCTTCAGCCCTGATGTGCCATGGTAAGATAGAGCCCCGGGCGTGGAGGCCCGGGTCGACCAGGAGCACTACCCATTTGGCATATCCGATCCCTCGGAACTTGCCCGGGATTTTCTGAGCAGGGAACCCAGGGCCTGGAGGGTGTTTGTGTTTGTGTGACCCCTTCTCTCAGGTACAGGAACGGCTTCAGTCATTGTGAGCCATAGCGAGTAGCCCCGGGCGTGGAGGCCCGGGGCGAGCGTGGCACTTCCCATTCTGTGTCTCCAATCCCTCGGAACTTTCCGGGGAGTTTCTGAGCTGAGACCCCAGTGTCTGGAGGCTGTTTCGGGTTCTGTGACCTCTTTCTCTCAGGTACAGGGTGACTGCCTTCTCTCAGGCTCCAACCATGGTGAGCCATCGTAATGTCTCAGGGCCTGGAGGCCGGGGCTCGTAGCAGGTGTTTGGGATTCTGGGTCTCGCATCCCTCGGTCCTGACCCGGGAGTACCGGAGTGGAGAGGAAGGGTTGTTGGCTTTTCAGGAATCAGGCATATGTCTCCTTGGGATTTTAGGCTTGTAGTATAGTCCCTGGTAGGGCTGCTTGGAATTCTGTGTCTCCCACTTCTCCATCCTTCCCTGTAAGTTTCTTAGCTGAGACACCAAGGTCTGGACTCTGTGTGGGAAACACTGGCCCGTTTCTGTCACTGACAGGGAGAGGCTTCAGCCCTGATGCGCCATGGTAAGATAGAGCCCCGGGCGTGGAGGCCCGGGTCGACCAGGAGCACTACCCATTTGCTGTATCCGATCCCTCGGAACTTGCCCGGGATTTTCTGAGCAGGGAATCCAGGGCCTGGAGGGTGTTTGTGTTTGTGTGACCCCTTCTCTCAGGTACAGGAACGGCTTCAGTCATAGTGAGCCATGGCTAGCAGCCCCGGGCGTGGAGGCCCGGGGCGAGCAGCCCCGGGGGTGGAGGCCCGGGGCGAGCAGCCCCGGGCGTGGAGGCCCGGGGCGAGCAGCCCCGCGCCTGGAGGCCCGGGCCGAGCAGCCCCGGGCCTGGAGGCCCGGGCCGAGCAGCCCCGGGCCTGGAGGCCCGGGCCGAGCAGCCCCGGGCCTGGAGGCCCGGGCCGAGCAGCCCCGGGCCTGGAGGCCCGGGGCGAGCAGCCCCGGGCCTGGAGGCCCGGGGCGAGCAGCCCCGGGCCTGGAGGCCCGGGGCGAGCAGCCCCGGGCCTGGAGGCCCGGGGCGAGCAGCCCCGGGCCTGGAGGCCCGGGGCGAGCAGCCCCGGGCCTGGAGGCCCGGGGCGAGCAGCCCCGGGCCTGGAGGCCCGGGGCGAGCAGCCCCGGGCCTGGAGGCCCGGGGCGAGCAGCCCCGGGCCTGGAGGCCCGGGGCGAGCAGCCCCGGGCCTGGAGGCCCGGGGCGAGCAGCCCCGGGCCTGGAGGCCCGGGGCGAGCAGCCCCGGGCCTGGAGGCCCGGGGCGAGCAGCCCCGGGCCTGGAGGCCCGGGGCGAGCGGGGCACTTCCCATTCTGTGTCTCCAATCCCTCGGAACTTTCCGGGGAGTTTCTGAGCTGAGACCCCAGTGTCTGGAGGCTGTTTCGGGTTCTGTGACCCCTTTCTCTCAGGTACAGGGTGACTGCCTTCTCTCAGGCTCCAGCCATGGTGAGCCATCCTAATGACTCAGGGCCTGGAGGCCGGGGCTCGTAGCAGGTGTTTGGGATTCTGGGTCTCGCATCCCTCGGTCCTGACCCGGGAGTACCGGAGTGGAGAGGATGGCTTGTTGGCTTTTCAGGATTCAGGCATATGTCTCCTTGGGATTTTAGGCTTGTAGTATAGTCCCTGGTAGGGCTGCTTGGATTTCTGTGTCTCCCACTTCTCCATCCTTCCCCGTAAGTTTCTTAGCTGAGACCCCAAGGTCTGGCGTCTGTGTGGGAAACACTGCCCCGTTTCTGTCACTGTCAGGGAGAGGCTTCACCCCTGATGCGCCATGGTAAGATAGAGCCCCGGGCGTGGAGGCCCGGGTCGACCAGGAGCACTACCCATTTGACGTATCCGATCCCTCGGAACTTGCCCGGGATTTTCGAGCAGGGAACCCAGGGCCTGGAGTGTGTTTGTGTTTGTGTGACCCCTTCTCTCAGGTACAGGAACGGCTTCAGTCATAGCCATGGCGAGCAGCCCCGGGCGTGGAGGCCCGGGGCGAGCAGCCCCGGGCGTGGAGGCCCGGGGCGAGCAGCCCCGGGCGTGGAGGCCCGGGGCGAGGAGCCCCCGGCGTGGAGGCCCGGGGCGAGGAGCCCCGGGCCCGGGGGCCAGGGGCGAGCGGGGCACTTCCCATTCTGTGTCTCCAATCCCTGGGAACTTTCCGGGGAGTTTCTGAGCTGAGACCCCAGGGTCAGGAGGCTGTTTCGCGTTCTGTGACCCCTTTCTCTCAGGTACAGGGTGACTACCTTCTCTCAGGCTCCAGCCATGGTGAGCCATCGTAATGACTCAGGGCCTGGAGGCCGGGGCTCGTAGCAGGTGTTTGGGATTCTGGGTCTCGCATCCCTCGGTCCTGACCCGGGAGTACCGGAGTGGAGAGGATGGCTTGTTGGCTCTTCTTGGGATTTTAGGCTTGTAGTATAGTCCCTGGTAGGGCTGCTTGGAATTCTGTGTCTCCCACTTCTCCATCCTTCCCTGTAAGTTTCTTAGCTGAGACACCAAGGTCTGGACTCTGTGTGGGAAACACTGGCCCGTTTCTGTCACTGACAGGGAGAGGCTTCAGCCCTGATGCGCCATGGTAAGATAGAGCCCCGGCCGTGGAGGCCCGGGTCGACCAGGAGCACTACCCATTTGCTGTATCCGATCCCTCGGAACTTGCCCGGGATTTTCTGAGCAGGGAATCCAGGGCCTGGAGGGTGTTTGTGTTTGTGTGACCCCTTCTCTCAGGTACAGGAACGGCTTCAGTCATAGTGAGCCATGGCTAGCAGCCCCGGGCGTGGAGGCCCGGGGCGAGCAGCCCCGGGCGTGGAGGCCCGGGGCGAGCAGCCCCGGGCGTGGAGGCCCGGGGCGAGCAGCCCCGGGCGTGAGGCCCGGGGCGAGCAGCCCCGGGCCTGGAGGCCCGGGGCGAGCAGCCCCGGGCCTGGAGGCCCGGGCCGAGCAGCCCCGGGCCTGGAGGCCCGGGCCGAGCAGCCCCGCGCCTGGAGGCCCGGGCCGAGCAGCCCCGGGCCTGGAGGCCCGGGGCGAGCAGCCCCGGGCCTCGAGGCCCGGGGCGAGCGGGGCACTTCCCATTCTGTGTCTCCAATCCCTCGGAACTTTCCGGGGAGTTTCTGAGCTGAGACCCCAGTGTCTGGAGGCTGTTTCGGGTTCTGTGACCCCTTTCTCTCAGGTACAGGGTGACTGCCTTCTCTCAGGCTCCAGCCATGGTGAGCCATCGTAATGACTCAGGGCCTGGAGGCCGGGGCTCGTAGCAGGTGTTTGGGATTCTGGGTCTCGCATCCCTCGGTCCTGACCCGGGAGTACCGGAGTGGAGAGGATGGGTTGTTGGCTTTTCAGGATTCAGGCATATGTCTCCTTGGGATTTTAGGCTTGTAGTATAGTCCCTGGTAGGGCTACTTGGAATTCTGTGTCTCCCACTTCTCCATAATTCCCCGTAAGTTTCTTAGATGAGACCCCAAGATCTGGACTCTGTGTGGGAAACACTGGCCCGTTTCTGTCACTGACAGGGAGAGGCTTCAGCCCTGGTGTGCCATTGTAAGATAGAGCCCCGGGCGTGGAGGCCCGGGTCGACCAGGAGCACTACCCATTTGGCATATCCGATCCCTCGGAACTTGCCCGGGATTTTCGAGCAGGGAACCCTGGGGCCTGGAGGGTGTTTGTGTTTGTGTGACCCCTTCTCTCAGGTACAGGAACGGCTTCAGTCATAACCATGGCGAGCAGCCCCGTGCGTGGAGGCCCGGGGCGAGCAGCCCCGTGCGTGGAGGCCCGGGGCGAGCAGCCCCGGGCGTGGAGGCCCGGGGCGAGCAGCCCCGGGCGTGGAGGCCCGGGGCGAGCAGCCCCGGTAGTGGAGGCCCGGGGCGAGCAGCCCCGGGCGTGGAGGCCCGGGGCGAGCAGCCCCGGGCCTGGAGGCCCGGGGCGAGCAGCCCCGGCGTGGAGGCCCGGGGCGAGCGGGGCACTTCCCATTCTGTGTCTCCAAATCCTCGGAACTTTCCGGGGAGTTTCTGAGCTGAGACCCCAGTGTCTGGAGGCTGTTTCGGGTTCTGTGACCTCTTTCTCTCAGGTACAGGGTGACTGCCTTCTCTCAGGCTCCAACCATGGTGAGCCATCGTAATGACTCAGGGCCTGGAGGCCGGGGCTCGTAGCAGGTGTTTGGGATTCTGGGTCTCGCATCCCTCGGTCCTGACCCGGGAGTACCGGAGTGGAGAGGAAGGGTTGTTGGCTTTTCAGGATTCAGGCATATGTCTCCTTGGGAATTTAGGCTTGTAGTATAGTCCCTGGTAGGCCTGCTTGGAATTCTGTGTCTCCCTCTTCTCTATCCTCCCCGTAAGTTTCTGAGCTGAGTCCCCAAGGTCTGGACTCTGTGTGGGAAACACTGTCCCGTTTCTGTCACTGACAGGGAGAGGCTTCAGCCCTGATGCGCCATGGAAAGATAGAGCCCCGGGCGTGGAGGTCCGGGTCGACCAGGAGCACTACCCATTTGGCGAATCCGATCCCTCGGAACTTGCCCGGGATTTTCTGAGCAGGGAACCCAGGGCCTGGAGGGTGTTTGTGTTTGTGTGACCCCTTCTCTCAGGTACAGGAACGGCTTCAGTCATAGTGAGCCATGGCTAGCAGCCCGGGCGTGGAGGCCCGGGGCGAGCAGCCCCGGGCCTGGAGGCCCGGGGCGAGCAGCCCCGGGCCTGGAGGCCCGGGGCGAGCAGCCCCGGGCCTGGAGGCCCGGGGCGAGCAGCCCCGGGCCTGGAGGCCCGGGGCGAGCAGCCCCGGGCCTGGAGGCCCGGGGCGAGCAGCCCCGGGCCTGGAGGCCCGGGGCGAGCAGCCCCGGGCCTGGAGGCCCGGGGCGAGCAGCCCCGGGCCTGGAGGCCCGGGGCGAGCAGCCCCGGGCCTGGAGGCCCGGGGCGAGCGGGGCACTTCCCATTCTGTGTCTCCAATCCCTCGGAACTTTCCGGGGAGTTTCTGAGCTGAGACCCCAGTGTCTGGAGGCTGTTTCGGGTTCTGTGACCCCTTTCTCTCAGGTACAGGGTGACTGCCTTCTCTCAGGCTCCAGCCATGGTGAGCCATCCTAATGACTCAGGGCCTGGAGGCCGGGGCTCGTAGCAGGTGTTTGGGATTCTGGGTCTCGCATCCCTCGGTCCTGACCCGGGAGTACCGGAGTGGAGAGGATGGGTTGTTGGCTCTTCAGGATTCAGGCATATGTCTCCTTGGGATTTTAGGCTTGTAGTATAGTCCCTGGTAGGGCTACTTGGAATTCTGTGTCTCCCACTTCTCCATAATTCCCCGTAAGTTTCTTAGATGAGACCCCAAGGTCTGGACTCTGTGTGGGAAACACTGGCCCGTTTCTGTCACTGACAGGGAGAGGCTTCAGCCCTGATGTGCCATGGTAAGATAGAGCCCCGGGCGTGGAGGCCCGGGTCGACCAGGAGCACTACCCATTTGGCATATCCGATCCCTCGGAACTTGCCCGGGATTTTCTGAGCAGGGAACCCAGGGCCTGGAGGGTGTTTGTGTTTGTGTGACCCCTTCTCTCAGGTACAGGAACGGCTTCAGTCATTGTGAGCCATAGCGAGTAGCCCCGGGCGTGGAGGCCCGGGGCGAGCGTGGCACTTCCCATTCTGTGTCTCCAATCCCTCGGAACTTTCCGGGGAGTTTCTGAGCTGAGACCCCAGTGTCTGGAGGCTGTTTCGGGTTCTGTGACCTCTTTCTCTCAGGTACAGGGTGACTGCCTTCTCTCAGGCTCCAACCATGGTGAGCCATCGTAATGTCTCAGGGCCTGGAGGCCGGGGCTCGTAGCAGGTGTTTGGGATTCTGGGTCTCGCATCCCTCGGTCCTGACCCGGGAGTACCGGAGTGGAGAGGAAGGGTTGTTGGCTTTTCAGGAATCAGGCATATGTCTCCTTGGGATTTTAGGCTTGTAGTATAGTCCCTGGTAGGGCTGCTTGGAATTCTGTGTCTCCCACTTCTCCATCCTTCCCTGTAAGTTTCTTAGCTGAGACACCAAGGTCTGGACTCTGTGTGGGAAACACTGGCCCGTTTCTGTCACTGACAGGGAGAGGCTTCAGCCCTGATGCGCCATGGTAAGATAGAGCCCCGGGCGTGGAGGCCCGGGTCGACCAGGAGCACTACCCATTTGCTGTATCCGATCCCTCGGAACTTGCCCGGGATTTTCTGAGCAGGGAATCCAGGGCCTGGAGGGTGTTTGTGTTTGTGTGACCCCTTCTCTCAGGTACAGGAACGGCTTCAGTCATAGTGAGCCATGGCTAGCAGCCCCGGGCGTGGAGGCCCGGGGCGAGCAGCCCCGGGCGTGGAGGCCCGGGGCGAGCAGCCCCGGGCGTGGAGGCCCGGGGCGAGCAGCCCCGGGCGTGGAGGCCCGGGGCGAGCAGCCCCGCGCCTGGAGGCCCGGGGCGAGCAGCCCCGGGCCTGGAGGCCCGGGGCGAGCAGCCCCGGGCCTGGAGGCCCGGGGCGAGCAGCCCCGGGCCTGGAGGCCCGGGCCGAGCAGCCCCGGGCCTGGAGGCCCGGGCCGAGCAGCCCCGGGCCTGGAGGCCCGGGCCGAGCAGCCCCGGGCCTGGAGGCCCGGGCCGAGCAGCCCCGGGCCTGGAGGCCCGGGCCGAGCAGCCCCGGGCCTGGAGGCCCGGGCCGAGCAGCCCCGGGCCTGGAGGCCCGGGCCGAGCAGCCCCGGGCCTGGAGGCCCGGGCCGAGCAGCCCCGGGCCTGGAGGCCCGGGGCGAGCAGCCCCGGGCCTGGAGGCCCGGGGCGAGCAGCCCCGGGCCTGGAGGCCCGGGGCGAGCAGCCCCGGGCCTGGAGGCCCGGGGCGAGCAGCCCCGGGCCTGGAGGCCCGGGGCGAGCAGCCCCGGGCCTGGAGGCCCGGGGCGAGCAGCCCCGGGCCTGGAGGCCCGGGGCGAGCAGCCCCGGGCCTGGAGGCCCGGGGCGAGCAGCCCCGGGCCTGGAGGCCCGGGGCGAGCAGCCCCGGGCCTGGAGGCCCGGGGCGAGCAGCCCCGGGCCTGGAGGCCCGGGGCGAGCAGCCCCGGGCCTGGAGGCCCGGGGCGAGCAGCCCCGGGCCTGGAGGCCCGGGGCGAGCAGCCCCGGGCCTGGAGGCCCGGGGCGAGCAGCCCCGGGCCTGGAGGCCCGGGGCGAGCAGCCCCGGGCCTGGAGGCCCGGGGCGAGCGGGGCACTTCCCATTCTGTGTCTCCAATCCCTCGGAACTTTCCGGGGAGTTTCTGAGCTGAGACCCCAGTGTCTGGAGGCTGTTTCGGGTTCTGTGACCCCTTTCTCTCAGGTACAGGGTGACTGCCTTCTCTCAGGCTCCAGCCATGGTGAGCCATCGTAATGACTCAGGGCCTGGAGGCCGGGGCTCGTAGCAGGTGTTTGGGATTCTGGGTCTCGCATCCCTCGGTCCTGACCCGGGAGTACCGGAGTGGAGAGGATGGCTTGTTGGCTTTTCAGGATTCAGGCATATGTCTCCTTGGGATTTTAGGCTTGTAGTATAGTCCCTGGTAGGGCTGCTTGGATTTCTGTGTCTCCCACTTCTCCATCCTTCCCCGTAAGTTTCTTAGCTGAGACCCCAAGGTCTGGCGTCTGTGTGGGAAACACTGGCCCGTTTCTGTCACTGTCAGGGAGAGGCTTCACCCCTGATGCGCCATGGTAAGATAGAGCCCCGGGCGTGGAGGCCCGGGTCGACCAGGAGCACTACCCATTTGACGTATCCGATCCCTCGGAACTTGCCCGGGATTTTCGAGCAGGGAACCCAGGGCCTGGAGTGTGTTTGTGTTTGTGTGACCCCTTCTCTCAGGTACAGGAACGGCTTCAGTCATAGCCATGGCGAGCAGCCCCGGGCGTGGAGGCCCGGGGCGAGCAGCCCCGGGCGTGGAGGCCCGGGGCGAGCAGCCCCGGGCGTGGAGGCCCGGGGCGAGGAGCCCCCGGCGTGGAGGCCCGGGGCGAGGAGCCCCGGGCCCGGGGGCCAGGGGCGAGCGGGGCACTTCACATTCTGTGTCTCCAATCCCTGGGAACTTTCCGGGGAGTTTCTGAGCTGAGACCCCAGGGTCAGGAGGCTGTTTCGCGTTCTGTGACCCCTTTCTCTCAGGTACAGGGTGACTACCTTCTCTCAGGCTCCAGCCATGGTGAGCCATCGTAATGACTCAGGGCCTGGAGGCCGGGGCTCGTAGCAGGTGTTTGGGATTCTGGGTCTCGCATCCCTCGGTCCTGACCCGGGAGTACCGGAGTGGAGAGGATGGCTTGTTGGCTCTTCTTGGGATTTTAGGCTTGTAGTATAGTCCCTGGTAGGGCTGCTTGGAATTCTGTGTCTCCCACTTCTCCATCCTTCCCCGTAAGTTTCTTAGCTGAGACACCAAGGTCTGGACTCTGTGTGGGAAACACTGGCCCGTTTCTGTCACTGACAGGGAGAGGCTTCAGCCCTGATGCGCCATGTTAAGATAGAGCCCCGGGCGTGGAGGCCCGGGTCGACCAGGAGCACTACCCATTTGCTGTATCCGATCCCTCGGAACTTGCCCGGGATTTTCTGAGCAGGGAATCCAGGGCCTGGAGGGTGTTTGTGTTTGTGTGACCCCTTCTCTCAGGTACAGGAACGGCTTCAGTCATAGTGAGCCATGGCTAGCAGCCCGGGCGTGGAGGCCCGGGGCGAGCAGCCCCGTGCGTGGAGGCCCAGGGCGAGCAGCCCCGGGCGTGGAGGCCCGGGGCGAGCAGCCCCGGGCGTGGAGGCCCGGGGCGAGCAGCCCCGGGCCTGGAGGCCCGGGCCGAGCAGCCCCGGGCCTGGAGGCCCGGGCCGAGCAGCCCCGCGCCTGGAGGCCCGGGCCGAGCAGCCCCGGGCCTGGAGGCCCGGGGCGAGCAGCCCCGGGCCTGGAGGCCCGGGGCGAGCAGCCCCGGGCCTCGAGGCCCGGGGCGAGCGGGGCACTTCCCATTCTGTGTCTCCAATCCCTCGGAACTTTCCGGGGAGTTTCTGAGCTGAGACCCCAGTGTCTGGAGGCTGTTTCGGGTTCTGTGACCCCTTTCTCTCAGGTACAGGGTGACTGGCTTCTCTCAGGCTCCAGCCATGGTGAGCCATCGTAATGACTCAGGGCCTGGAGGCCGGGGCTCGTAGCAGGTGTTTGGGATTCTGGGTCTCGCATCCCTCGGTCCTGACCCGGGAGTACCGGAGTGGAGAGGATGGCTTGTTGGCTCTTCAGGATTCAGGAATATGTCTCCTTGGGATTTTAGGCTTGTAGTATAGTCCCTGGTAGGGCTGCTTGGATTTCTGTGTCTCGCCCTTCTCCATTCTTCCCTGTAAATTTCTTAGCTGAGACCCCAAGGTCTGGAGTCTGTGTGGGAAACACTGGCCCGTTTCTGTCACTGACAGGGAGAGGCTTCAGCCCTGATGCGCCATGGTAAGATAGAGCCCCGGGCGTCGAGGCCCGGGTCGACCAGGAGCACTACCCATTTGGCGTATCCGATCCCTCGGAACTTGCCCGGGATTTTCGAGCAGGGAACCCAGGGCCTGGAGGGAGTTTGTGTTTGTGTGACCCATTCTCTCAGGTACAGGAACGGCTTCAGTCATAGCCATGGCGAGCAGCCCCGGGCCTGGAGGCCCGGGGCGAGCAGCCCCGGGCGTGGAGGCCCGGGGCGAGCAGCCCCGGGCGTGGAGGCCCGGGGCGAGCAGCCCCGGGCCTGGAGGCCCGGGCCGAGCAGCCCCGGGCCTGGAGGCCCGGGCCGAGCAGCCCCGCGCCTGGAGGCCCGGGCCGAGCAGCCCCGGGCCTGGAGGCCCGGGGCGAGCAGCCCCGGGCCTGGAGGCCCGGGGCGAGCAGCCCCGGGCCTCGAGGCCCGGGGCGAGCGGGGCACTTCCCATTCTGTGTCTCCAATCCCTCGGAACTTTCCGGGGAGTTTCTGAGCTGAGACCCCAGTGTCTGGAGGCTGTTTCGGGTTCTGTGACCCCTTTCTCTCAGGTACAGGGTGACTGGCTTCTCTCAGGCTCCAGCCATGGTGAGCCATCGTAATGACTCAGGGCCTGGAGGCCGGGGCTCGTAGCAGGTGTTTGGGATTCTGGGTCTCGCATCCCTCGGTCCTGACCCGGGAGTACCGGAGTGGAGAGGATGGCTTGTTGGCTCTTCAGGATTCAGGAATATGTCTCCTTGGGATTTTAGGCTTGTAGTATAGTCCCTGGTAGGGCTGCTTGGATTTCTGTGTCTCGCCCTTCTCCATTCTTCCCTGTAAATTTCTTAGCTGAGACCCCAAGGTCTGGAGTCTGTGTGGGAAACACTGGCCCGTTTCTGTCACTGACAGGGAGAGGCTTCAGCCCTGATGCGCCATGGTAAGATAGAGCCCCGGGCGTCGAGGCCCGGGTCGACCAGGAGCACTACCCATTTGGCGTATCCGATCCCTCGGAACTTGCCCGGGATTTTCGAGCAGGGAACCCAGGGCCTGGAGGGTGTTTGTGTTTGTGTGACCCATTCTCTCAGGTACAGGAACGGCTTCAGTCATAGCCATGGCGAGCAGCCCCGTGCGTGGAGGCCCAGGGCGAGCAGCCCCGGGCGTGGAGGCCCGGGGCGAGCAGCCCCGGGCGTGGAGGCCCGGGGCGAGCAGCCCCGGGCGTGGAGGCCCGGGGCGAGCAGCCCCGGGCGTGGAGGCCCGGGTCGAGCAGCCCCGGGCCTGGAGGCCAGGGGCGAGCAGCCCCGGGCGTGGAGGCCCGGGGCGAGCAGCCCCGGGCGTGGAGGCCCGGGGCGAGCAGCCCCGGGCGTGGAGGCCCGGGGCGAGCAGCCCCGGGCGTGGAGGCCCGGGGCGAGCAGCCCCGGGCGTGGAGGCCCGGGGCGAGCAGCCCCGGGCGTGGAGGCCCGGGGCGAGCAGCCCCGGGCGAGGAGGCCCGGGGCGAGCAGCCCCGGGCGAGGAGGCCCGGGGCGAGCAGCCCCGGGCGTGGAGGCCCCGGGGCGAGCAGCCCCGGGCGTGGAGGCCCCGGGGCGAGCAGCCCCGGGACCGGAGGCCCGGGGCGAGCGGGGCACTTCCCTTTCTGTGTCTCCAATCCCTCGGAACTTTCCGGGGAGTTTCTGAGCTGAGACCCCAGTGTCTGGAGGCTGTTTCGGGTTCTGTGACCCCTTTCTCTCAGGTACAGGGTGACTGCCTTCTCTCAGGCTCCAACCATGGTGAGCCATCGTAATGACTCAGGGCCTGGAGGCCGGGGCTCGTAGCAGGTGTTTGGGATTCTGGGTCTCGCATCCCTCGGTCCTGACCCGGGAGAACCGGAGTGGAGAATAAGGGTTGTTGGCTTTTCAGGATTCAGGCATATGTCTCCTTGGGATTTTAGGCTTGTAGTATAGTCCCTGGTAGGGCTGCTTGGAATTCTGTGTCTCCCACTTCTCTATCCTTCCCCGTAAGTTTCTGAGCTGAGACCCCAAGGTCTGGACTCTGTGTGGGAAACACTGGCCCGTTTCTGTCACTGACAGGGAGAGGCTTCAGCCCTGATGTGCCATGGTAAGATAGAGCCCCGGGCGTGGAGGCCCGGGTCGACCAGGAGCACTACCCATTTGGCATATCCGATCCCTCGGAACTTGCCCGGGATTTTCTGAGCAGGGAACCCAGGGCCTGGAGGGTGTTTGTGTTTGTGTGACCCCTTCTCTCAGGTACAGGAACGGCTTCAGTCATTGTGAGCCATGGCGAGTAGCCCCGGGCGTGGAGGCCCGGGGCGAGCAGAGCCGGGCCTGGAGGCCCAGGGCGAGCGTGGCACTTCCAATTCTGTGTTTCCAATCCCTCGGAACTTTCCGGGGAGTTTCTGAGCTGAGACCCCAGTGTCTGGAGGCTGTTTCGGGTTCTGTGACCTCTTTTTCTCAGGTACAGGGTGACTGCCTTCTCTCAGGCTCCAACCATGGTGAGCCATCGTAATGACTCAGGGCCTGGAGGCCGGGGCTCGTAGCAGGTGTTTGGGATTCTGGGTCTCGCATCCCTCGGTCCTGACCCGGGAGTACCGGAGTGGAGAGGAAGGGTTGTTGGCTTTTCAGGATTCAGGCATATGTCTCCTTGGGATTTTAGGCTTGTAGTATAGTCCCTGGTAGGGCTGCTTGGAATTCTGTGTCTCCCACTTCTCTATCCTTCCCCGTAAGTTTCTGAGCTGAGACCCCAAGGTCTGGACTCTGTGTGGGAAACACTGGCCCGTTTCTGTCACTGACAGGGAGAGGCTTCAGCCCTGATGCGCCATGGAAAGATAGAGCCCCGGGCGTGGAGGCCCGGGTCGACCAGGAGCACTACCCATTTGGCGAATCCGATCCCTCGGAACTTGCCCGGGATTTTCTGAGCAGGGAACCCAGGGCCTGGAGGGTGTTTGTGTTTGTGTGACCCCCTTCTCTAAGGTACAGGAACGGCTTCAGTCATAGTGAGCCATGGCGAGCAGCCCCGGGCGTGGAGGCCCGGGGCAAGCAGCCCCGGGCGTGGAGGCCCGGGGCGAGCAGCCCCGGGCGTGGAGGCCCGGGGCGAGCAGCCCCGGGCGTGGAGGCCCGGGGCGAGCAGCCCCGGGCGTGGAGGCCCGGGGCGAGCAGCCCCGGGCGTGGAGGCCCGGGGCGAGCAGCCCCGGGCGTGGAGGCCCGGGGCGAGCAGCCCCGGGCCTGGAGGCCCGGGGCGAGCAGCCCCGGGCGTGGAGGCCCGGGGCGAGCCGCCCCGGGCCCGGAGGCCCGGGGCCAGCAGCCCCGGGCCCGGAGGCCCGGGGCGAGCGGGGCACTTCCCATTCTGTGTCTCCAATCCCTCGGAACTTTCCGGGGAGTTTCTGAGCTGAGACCCCAGTGTTTGGAGGCTGTTTCGGGTTCTGTGACCCCTTTCTCTCAGGTACAGGGTGACTGCCTTCTCTCAGGCTCCAACCATGGTGAGCCATCGTAATGACTCAGGGCCTGGAGGCCGGGGCTCGTAGCAGGTGTTTGGGATTCTGGGTCTCGCATCCCTCGGTCCTGACCCGGGAGAACCGGAGTGGAGAATAAGGGTTGTTGGCTTTTCAGGATTCAGGCATATGTCTCCTTGGGATTTTAGGCTTGTAGTAGAATCCGATCCCTTGGAACTTGCCCGGGATTTTCTGAGCAGGGAACCCAGGGCCTGGAGGGTGTTTGTGTTTGTGTGACCCCTTCTCTAAGGTACAGGAACGGCTTCAGTCATAGTGAGCCATGGCGAGCAGCCCCGGGCGTGGAGGCCCGGGGCGAGCAGCCCCGGGCGTGGAGGCCCGGGGCGAGCAGCCCCGGGCGTGGAGGCCCGCGGCGAGCAGCCCCGGGCCTGGAGGCCCGGGGCGAGCAGCCCCGGGCCTGGAGGCCCGGGGCGAGCAGCCCCGCGCGTGGAGGCCCGGGGCGAGCAGCCCCGGGCGTGGAGGCCCGGGGCGAGCAGCCCCGGGCCTGGAGGCCCGGGGCGAGCAGCCCCGGGCCTGGAGGCCCGGGGCGAGCAGCCCCGGGCCTGGAGGCCCGGGGCGAGCAGCCCCGGGCCTGGAGGCCCGGGGCGAGCAGCCCCGGGCCTGGAGGCCCGGGGCGAGCAGCCCCGGGCCTGGAGGCCCGGGGCGAGCAGCCCCGGGCGTGGAGGCCCGGGGCGAGCAGCCCCGGGCGTGGAGGCCCGGGGCCAGCCGCCCCGGGCCCGGAGGCCCGGGGCGAGCGGGGCACTTCCCATTCTGTGTCTCCAATCCCTCGGAACTTTCCGGGGAGTTTCTGAGCTGAGACCCCAGTGTTTGGAGGCTGTTTCGGGTTCTGTGACCCCTTTCTCTCAGGTACAGGGTGACTGCCTTCTCTCAGGCTCCAACCATGGTGAGCCATCGTAATGACTCAGGGCCTGGAGGCCGGGGCTCGTAGCAGGTGTTTGGGATTCTGGGTCTCGCATCCCTCGGTCCTGACCCGGGAGAACCGGAGTGGAGAATAAGGGTTGTTGGCTTTTCAGGATTCAGGCATATGTCTCCTTGGGATTTTAGGCTTGTAGTAGAATCCGATCCCTTGGAACTTGCCCGGGATTTTCTGAGCAGGGAACCCAGGGCCTGGAGGGTGTTTGTGTTTGTGTGACCCCTTCTCTAAGGTACAGGAACGGCTTCAGTCATAGTGAGCCATGGCGAGCAGCCCCGGGCGTGGAGGCCCGGGGCGAGCAGCCCCGGGCGTGGAGGCCCGGGGCGAGCAGCCCCGGGCGTGGAGGCCCGTGGCGAGCAGCCCCGGGAGTGGGGGCCCGGGGCGAGCAGCCCCGGGCGTGGGGGCCCGGGGCGAGCAGCCCCGGGCGTGGGGGCCCGGGGCGAGCAGCCCCGGGCGTGGGGGCCCGGGGCGAGCAGCCCCGGGCGTGGGGGCCCGGGGCGAGCAGCCCCGGGCGTGGGGGCCCGGGGCGAGCAGCCCCGGGCCTGGGGGCCCGGGGCGAGCAGCCCCGGGCCTGGGGGCCCGGGGCGAGCAGCCCCGGGCCTGGGGGCCCGGGGCGAGCAGCCCCGGGCCTGGGGGCCCGGGGCGAGCAGCCCCGGGCCTGGGGGCCCGGGGCGAGCAGCCCCGGGCCTGGGGGCCCGGGGCGAGAGGGGCACTTCCCATTCTGTGTCTCCAATCCCTCGGAACTTTCCGGGGAGTTTCTGAGCTGAGACCCCAGTGTCTGGAGGCTGTTTCTGGTTCTGTGACCCCTTTCTCTCAGGTACAGGGTGACTGCCTTCTCTCAGGCTCCAGCCATGGTGAGCCATCGTAATGATTCAGGGCCCTAGGCCGGGGCTCGTAGCAGGTGTTTGGGATTCTGGGTCTCGCATCTCTCGGTCCTGACCCGGGAGTACCGGAGTGGAGAGGAAGGGTTGTTGGCTTTTTAGGATTCAGTCATATGTCTCCTTGGGACCTTAGGATTGTAGTATAGTCCCTGGTAGGGCTGCTTGGAATTCTGTGTCTCCCAATTCTCCATCCTTCCCCGTAAGTTTCTGAGCTGAGACCCCAAGGTCTGGACTCTGTGTGGGAAACACTGGCCCGTTTCTGTCACTGACAGGGAGAGGCTTCAGCCCTGATGCGCCATGGAAAGATAGAGCCCCGGGCGTGGAGGCCCGGGTCGACCAGGAGCACAACCCATTTGGCGTATCCCATCCCTCGGAACTTGCCCGGGATTTTCTGAGCAGGGAACCCAGGGCCTGGAGGGTGTTTGTGTTTGTGTGACCCCTTCTCTAAGGTACAGGAACGGCTTCAGTGATAGTGAGCCATGGCGAGCAGCCCCGGGCGTGGAGGCCGGGGGCGAGCAGCCCCGGGCGTGGAGGCCCGGGGCGAGCAGCCCCGGGCCTGGAGGCCCGGGGCGAGCAGCCCCGGGCGTGGAGGCCCGGGGCGAGCAGCCCCGGGCGAGGAGGCCCGGGGCGAGCAGCCCCGGGCGAGGAGGCCCGGGGCGAGCAGCCCCGGGCGTGGAGGCCCCGGGGCGAGCAGCCCCGGGCGTGGAGGCCCCGGGGCGAGCAGCCCCGGGCGTGGAGGCCCCGGGGCGAGCAGCCCCGGGCGTGGAGGCCCCGGGCGCCCGGAGGCCGGGGGCGAGCGGGGCACTTCCCATTCTGTGTCTCCAATCCCTCGGAACTTTCCGGGGAGTTTCTGAGCTGAGACCCCAGTGTTTGGAGGCTGTTTCGGGTTCTGTGACCCCTTTCTCTCAGGTACAGGGTGACTGCCTTCTCTCAGGCTCCAACCATGGTGAGCCATCGTAATGACTCAGGGCCTGGAGGCCGGGGCTCGTAGCAGGTGTTTGGGATTCTGGGTCTCGCATCCCTCGGTCCTGACCCGGGAGAACCGGAGTGGAGAATAAGGGTTGTTGGCTTTTCAGGATTCAGGCATATGTCTCCTTGGGATTTTAGGCTTGTAGTATAGTCCCTGGTAGGGCTGCTTGGAATTCTGTGTCTCCCACTTCTCTATCCTTCCCCGTAAGTTTCTGAGCTGAGACCCCAAGGTCTGGACTCTGTGTGGGAAACACTGGCCCGTTTCTGTCACTGACAGGGAGAGGCTTCAGCCCTGATGTGCCATGGTAAGATAGAGCCCCGGGCGTGGAGGCCCGGGTCGACCAGGAGCACTACCCATTTGGCATATCCGATCCCTCGGAACTTGCCCGGGATTTTCTGAGCAGGGAACCCAGGGCCTGGAGGGTGTTTGTGTTTGTGTGACCCCTTCTCTCAGGTACAGGAACGGCTTCAGTCATTGTGAGCCATGGCGAGTAGCCCCGGGCGTGGAGGCCCGGGGCGAGCAGAGCCGGGCCTGGAGGCCCAGGGCGAGCGTGGCACTTCCAATTCTGTGTTTCCAATCCCTCGGAACTTTCCGGGGAGTTTCTGAGCTGAGACCCCAGTGTCTGGAGGCTGTTTCGGGTTCTGTGACCTCTTTTTCTCAGGTACAGGGTGACTGCCTTCTCTCAGGCTCCAACCATGGTGAGCCATCGTAATGACTCAGGGCCTGGAGGCCGGGGCTCGTAGCAGGTGTTTGGGATTCTGGGTCTCGCATCCCTCGGTCCTGACCCGGGAGTACCGGAGTGGAGAGGAAGGGTTGTTGGCTTTTCAGGATTCAGGCATATGTCTCCTTGGGATTTTAGGCTTGTAGTATAGTCCCTGGTAGGGCTGCTTGGAATTCTGTGTCTCCCACTTCTCTATCCTTCCCCGTAAGTTTCTGAGCTGAGACCCCAAGGTCTGGACTCTGTGTGGGAAACACTGGCCCGTTTCTGTCACTGACAGGGAGAGGCTTCAGCCCTGATGCGCCATGGAAAGATAGAGCCCCGGGCGTGGAGGCCCGGGTCGACCAGGAGCACTACCCATTTGGCGAATCCGATCCCTCGGAACTTGCCCGGGATTTTCTGAGCAGGGAACCCAGGGCCTGGAGGGTGTTTGTGTTTGTGTGACCCCCTTCTCTAAGGTACAGGAACGGCTTCAGTCATAGTGAGCCATGGCGAGCAGCCCCGGGCGTGGAGGCCCGGGGCAAGCAGCCCCGCGCGTGGAGGCCCGGGGCGAGCAGCCCCGGGCGTGGAGGCCCGGGGCGAGCAGCCCCGCGCGTGGAGGCCCGGGGCGAGCAGCCCCGCGCGTGGAGGCCCGGGGCGAGCAGCCCCGGGCGTGGAGGCCCGGGGCGAGCAGCCCCGGGCCTGGAGGCCCGGGGCGAGCAGCCCCGGGCCTGGAGGCCCGGGGCGAGCAGCCCCGGGCCTGGAGGCCCGGGGCGAGCAGCCCCGGGCGAGGAGGCCCGGGGCGAGCAGCCCCGGGCGAGGAGGCCCGGGGCGAGCAGCCCCGGGCGAGGAGGCCCGGGGCGAGCAGCCCCGGGCGTGGAGGCCCCGGGGCGAGCAGCCCCGGGCGTGGGGGCCCGGGGCGAGCAGCCCCGGGCGTGGGGGCCCGGGGCGAGCAGCCCCGGGCGTGGGGGCCCGGGGCGAGCAGCCCCGGGCGTGGGGGCCCGGGGCGAGCAGCCCCGGGCGTGGGGGCCCGGGGCGAGCAGCCCCGGGCGTGGGGGCCCGGGGCGAGCAGCCCCGGGCGTGGGGGCCCGGGGCGAGCAGCCCCGGGCCTGGGGGCCCGGGGCGAGCAGCCCCGGGCCTGGGGGCCCGGGGCGAGCAGCCCCGGGCCTGGGGGCCCGGGGCGAGAGGGGCACTTCCCATTCTGTGTCTCCAATCCCTCGGAACTTTCCGGGGAGTTTCTGAGCTGAGACCCCAGTGTCTGGAGGCTGTTTCTGGTTCTGTGACCCCTTTCTCTCAGGTACAGGGTGACTGCCTTCTCTCAGGCTCCAGCCATGGTGAGCCATCGTAATGATTCAGGGCCCTAGGCCGGGGCTCGTAGCAGGTTTTTGGGGTTCTGGGTCTCGCATCTCTCGGTCCTGACCCGGGAGTACCGGAGTGGAGAGGAAGGGTTGTTGGCTTTTTAGGATTCAGTCATATGTCTCCTTGGGACCTTAGGATTGTAGTATAGTCCCTGGTAGGGCTGCTTGGAATTCTGTGTCTCCCAATTCTCCATCCTTCCCCGTAAGTTTCTGAGCTGAGACCCCAAGGTCTGGACTCTGTGTGGGAAACACTGGCCCGTTTCTGTC
The DNA here is from genome assembly GCF_022837055.1 of Prionailurus viverrinus. Taxonomy (NCBI): domain Eukaryota; kingdom Metazoa; phylum Chordata; class Mammalia; order Carnivora; family Felidae; genus Prionailurus; species Prionailurus viverrinus. The sequence continues at coordinate 268,138 of NW_025927641.1, read as the reverse complement.
ACTGACAGGGAGAGGCTTCAGCCCTGATGCGCCATGGAAAGATAGAGCCCCGGGCGTGGAGGCCCGGGTCGACCAGGAGCACAACCCATTTGGCGTATCCCATCCCTCGGAACTTGCCCGGGATTTTCTGAGCAGGGAACCCAGGGCCTGGAGGGTGTTTGTGTTTGTGTGACCCCTTCTCTAAGGTACAGGAACGGCTTCAGTGATAGTGAGCCATGGCGAGCAGCCCCGGGCGTGGAGGCCGGGGGCGAGCAGCCCCGGGCGTGGAGGCCCGGGGCGAGCAGCCCCGGGCGTGGAGGCCCGGGGCGAGCAGCCCCGGGCCTGGAGGCCCGGGGCGAGCAGCCCCGGGCGTGGAGGCCCGGGGCGAGCAGCCCCGGGCGAGGAGGCCCGGGGCGAGCAGCCCCGGGCGAGGAGGCCCCGGGGCGAGCAGCCCCGGGCGTGGAGGCCCGGGGCGAGCAGCCCCGGGACCGGAGGCCCGGGGCGAGCAGCCCCGGGCGTGGAGGCCCGGGGCGAGCAGCCCCGGGCGTGGAGGCCCGGGGCGAGCAGCCCCGGGCGTGGAGGCCCGGGGCGAGCCGCCCCGGGCGTGGAGGCCCGGGGCGAGCCGCCCCGGGCCCGGAGGCCCGGGGCGAGCAGCCCCGGGCCCGGAGGCCCCGGGCGAGCCGCCCCGGGCCCGGAGGCCCGGGGCCAGCCGCCCCGGGCCCGGAGGCCCGGGGCCAGCCGCCCCGGGCCCGGAGGCCCGGGGCCAGCCGCCCCGGGCCCGGAGGCCCGGGGCGAGCGGGGCACTTCCCATTCTGTGTCTCCAATCCCTCGGAACTTTCCGGGGAGTTTCTGAGCTGAGACCCCAGTGTTTGGAGGCTGTTTCGGGTTCTGTGACCCCTTTCTCTCAGGTACAGGGTGACTGCCTTCTCTCAGGCTCCAACCATGGTGAGCCATCGTAATGACTCAGGGCCTGGAGGCCGGGGCTCGTAGCAGGTGTTTGGGATTCTGGGTCTCGCATCCCTCGGTCCTGACCCGGGAGAACCGGAGTGGAGAATAAGGGTTGTTGGCTTTTCAGGATTCAGGCATATGTCTCCTTGGGATTTTAGGCTTGTAGTAGAATCCGATCCCTTGGAACTTGCCCGGGATTTTCTGAGCAGGGAACCCAGGGCCTGGAGGGTGTTTGTGTTTGTGTGACCCCTTCTCTAAGGTACAGGAACGGCTTCAGTCATAGTGAGCCATGGCGAGCAGCCCCGGGCGTGGAGGCCCGGGGCGAGCAGCCCCGGGCGTGGAGGCCCGGGGCGAGCAGCCCCGGGCGTGGAGGCCCGGGGCGAGCAGCCCCGGGCGTGGGGGCCCGGGGCGAGCAGCCCCGGGCGTGGGGGCCCGGGGCGAGCAGCCCCGGGCGTGGGGGCCCGGGGCGAGCAGCCCCGGGCCTGGGGGCCCGGGGCGAGCAGCCCCGGGCCTGGGGGCCCGGGGCGAGCAGCCCCGGGCCTGGGGGCCCGGGGCGAGCAGCCCCGGGCCTGGGGGCCCGGGGCGAGCAGCCCCGGGCCTGGGGGCCCGGGGCGAGCAGCCCCGGGCCTGGGGGCCCGGGGCGAGCAGCCCCGGGCCTGGGGGCCTGGGGGCGAGAGGGGCACTTCCCATTCTGTGTCTCCAATCCCTCGGAACTTTCCGGGGAGTTTCTGAGCTGAGACCCCAGTGTCTGGAGGCTGTTTCTGGTTCTGTGACCCCTTTCTCTCAGGTACAGGGTGACTGCCTTCTCTCAGGCTCCAGCCATGGTGAGCCATCGTAATGATTCAGGGCCCTAGGCCGGGGCTCGTAGCAGTTGTTTGGGATTCTGGGTCTCGCATCTCTCGGTCCTGACCCGGGAGTACCGGAGTGGAGAGGAAGGGTTGTTGGCTTTTTAGGATTCAGTCATATGTCTCCTTGGGACCTTAGGATTGTAGTATAGTCCCTGGTAGGGCTGCTTGGAATTCTGTGTCTCCCAATTCTCCATCCTTCCCCGTAAGTTTCTGAGCTGAGACCCCAAGGTCTGGACTCTGTGTGGGAAACACTGGCCCGTTTCTGTCACTGACAGGGAGAGGCTTCAGCCCTGATGCGCCATGGAAAGATAGAGCCCCGGGCGTGGAGGCCCGGGTCGACCAGGAGCACAACCCATTTGGCGTATCCCATCCCTCGGAACTTGCCCGGGATTTTCTGAGCAGGGAACCCAGGGCCTGGAGGGTGTTTGTGTTTGTGTGACCCCTTCTCTAAGGTACAGGAACGGCTTCAGTGATAGTGAGCCATGGCGAGCAGCCCCGGGCGTGGAGGCCCGGGGCGAGCAGCCCCGGGCGTGGAGGCCCGGGGCGAGCAGCCCCGGGCCTGGAGGCCCCGGGGCGAGCAGCCCCGGGCCTGGAGGCCCCGGGGCGAGCAGCCCCGGGCCTGGAGGCCCCGGGGCGAGCAGCCCCGGGCCTGGAGGCCCCGGGGCGAGCAGCCCCGGGCCTGGAGGCCCCGGGGCGAGCAGCCCCGGGCCTGGAGGCCCCGGGGCGAGCAGCCCCGGGCCTGGAGGCCCCGGGGCGAGCAGCCCCGGGCCTGGAGGCCCCGGGGCGAGCAGCCCCGGGCCTGGAGGCCCCGGGGCGAGCAGCCCCGGGCCTGGAGGCCCCGGGGCGAGCAGCCCCGGGCCTGGAGGCCCCGGGGCGAGCAGCCCCGGGCCTGGAGGCCCCGGGGCGAGCAGCCCCGGGCCTGGAGGCCCCGGGGCGAGCAGCCCCGGGCCTGGAGGCCCCGGGGCGAGCAGCCCCGGGCCTGGAGGCCCCGGGGCGAGCAGCCCCGGGCCTGGAGGCCCCGGGGCGAGCAGCCCCGGGCCTGGAGGCCCCGGGGCGAGCAGCCCCGGGCCTGGAGGCCCCGGGGCGAGCAGCCCCGGGCCTGGAGGCCCCGGGGCGAGCAGCCCCGGGCCTGGAGGCCCCGGGGCGAGCAGCCCCGGGCCTGGAGGCCCCGGGGCGAGCAGCCCCGGGCCTGGAGGCCCCGGGGCGAGCAGCCCCGGGCCTGGAGGCCCCGGGGCGAGCAGCCCCGGGCCTGGAGGCCCCGGGGCGAGCAGCCCCGGGCCTGGAGGCCCCGGGGCGAGCAGCCCCGGGCCTGGAGGCCCCGGGGCGAGCAGCCCCGGGCCTGGAGGCCCCGGGGCGAGCAGCCCCGGGCCTGGAGGCCCCGGGGCGAGCAGCCCCGGGCCTGGAGGCCCCGGGGCGAGCAGCCCCGGGCCTGGAGGCCCCGGGGCGAGCAGCCCCGGGCCTGGAGGCCCCGGGGCGAGCAGCCCCGGGCCTGGAGGCCCCGGGGCGAGCAGCCCCGGGCCTGGAGGCCCCGGGGCGAGCAGCCCCGGGCCTGGAGGCCCCGGGGCGAGCAGCCCCGGGCCTGGAGGCCCCGGGGCGAGCAGCCCCGGGCCTGGAGGCCCCGGGGCGAGCAGCCCCGGGCCTGGAGGCCCCGGGGCGAGCAGCCCCGGGCCTGGAGGCCCCGGGGCGAGCAGCCCCGGGCCTGGAGGCCCCGGGGCGAGCAGCCCCGGGACCGGAGGCCCCGGGGCGAGCAGCCCCGGGACCGGAGGCCCGGGGCGAGCGGGGCACTTCCCTTTCTGTGTCTCCAATCCCTCGGAACTTTCCGGGGAGTTTCTGAGCTGAGACCCCAGTGTCTGGAGGCTGTTTCGGGTTCTGTGACCCCTTTCTCTCATGTACAGGGTGACTGCCTTCTCTCAGGCTCCAACCATGGTGAGCCATCGTAATGACTCAGGGCCTGGAGGCCGGGGCTCGTAGCAGGTGTTTGGGATTCTGGGTCTCGCATCCCTCGGTCCTGACCCGGGAGAACCGGAGTGGAGAATAAGGGTTGTTGGCTTTTCAGGATTCAGGCATATGTCTCCTTGGGATTTTAGGCTTGTAGTAGAATCCGATCCCTCGGAACTTGCCCGGGATTTTCTGAGCAGGGAACCCAGGGCCTGGAGGGTGTTTGTGTTTGTGTGACCCCTTCTCTAAGGTACAGGAACGGCTTCAGTCATAGTGAGCCATGGCGAGCAGCCCCGGGCGTGGAGGCCCGGGGCGAGCAGCCCCGGGCGTGGAGGCCCCGGGGCGAGCAGCCCCGGGCCTGGAGGCCCCGGGGCGAGCAGCCCCGGGCCTGGAGGCCCCGGGGCGAGCAGCCCCGGGCCTGGAGGCCCCGGGGCGAGCAGCCCCGGGCCTGGAGGCCCCGGGGCGAGCAGCCCCGGGCCTGGAGGCCCCGGGGCGAGCAGCCCCGGGCCTGGAGGCCCCGGGGCGAGCAGCCCCGGGCCTGGAGGCCCCGGGGCGAGCAGCCCCGGGCCTGGAGGCCCCGGGGCGAGCAGCCCCGGGCGTGGAGGCCCCGGGGCGAGCAGCCCCGGGCGTGGAGGCCCCGGGGCGAGCAGCCCCGGGCGTGGAGGCCCCGGGGCGAGCAGCCCCGGGCCCGGAGGCCCCGGGGCGAGCAGCCCCGGGCCCGGAGGCCCGGGGCGAGCGGGGCACTTCCCATTCTGTGTCTCCAATCCCTCGGAACTTTCCGGGGAGTTTCTGAGCTGAGACCCCAGTGTTTGGAGGCTGTTTCGGGTTCTGTGACCCCTTTCTCTCAGGTACAGGGTGACTGCCTTCTCTCAGGCTCCAACCATGGTGAGCCATCGTAATGACTCAGGGCCTGGAGGCCGGGGCTCGTAGCAGGTGTTTGGGATTCTGGGTCTCGCATCCCTCGGTCCTGACCCGGGAGAACCGGAGTGGAGAATAAGGGTTGTTGGCTTTTCAGGATTCAGGCATATGTCTCCTTGGGATTTTAGGCTTGTAGTAGAATCCGATCCCTCGGAACTTGCCCGGGATTTTCTGAGCAGGGAACCCAGGGCCTGGAGGGTGTTTGTGTTTGTGTGACCCCTTCTCTATGGTACAGGAACGGCTTCAGTCATAGTGAGCCATGGTGAGCAGCCCCGGGCGTGGAGGCCCGGGGCGAGCAGCCCCGGGCGTGGAGGCCCGGGGCGAGCAGCCCCGGGCGAGGAGGCCCGGGGCGAGCAGGCCCGGGCGTGGAGGCCCGGGGCGAGCAGCCCCGGGCGTGGAGGCCCGGGGCGAGCAGCCCCGGCCTGGAGGCCCGGGGCGAGCAGCCCCGGGCGTGGAGGCCCGGGGCGAGCAGCCCCGGGCGTGGAGGCCCGGGGCGAGCAGCCCCGGGCGTGGAGGCCCGGGGCGAGCAGCCCCGGGCGAGGAGGCCCGGGGCGAGCAGCCCCGGGCCTGGAGGCCCGGGGCGAGCTGCCCCGGGCGAGGAGGCCCGCGGCGAGCAGCCCCGGGCGAGGAGGCCCGGGGCGAGCAGCCCCGGGCCTGGAGGCCCGGGGCGAGCAGCCCCGGGCCTGGAGGCGCGGGGCGAGCAGCCCCGGGCCTGGAGGCGCGGGGCGAGCAGCCCCGGGCCTGGAGGCGCGGGGCGAGCAGCCCCGGGCCTGGAGGCGCGGGGCGAGCAGCCCCGGGCCTGGAGGCGCGGGGCGAGCGGGCACTTCCCTTTCTGTGTCTCCAATCCTTCGGAACTTTCCGAGGAGTTTCTGTGCTGAGACCCCAGTGTCTGGAGGCTGTTTCGGGTCTGTGACCCCTTTCTCTCAGGTACAGGGTGACCGCCTTCTCTCAGGCTCCAGCCATGGTGAGCCATCGTAATGACTCAGGGTCTGGAGGCCGGGGCTCGTAGCAGGTTTTTTGGGATTCTGGGTCTCGCATCCCTCGGTCCTGTCCCGGGAGTATCGGAGTGGAGAGGAAGTGTTTGCTGGCTTTCAGGATTCAGGCATATGTCTCCTTGGGATTTTGTTCTCGCTGCATACCCCCTGGAGGGGCTGCTTGGGATTCTGTGTCTCCCACTTCTCCAGCCTTCCCTGTAAGTTTCTGAGCTGAGACCCCATGGTCTGGAGGCTGTGTGGGAAACACTGACCCGTTTCTGTCGGGTACAGAGAGAGGCTTCAGCCCTCATGAGCCATGGTAAGATACAGCCCCGGGCGTGGAGGCCCTGGGCGAGCCGGAGCAGTACCCATTTTGTACATCCTATCCCTCCGACTTCCCCTGGATTTTCTGAGCAGGGAACCCAGAGCCTGGCGGGTGTTTGTGATTGTGTGACCCCATTCTCTCAGTTACAGGGATCGGCCTCTGCCGTGGAAAGGCATGGTAATTGACTTCCGGCCTCGAAGCCGGGTCTAACAGTAGCTGATTGGGACTGTGTGTCTGGCATCCATCTGACCTATCTCGGGAATTTCTGAGCTCAGACCACAGGGTTTTTTGTGTCTTGCTTATGTCTCCCTTGGGATTTTGTGCTGGCTGCCCATCCCTGCATGGGCTGCTTGGTTTCTGTGTCTCTGATTTCTCGGACCGTTTCCGGGAGATTCTAAGCTGAGACCCCAGGTTCTGGAGGCTGTTTAGTATTTTGTGACCCCTTTCTCTCAGGTACAGGGAGCGGCTTCAGCCATGGTGAGCCATGGTACTTGACTCAGGGCCTGGAGGCCGCAGCTTGTAGCTGGTGTTTGGGATTCTGTGTCTGGCATTCCTTGGTCCTAACACGGGAGTTTCGGACCTGAGACCACAAGGTTTGTTGGCTTTTAGGATTCAGGCATATGTCTTGCTTGGGATTTTGTGTTCGCTGCACAGCCCCTGGAGGGTCTGCTTGGGATTCTGTGTCTCCCACTACTTGAAACTTTCGCGGAAGTTTCCTAGCTGAGACCCCATGGTCTGGAGGCTACATTCAGGTACAGGGAGAGGCTTCAGGCATGATGAGCCATGGTAAGTGACAGCCCCGGATGAGGAGGCCCGAGGCGAGCAGCCCCTTGCGAGGAGGCCCGGAGAGGATCAGCCATGATGAGCCATGGTAAGTGACAGCCCCGGACGAGAGGCCCGAGGCGACCAGCCCCTGGCGAGGAGGCCCGGAGAGGATCAGCCATGATGAGCCATGGTAAGTGACAGCCCCGGGCGAGGAGGATGCTCAATTGCAGGGTTAGGGATCGAGGCAGGCTTAACTTTCAGTGGGGGGTCCCGGTTCGGGATACAGTTAGGGTTAGGATTACGTCCCATGAGGCTCCGGGCACCAAACACACACCAGGGCAGTGGTCTCCCGGAAGGGCTGAGTTGAGGGCACAAGGGACGGTGCCGGCCAGGATCCGTCTTGGGCTGCCACGGCCACAAACTTCGATCGGCCCCTGGTCGAGGAAACCTCCGGAATCCTCTCGGGCAGGTGCAGCCGGGCGTGGGTAACGACATGGTGAGCTTCCAGGTTCCTTGCCGAGTCAGCCTGCACCGCTTCTGGACCCCAGGCGCGTGGAATTTTCAGACATTGGAATTGGGTCCCCATGGGGAGAGAGCCTTAGCTAGGGTTAGGGTTCGGTCCATGGACGTCACCAGGGCTGTAGCGACTCCCGTCTTGTGGTCTCTCTGGAGGGGTGAAATGAGGGCCCATGCCAGAAGGTGGCTCAAATGCAGGATTAGGGATCGAGGCAGGCTTACGTTTCGGTGGAGGGTCCCGGTTCGGGTAGGCTTCAGGTTAGTGTTAGGACACAGGATGTTCCAGGCGCCGAACCCACAGCAGGGCAGTGGTCTCCCCGAAGGGCTGAGTTGAGGGCACAAGGGACAGTGCCGGTCAGGATCCCTCTTTGGCTGCCAAGGCCACACACGTTGATAATCCCCTGGTCGAGGAGGCCTCCGGAATCCTCTCGGGAGCTGCAGCCGGGCCTGGGAAACGACACAGTGAGTTTCCAGGTTCCTTGCCGAGTCAGCCTGCACCGCTCCTGGACCTCAGGCGCGTGATGCTGTCAGACGTTGGAATTGGGTCCCCATGAGGAGAGAGCCTTAGATAGGGTTAGGGTTCGGTCCAGGGACGTCCTCAGGGCCGAAGCGACTCCGGTCTCCTGATCTCCCTCCAGGGCTGAAGTGAGGGCCCATGCCAGAAGGCGGCTCAAATGCAGGATTAGGGATCGAGGGAGGCTTAGGTTTTGGTGGAGGGTAACGGTTCGGGGTATGGTTAGGGTTAGGGGTAGCTCCCAGGTGGCTCCAGACGCCGAACCCACAACAGGGCAGTAGTCTCCCCAAGGGCTGAGATGAGGGCACAAGGGACGGTGCCTGTCAGGGTGTGGCTTTGTCTGCAAAGGCCACACACGTCGATCAGCCACTGGTCGAGGAGGCCTTCGGAATCCTCTCGGGCAGCTGCAGCCGGGCCTGGGAAACGACATGGTGAGCTTCCAGGTTCCTTGCCGAGTCGTCCTGCACCGCTTCTGGACCCCAGGCACGCGGAGTTGTCAGACATTGGAATTGGGTCCCCATGGGGAGAGAGTCTTAGCTATGGTTAGGGTTCGAACCAGGGATGTCGCCAGGGCCGAAGTGACTCTGTTCTCATGATCTCCCTCAAGGGCTGAATTGAGGGCCCATGCCAGAAGTCAGCTCAATTGCAGGGTTAGGGATCGAGGCAGGCTTAGGTTTCATTGGAGGTTCCCGGTTTGGGATAGGGGTAGGTTTAGGGTTAGGTCCCAGGGGGCTCCAGGCGCCGAACCCACAGCAGGGCAGTGGTCTCCCCGAAGGGCTGTGTTGAGGGCACAAGGGACGGTGCCAGTCAGGATCCCTCTTTGGCTGCCAAAGCCACAGGCGTCGATCAGCCCCTGGTCGAGGAGGCCTCCGGAATCCTCTAGGGCAGCTGCAGCGGGCCTGGGAAATGATATGGTGAGCTTCCGGGTTTCATGCCGAATCAGCCTGCACTGCTTTTGGAACCCAGTTGCGTGGTGTTGTCAGACGTTGGAATTGGGTCCTCATGGGGAGAGAGCCTTAGCTAGGGTTAGGGTTTGAACCATGGACGTCGCCAGGGCCGAAGTGACTTTGGTTTCGTGATCTCCCTCGAGGGCTGAAGTGAGGGCCCATGCCAGAAGGCGGCTCCATTGCAGTGTTAGGGATCGAGGCATGCTTAGGTTTCGGTGGAGGGTCCCAGTTCGGGGTACGGTTAGGGTTAGGTCCCAGGTGGCTCCAGGCCCCGAACCCACAGCATGACAGTGGTCTCCCCGAAAGGCTGAGTTGAGGGCACATGGGACGGTGACGGTCAGGATCCGTCTTTGGCTGCCAAGGCCACAAACTTCGATCGGCCCCTGGTTGAGGAGTACTCCACAATCCTCTCGGGCAGCTGAAGCTAGGACCGTGAAACATCATGGTGCGCTTCCATGTTCCATGCCGAGTCAGCCTGCACCGCTTCTGGACCCCACGCGCGTGGTGTTGTCAGACGTTGGAATTGGGTCCCCATGGGGAGAGAGACTTAGCTAGGGTTAGGATTCAGTCCAGGGACGTCGCCAGGGAGGTGGCGTAGGGGGATGCTTAAAATGGGTGATGGGGTATGGAGGGCACGAGTAGTGAGGATCCCTGGGTGTTGCATGTAAGTGAATGATGACCATCTTCTTTACCTGAAGCTAACATTACACTGTATGTTATCCAACTGGAATTCAAATAAAAACTTGAAAAAATGAATACTAAAGAAATACATAAATACATTTAAACTAAACTAAATAAATACATGTTAAAAAGAAAAAAGAAAACTCATGTGATGATGTCAGTAGACACAGAAAAAGCGTTCTTAGAAAATTTGGTGTCTATTTGTGGTAAAAATCTGTAAAATTCTGTGCAGAAGGGTCAAATCTCAACATAACAAAGGCCACGTATGTGAAGCCCACAGCTAATGTCATACTCAGCAGTGAAATTGTGAAAGATTTTCCACTAAGATCAGGCACAAGACAAGGATGCCCTAGATATGTGAAGGGTATTGGGTGATGCAGGCTTCTGGTTATGCAATTAATGAATCACAGATAGAAGATATAGCATAGGGGACATAGAGAATGGTACTGGAGTAGGGATGCATGGTGACAGATGATAGCTACACCTGTGTTAGCGTACCAGATTGTATACATTTGTGCAATGACTAGGTTGTTCATCTGAAACTAATATAACGTAGTGTATCAATATTCCCAAATAACATGTTTCTTTTATTTTTTTTTTAACGTTTTTTATTTATTTTTGGGACAGAGAGAGACAGAGCATGAACGGGGGAGGGGCAGAGAGAGAGGGAGACACAGAATCGGAGCAGGCTCCAGGCTCTGAGCCATCAGCCCAGAGCCCGACGCGGGGCTCGAACTCACGGACCGCGAGATCGTGACCTGGCTGAAGTCGGACGCTTAACCGACTGCGCCACCCAGGCGTCCCAAACATGTTTTTTTTTTTTTAACTAGGTAAAGCGCTAAAATAAAAAGTTTAATGTAAAAGAACCTGTTAATATCTAACCAAGAAATGCAGTGAAGTTTTAAACTAGAAAGTCACCATATCAAATTCTGTATCATTCCGATACACTAACCCAATTATCTAAGAAGTAAAGAAAACAATCCCATTTACAATAGCATCAAAAACAATAAAAATTAAAGCAATACATTTAACCAAGGAAATGAAACTCTCTCTACAGAAAACTATAAAACCTGTGTGCAAGAATGGAAGAAATTCAATTTGGGTGAAAGAAAGGGGAGAACACACAAGTCAGTGAAAAGCCATCCCATGTCCAACTTTCGGAGGAATTAATACAGTACAATGTCCATATTACCCAAAGCCATCTAGAGATTCAGTGCAATCTCTATCAAGACTCCGATGCAATATTTATGCAATTAGAAAATCATAACCAAAAATTTATTTGGAACCACAAAAAGACCCCATGTAGCCAACGCAAGACAGAACAAAACAGGAAGCATCCCCCTTCTGGATTTCAAGCGTCATTCTAACACAAAGAAATCAATGATGTCACTGGCATAAGCACACACACAAGACAATGGAACAGAAATTGAGAGCCCAAACTAAACCCATGCATTGCAGTCACCTAGTATTCGACAACGGAGTCAATAATACACAGTGGAGAAGAGTAGTCTTTTGAATAACTGGTGCTAGGAAAATTGGATATTCCCATGTATAAGAACAAAGTTGAGCACCATATAATACACCACTCCCTAGAGAGTGAAAGGAAGAAATAGAGAGAGATGTGGTTAGAGAGAAACAGAGACAAAGAGGAAGTACAAGAAGGAAAGTAGAGACCTGGTCCGGGTATGTGGACACGGTTAGATGGGCCAGGGGAGAGGGGATGTAGGAAGTGGCTCTGAGTGCTGGGGCACAAAGGGCTTCTATCATGGGAATCAGGGTTCCATGGCCCCAAGACTCCAACATCCCTGGGTCCAAGTTCTGCAGAGGCCATTGGAATTGAAAAGATGGGTAGCCCTCACTTCTTCTAGAATTGTGAGGTTCAGCCTCACGTTCTGTCATGGAGAGGGATGTCTTGAGGGAGAGTGTGCCGCTCTTTGGCAGGTAAACTCCATAGCCTGCCCTGTGGGGAGGTGTCCCAGGGCCATCTCCCTCACTGCCCCAGGCTCTGTTGGATTTCCCCCCTCCCCCGCCAGCCTGCCTTCCTCAAGTTCTGAACCCAGGCATCAGGCATTGCGTTGCCCCCAGGTCATGCAGTCTGGACCTGGCAGAGGTGGACTAGTAATATTGGTAAATTATATATATATATATATATATATATATATATATATATATATATATATTTGACAATAAGGTACACATCCTCCCTCTGGGACTAGCGGTGTGCATCCAAATCATAGGTTGCTATCCTCCTCTCCACAACCAATCTGAGGAATCCAGAAGGTAGGTGGACCCTTTCAAACACCCTAGTCTTCTCTTACATGAAATTCAAAGACGTTTTCTTGACCCAGCTTTCTTTTAGTTCTGAAGAGATGGCAATCAGTAATTGAAGGCATAATAGTCCTATAGGCAATTGACCTATATGACGGATGGACATTATTTCATCCATCCGTATCCCTAAAGCACATTTCAGTGTAAATATTAGCCAAGGATACACACTGTAAATTCACAACTGATGTGTAGCTCCCTGTAAGTTGCATTCTGACGTTGTCACATATGTGTCATCAAAGATATTATTCGTGACTTTTCAGATAAGCTTTCAACACCAAGAAGGTGATGTTAGAGAATCTGGTATGAATGGAAATTCGCAGATTCTCAATGAGGAATGATTTTTCATTTTTAATGTTTCTTTTTTTGAGAGAACCCGAGCTGGGGAGGGGGATAGAGTGGGAGACACCGAATATGAGGCAGGCTCGAGGCTCTGAGCTCTCAGGACAGAGGCTGATGCGGGGCTCAATCTCATGGACTGCCAAATCCTGACTTGACTCAAAGTCGGACGCTTCACCGACTAAGCCACCCAAGCGCCCCAGGAAAGATAGTTTAGTGGCAAAGAAGAAGAAATTAAAGATAGTGTAAAGGATGTCTATTTTTAATTGAAATATTGTTCACACATTCGTTGTGTTAGTTTTAGGCATACATTGTAGTCATTCCATATGTCTCTACATTATGTTGTACTCAACCACAAGTGTAGCTATCCTGTGAAAGCATGCAACAATATTGTTACAGGATTGACTCCATTCCATTGGCTGTCCCTTGTATCCCTAGGACTCATTCACTCCATCGCTGGACGCCGGTATCTCTCTCTCTCAAAGGTGTCCATTCTTTATCTAACCTAAGTATTTTGGTGGTAAACAACATTACCTCTTGTTCAGCATGTGTAAATCGGTGGTCTTATTTTTCTGTGAATATTGCTTAAAACATTACCAATGATGTCGTTACGTTAATAAATTCGGTTTCATTCTTCACTCACAAGAAAGAGAGGAAAAGATTTTGTGTCCAGGCCCTGTCACTAAGACCTTCCCAACGAGGAGAACAGGCTTAGTTGCCCAGAGCACCTTCGGTCTCTCAGCTGAGCAACCAGGGCCTTCCACATTGAAGGAATTCCCATGGTGGCCAGCAGAGAGAGCTCAAGCACCACAGACCCCCGAGGGGCGGGTTCCTCTGCTGGGCAGTGATAGCCAGCAGAGGGCGCACCATCTGCTTTTCTGACCCAGGGAACCTCAGAGCAGGAAGGGCTTCGATTGCTCTCAGAGGACTCAGGCCTCTGCTGGTGCCTGAGTACAGAGAGCAGAGCTGCATTTCCAGCAGGTTCTGCCACCCGCCCCAGGGGAGACCTTGGGAGCTTAGCAGCAACTTGGCATCTCCTGAGTCGCCAGAGAGAAGCTGCCTTGCTGTAATGAGTGCTGAGGAGGGGGCGCTGGGTGGCTTCCCTGGTCAAGCTGGTCGCTGAGCTGCACAGGCCTTTGCATTTTCTGGGCTGTTCCCGTGTTTCATTCCACCCCTTCCCGGACAGTGTTTGCACAAGACGTATTTTGCTAAAGGACTTGTGGATTGCGGGGTCCCACGACATCACCTCATAGATGCAGTCGATGGTTTGTTCCAGATCCAGGCTTGTTTCCGGGAAGGAACCCTAACAGAAATTCAGAAGCACGGGAGCTGCATTCAATTAGGACGTGGATCCATACAATGCTCGTCTCACGACCTTCTAGAAGAAGGAGCTGGGACTCATGTTCCAAGTCCTGCTGGACCCAGAGACCAAGGTAAGGGCTCAAACTGTCCCACACATCATACATGCTTTTTAAAAAATTTCATGGTTATTTTTCCAACCTAGTGAAATGATTGAACACTACCGAAAACCCGGTAGTTAAGTCTCATTAACCTTATGTTATCGTTTAATTTAAATTCCACTGAGTGAAGACACAGTGTAATAGTAGTTTCAGGTGTCCAATATAGAGCAACACTTCCACACGTCACCCGGTGCTCATCCCAGGTGCACTTCTGAATCCCCATCAGCTGTTTCACCCATTCCCTCACCTCGCTGTGGAACGCCTCAGTTTGTTTCCTAGTTAAAAGTCCGTTTGTCTCCTCCCCCCGCCCCTTTGTTTTGTTTTCTTGCCATGTGTTAGTGAAATCATTGGGTATTTGTCTTTCTCCGACAGGCTTATTTCACCCAGCATAACATTCTCTCTCTCCATCCACCTCGTGGCAAATGGCAAGATTTCACGTTTTTACGGCTAAATCATATTACATTCCATAGACCACATCTCAATTTATTCATCAGTTGATGGGTGCTTGGATAGTTTCTGTCATTTGGCTTTTGTAGAAAACGCTGCTGTAAACATCACGGTGCATGTATCCCTTTGAAGATTTTGTATTCTTTGTGGAAATACCTTGTAGTGAAGTTGCTGGATTGTAAGGTACTTCTATTTCCAGTTTTGTTTTGTATTTGACATCTCCATGTGGTTTTCCAGAGTGGCTGCACCAGTTTGCATTCCTACCCACAGTGCAAGAGGGTTATTCTTTCCCCACATCCTTGGCAACACCTGCTGTGTCATCCTTCATTGATTTTAGTCATTGTGACAGATGTGATGTGTTCTCTCATTGTACTTTCGAATTGTATCTCCCTGAAGATCAGTATTGTTGAGCATTTTTTCATGTGTCTCTTGGCCATGTATATGTCTTCCTTCGGGAAATGTCCACTCGTGTCTTCTGCCCATTTTTAATCAGATTTCTCATCTTTTGGGTGCTGTATAACTGTATATATTTTGGACACTAACCCTGTATCCTATGTCGTTTGCAGATATCATTCTGTTGATGTTTTCGTTTTGTTGATTATTTCCTTGGTGACGGAAGGTTTTAATTTTTATAAAGTCTCATTATTTTTGCTTGCGTTTCCCTTACCTCTAGAGATATATCTACAAAGACGTTTGTACAGGCAATGTCAAGTAAGATACTACCCGTGTTATCCGCTGGGATTTTTATGGTTTCAGGTTTCACATAGAGGTCTTTGTCCATGTTGGATTTATTTTTGTGTATGTTGTAAGACAGTGGTCCGTTGTTTTTGTTTTGTTTTGCAGATTGCAGTCAAGTTTTTCCAAAACCATATATTGAGGAGCCTTTTTTTAAATTTATGTATTTATTTTTGAGAGAGAGAGAGAGAGCGAGCATGCAGAAGAGGGGCAGAGACACATGGAGAGAGAGAATCCCACGCATGCTCTGCACTGCCCTGAGATCATGACCTGAGCTGAACCCACCATCACACGCTTTCGTGACTGGGCCACCCATGTGTCCCAAGACTATCTTTTTTTTTCCATTGGATGTTCTTTCCTGCTTTGTTGAGAATTAATTGACCATAGAGATGTGAGTTTATTTCTGGGTGTCCATGCTATTGATCTATGTGTATGAGTTTGTTGTTGTTCTTATGTTTTGTTGTTGTTTTGTCAGTACTGTTCAGTACGGACATACTGATCATACTGTTCTGATCAGTATAGCTTTGTAATATAACCTAAAGTCTGGAATTGTGATGTCTCCAGCTTTGCTTTTCTTCTACAAGTTTGTGTTGGCTGTTTGGGGACATTTGTCATTCCATACACATGTTGAGACTATTTGTTCTTGTTCTGTGACAAATGTTTTTGTGAGTGTGATATCCCTATCACACTTCATTTCATTATATGTGTAGATTGCTTTGAGGAGTGTAGACATTTTAACAGTATTTTGTGCTTCCCATCCATGAACATGAAACGTATGTCCATTTCTTTGTGTCCTCTTCCATTTATTTCATCAGTGTTTCATAGTCTTTAGAGTACAGGTCTTTCACCTCTTTGGTTAGGTTTATTCCTGGTTTCTTGTGGTATTTGTGAGCCTGTCAATGGGATTGATCCCTTACTTTCTCTCTGTGTTAATTCATGATTTGTGTTAGAAATTCAATACATCTATGTTCCTTGATTTCTGTAGATTGTGACCTGTCGAATTCATATATCGATTCTAGCAATTTTTAAGGGAAACTTTCATGTTTTTTATAGAACCTATCATGTCAGTTCCAAACAGCGAAAGTGCTACTTCTTCCTTGCCGATTTGGATGCCTCTTATTTCTTTTAGTTGTCTGAGTGCTGTGGTTAGGGTTTCCCGTACTATGTGGGATAACAGTGGTGAGAGGGGTCATTCCTAGCTTGTCCCTGACTTTGGAAGAAAAACTTCCAATTTTTACCCATTGAGGATGAGATGAGCTGTGGGATTTTCATAGACGACCTTTGTTATGTGCAGGTAGGTTGAGTCTCAATGTACTTTGCTGACGGTTCTTATCATGAATGGATGTGACATTTTATCAAATAGTTTCCCTGCATCTGTTGAAAGCATCATATTGTTCTTATCCTTTCTTCTATTACTGTGGTGCATCATGTTGATTGATATGTGAATGTGGAACCACGCTTGCAGCCCAGGAATATATCCCACTTGATTATGGGAAATGATTCTATCAATGTATTGTTGACTTTAATTTGAAAGTATTTTAATGAGAATTTCGGCATACATAGTCATCAGGCTATTGCTCTGCAGTTTTATTTAAAATTTTTTAAATATCTTTTTAAATGCTTATTTTTTCCTTAGATAGTGTACATAAAAGTGAGGGAGGGGCAGAGAGACAGGGAGAGAGAGAGTCCTGGCCATGCCCCACACTGTCATGGCAGGGCCCAACGTAGGACTCGAACCCACGTACCACAAGATAATGTCCTCATCCAAAATTAAGAGGTGGACAGTAAACCGACCGACCCACACAGGCGCCACTGCAGTTTTCGGTTTTAGTGGAGGCTTCATCTCGTTTTGGTATCAGGGTAATGATGGCCTCATACGATGAATTTGTAAGTTTTCCTTCTTTTTTTATTTTTTGTAATAATTCGAGGAGAATACCTATTACCTCTTCCTTGAATGGATGGTAGAATTCATCCATGAAGCCATCTGGCCATGAACTCTTGTGTTGGGGGGAGATTTTTTTAATTACTGATGGGGTATCTTTCTGTTTTCAGCTTTTAGGTATCTTCCTGTTTCAGTTTTGGTAGTGTGTGTGTTTCTAAGGATTTGTCCATTTTTCTCAGAGTGTCCAATTTGTTGCCTATAGTTGTTCATAATATTATCTTCTAATTGTATTTTTGTGGTGTTGACTGTCATTTCTCCTTTCTTATTTGTGATTTCATTTATTTGGGTCCTTTCTGTCTTCTTTGTGAAGAGTATGCCTAGGAGGTTTTCAAGTTGATTACTGCATTCAATGAACCAGCCCCTGGTTTCATTGATTTGGTCTAGTGTCTTTTTGGTTTCTATATTCCTTATTTCTGCCCTAAACTCTATTATTTCCTTCCTTCTGCTGCTCTTTTTCTCATTCCTTCAGGTGTAAGTTAGGATTCTTTGAGAGTTTTCTTGCTCTTTAAGGTAGGCTTGTATTGCTATATACTTCCATCATAGACTGCTTTTGCCGCATTCCAAAGGGTTTTACCAGTGTATTTTAATTTTCATTTGTTTCAGTGTATTTTCTCATTGATTTCCTGTTTGACCCATTCATTTAGAAGCATGTTACTTAACCTCCCTTTATTTGTGGCCTTCCCGCCCCCCCCCCGCCCTCTTTTTGTGGTTGACTTCAAGTTTCCTAGCTTTGTGGTTAGAAAAGATGCTTGGTCTGTTCTCTGTCGTTGGGTACCTCTTGAGGCCTGATTTGTGACCGAGAATGTGATCAATTCTGGAGAACGCCCCAGGTATGCTTGAAAAGAATGTGTACTCTGGCATTTTAGTATGGAGTGTTCAGAATATATCTGTTAAACCCTTCTGGTCCAGTGTGTCACTCAAAGCCATTGTTTCCTTGTTGACTTTCTGTTTATAGGTTCTGTCCATTGATGTGAGTGATGTGTTAAAGTCCTCTACTATCATCATCATATTATAAATGAGTTCCTTTACGGTTGTTGCTAAATGTTTTGTATACTTGGTGATCGCATGTTGGGTGCATCGAAATTTACAATCATTGGATCTTCTTGTGTGGCCGTCCCCTTTAGTATCAGATAGTGTCTGTCTTCATCTCTTGTTATAGCTGTATGTATGTATGTATGTATGTATGTATTTTAATTTAAGTCTTAGTTGACATACAGTGCATTCTCGGGTTTAGGAGTAGAATTCGGTGATTCATCCTTTACATACAACACCCAGTGCTCATCACAACAAGTGCTCTCCTTAATACTCGTCCTCCATCTAGCCCAGCGCTGACCCATCTCCCTCCATCAACTTTCACTTTTTTTTTCTCTAACATTAAGAGACTCATGTGGTTTGTTACCACACTTCTCTTTTCCTGGCTCCTTCCTAAGTTTTCATGTGTTTTGTTTCTTAACTTCCACATGAGTGAAATCATATATGTGTCTTTCTCTGATTGACGTATTTCACGTAGCATAATACATTCGAGCTCCATCCACATCGTTGCAAATGGCAAGATTTCATTCTTCTTGAAGCTGAGTTATATTTCATTGTATATACGTATGTATGTATATATGAACATACACATATGTCCATATGCATATACATACGTATACATACACACACCACAACTTCTTTACACCTTCCTCAGTTGATGGATACTTAGGCTTTCTCCATAGTTGGGCTACTGTTGATAATTCTGCTATAAATACTGGGTGCATGCAATGTCACTATTAGGTATTTACCCAAAGGGTACCAAAATAGAGTCTCGGTTTTAAAGTTTATTTTGCATGATATAAGTATGGCTACTGGCTTTCTTTTGACATTATTGGCATGATAAATATTTCTTCATTCCCTCACTTCAAATCTGCAGGAGACTTGGGGCGCCTGGGTGGCTCAGTCGGTTAAGGGGCCGACTTCGGCTCAGGTCATGATCTCGCGGTCCATGAGTTCGAGCCCCGCGTCGGGCTCTGTGTTGACAGCTCAGAGCCTGGAGCCTGTTTCAGATTCTGTGTCTCCCTCTCTCTGACCCTCCCCCGTTCATGCTCGGTCTCTCTCTGTCTCAAAAATAAATAAACATTAAAAATTTTTAAAAAAATAACAAATCTGCAGGAGACTTAAGTCCAAATAAGGCTTTGTAGGCAGCATCTAGATAGACATTGTTTTTTGTTGCTTGTTTGTTTGTTTGTTTAGTCCATTCTGACGCCCTATCCAATGTCTTTGGATTGGAGCATTTAGTCCATTTATAGTCAGAGTGATTATTGCTAGGTATACATTTAGTCCCATTCTACTAGTTGTTTTGTCATTGTTTCTTGATGTTTTCTCTGATCCTTTCTTGTCTGTAACACTTTTAGTCTTTCCTTTCCACTCAAGAGCCCGATTTAAATATTCTTTTCTTTTGACTGGTGGTACATTTCTTTACTTATTTTTAATATTTCTTCTTTTTAAAATTGAAGCCCAAGTTAGTTACCTTATAGAGGAATACAGTTTCAGCAGTAGAATTTAGTGATCCATCAAGTACAAAATATACCCAATACTCATCCCAAGGTCCACCCCTAATGCCCGTCACCCATTTAGCCCATACCCCTATTCAGTAACCCTCCAGGAACCCTGAGGTTCTTCCCTCTATTTAACAGTTTCTTATCATTTGACTCCCTCTCTGTATGTATCTTATTTTTGCTTTCCTTGCACTATGTTCAGTTTTATTAAATTCGACAGATGAGAGAAATCATAGGATGTGTGTCGTTCTCTGACATATTTTGCTTAGCTTAAGAAAGTCCGGTTCCATCCACGTTGATGCAAAGAGCGAGATTTCATTCTTTTTGGTCGCCGAGTGATAGTCCATTGTATGCATATACCATATCTTCTTTATCCATTCATCTGTCAGTGGTCATTTGGGCTCTTTGCATAACTTAGCTATTGTTGAGAATGCTGCTAGAAATATTGGAGTACACGTGCCACTTCGAGTCAGCGTTAGTGTATCTTTTGGATAAACACGTAGTAGTGCAATTGCTGGGTCCTAGTGTAGTTCTATTTTTTGTTTTTGTGACGAATCTCCATACTATTGTCCAGAATGGCTACACCGCTTTGCATTCGCACCAGCATTGCAAAAGTGTTCCCTTTCCCTGCATCCTTGCCAACATCTGTCATTTCAGGAGATGTTAATTTTAGCCATTCTGATAGGTGTGAGGGGATATCTCATTGTGGGTTTCATTTGTATTTCAGTGATGACCAGTGAGATTGAGCATCTTTTCATGTGTGACCGATCTGGATGCCATCTTTCTTAAAGTGTCTCTTCATGTCTTTTGTCCATTTCTTCACTGGATTATTTGGTTTCTGGGTGTTGAGTGTGATCAGTTTTTTATAGATTTTGGATACTAACCCTTTATCTGATATGTCACTTGCAAATATCGTCTCCCATTTCATTCAGTTGCCTTTTAGTTTGGCTGATTTTGTCCCCTTCTGTGAAGAAGCTTTTTATCTTCAGGACCCAATAGTTCATTGTGGTTTCTATTGCCCTTGCTTCTGGAGACATGACAAGCGAGAAGTTGCTGTGGCCAGGATCAAGGAGGTACATTGCCTGTTATCTCCTCCAGGATTTTGAATGTTCCTGAATTACATTTAGATAATTCATCTATTATGAGGTGTGTGTGTGTGTGTGTGTGTGTGTGTGTGTGTCGTTTAAGGACAGTGTCCAGGTTCAACATTCTCAGTGTCCAGTATTCCGAGTATCATTTTCCGAAGAGACTCTGATTCCATTCGATATTCTTTCTGTGTTAACAAAGATTCCTCACCATATGTTTGAGGGTATATTTCTGGGTTCCATATTCTGTTCCATTGACGTCTGTCTCCGTTTCTGTGCCTGTACGTCCTGTCTTGATGAATGCAGCTTTCTAATACACCATAAATCCAAAATAGTCATGTTTCCACCTTTGTTTTCTTTTTCAACATGACTTTACTTTTTGGTATCTTTTCTGGATCCTTACACATTGTAGGGTTGTTTGTTCTAGCTCTGTGGAGAAAGCTCGTGTTATTTTGATAGGGATTGCATTGAGTGTGTCGACTGCTTTGGTAGTATTGACATCTTAACAATGTTTGTTCTTCTAATACGTGAGCATGGAATGTTTTCCTTTTCTTTGGGTTTTTTCAATTTTTCTCATAGACGATTTATAGTTTGTTGCTTACATCCCCATTGGGAGAGAGTCTGAGCTAGGGTTAGGGTTCGGTCCAGGACGTTGCCAGGGCCAAAGCAACTCCAGTCTCGTGATCTCCCTAGAGGAATGAAGTAAGGGACCAGGAGACAGCGGGGGTCAATTGTTTGATTAGGTTTCAAGATCGGGTTAGGATTCGGTTGAGGTTTCTGGTTAGGGGTAGGGTTTGGGTTAGGACCCAAGAGGCTCCAGGTACTGAACCCACAGCAGGGCAGTGGTCACCCGAATGGGCTAAGTTGAGGGCACAGGGGAGAGGGCTGGTAAGGTTCAGTCTTTGGCTTCCTGGCCACGCAAATCTATGGGCCACTGGTCGGGTAGGCCTCAGGAATTCTCTCAGACAACTGCAGCCGGGCCTGCAGAATGACATTGTGAGGTTCCCGGCACCATGCCGAGGGACACTGCGTCGCTTCTGGAACCCCAGGCGCGTGGTGTTGCCAGACCTTGGGATTGGGTCCACAAGAGGAGAGAGACTTAGCTACGGTTAGTGTTTGGACCAGGGACGTAGCCAGGATCGAAGTAACTCCAGTCTCGAGATCTCCCTCGAGAGATGAAGTGAGGGCTCATGTGAAGGTGAGGTTAAAATGAAGGGATAGGGTTCAAGTCCAGCTTAGGATTTGGATGAGGGTCCGGTTAAGGGTAGGATTGGGGTTACGTCCCAGGAGCCCCCAAGTGCTGAAGCCAGAACACTTCCGTGGTCTCCACGAAGGACTGAGTTCAGGGCACAAGGGAGAGTGCCGGGCAGGGTCAGACTCTGTTCTTCCAAGGCCACACAACTCTATGAGCGCCTGGTGGGGGAAGACTCAGGAATCCTCACTGGCAGCTGCAACAGGCATGGGAAACGATATGGTGAGCTTCCAGATACCATACCAAGTGACCATGCAACCCTTCATGTCCCAAGGCGTATGGTGTTGTCAGACGTAGGGATTGGGTCCCCACGGAGAGAGAGCCTTACCTAGGATTAGGGTTTGGTCCAGGGACGTCACCAGGGCCGAAGGCACACTGAGCCCGAAATCTCTCTCAAGGCCTGAAATGAGGGCCCATGCAATGGGGCGGCTCAAGTAGAAGGTTAGGATTTGAGGATGGCTGAGATGGTTAGGATTTGAGGATGGCTGAGATTTGAGGATGGCTGAGATTTGAGGATGGCTGAGAGGGTTAGGATTTGAGGATAGCTGTAGAAACCTCCAGAGGGTAGGTTTAGGGTGAAGTTTAAATCCCAGGAGCTCCAGACGACGAACCCACAGAAATACAGTGGTCTCCCTGAAGGGCTAGGTTGAGGACACAAGGGAGGGTGCCCGTCAGGATCCGTCTTGGTCTGCCAAGGCAACACATCCCCTGATCGAGGAGGCCTCCAGAATCCACTCGGGCAGCTGGCGCCGGGACTGGGAAACGACATGGTGAGCTTCCAGGTTCCATGCCGAGTCAGCTTACACCGCATCTGGACCCCAGGCGCATGGTGATTTCAGACGGTAAAATTGGGTCCCGATGGGGTAGAGCCTTAGCTAGGGTTAGGGTTCGGTAAGGGACGTCACCAGGTCAGTGGCGACTCTAGTCTCGTGATCTCCCTCGAGGGCTGAAGTCAGGGCCCATGCCAGAAGGTGGTTCAATTGCATGGGTAGTGATCGAGGCAGGCTTAGGTTTCGGTGGAGGGTCCAGGATTGGGGTAGGTTAGGGTTAGGGTTAGCTCCCAGGAGCTCCAGGCGCCGAACCCACAGCAGGGTCGTGGTTTCCTTGAAGGGCTGAGTTGAGATCACAAGGGACGGTGCCGGTCAGGATCCCTCTTTGGCTGCCAATGCCACACACGTCGATCGGCCCTGATGGAGGAGCCTCAGGAATCCTCTTGGGCAGCTACAGCTGGGCCTGAGAAATGACATGGTGAGTTTCCAGGTTCCATGCCGACATAGCCTGACCACTTCGGGACGCCAGGCGCGTGGTGTTGTCAGACGTTGGAATTGGGTCCCCATGGGGAGAAAGCCTTAGCTAGGGTTAGAGTTCGGTCCAGGGACGTTGCCAAGGCCGTAGCGACTCCGGTCTCGTGATCTTCCTTGAGGGCTGAAGTGAGGGCCCATGCCAGAAGGCGGCTCAACTGCAGGGTTAGGGATCGAGACAGGCTTAGGTTTCGGTGGAGGGTCCCGGATCGAGGTAGGGTTAGGGTTAGGGTTAGCTCCCAGGACCTCCAGGCGCCGAACCCACAGCAGGGTGGTGGTCTCCCCGAAGGGCTGAGTTGAGTGCACAAGTGACGGTGCCGGTCAGGATCCGTCTTTGGCTGCCAAGGCCACACACGTCGATCGGCCCCTGATGGAGGAGCCTCCGGAATCCTCTTGGGAGCTGCAGCCGAGCTTGGGAAAAGCCATGGTGATCTTCCAGGTTCCTTGCCGAGTCAGCCTGCAACGCTTCTGGTCCCAGGTGCGAGATGCTGTCAGACCTTTGAATTGGGTCCCCATGAGGAGAGAGGCTTAGCTAGGGTGAGGGTTCCGTAAAGGGACGTCGCCTGGTCCGAAGCGACTCCTGTCTTGTGATCTCCCTCGAGGGCTGAAGTGAGGTTCCATGCCAGAAGGCGGCTCAAATGCAGGATTAGGGATCGAGGTAGGCTTAGGTTTCGTTGGAGGGTCCCGGATCGGGGTAGGGTTAGGGTTAGGGTTGTGTACCTAGAGGCTCCAGGCACCAAACCCACATCAGGGCAGTGGTCTCCCCAAAGGGCTGAGTTGAGGGCACGAGGGACGGTGCCAGTCAGGATCCCTCTTTGGCTGCCAAGGCCACACACGTCGATAAGCCCCTGGTGGAGGAGGCCTCCGGAATCCTCTCGAGAGCTGCAGCCGGGCCTGGGAAACGACATGGTGAGCTTCCAGGTTCTTGCCGAGTCAGCCTGCACCGCTTCTGAACCCCAGGCGCGTGATGCTGTCAGACCTTGGAATTGGGTCCCCATGAGGAGAGAGCGTTAGCTGGGGTTAGGGTTCGGACCAGGGACGTCGCCAGGGTCGAAGAGAATCCTATCTCGTGATCTCCCTCGAGGGTGGAAGTGAGGGCCCATGCCAGAAGGCGGCTCAAATGCAGGATTAAGGATCCAGGCAGGCTTAGGTTTCGGTGGAGGGTCCCGTTTCGGAGTAGGGTTAGGGTTAGGGTTGGGTACCTGGAGGTTCCAGGCGCCGAACTGACATCAGGGCAGTGGTCTCCCCGAAGGGCTGAGTTGAGGGCACAAGGGACGGTGCCGGTCAGGATCCCTCTTTGGCTGCCAAGGCCACACATGTCGATAAGCCCATGGTCGAGGAGGCCTCCGGAACCCTCTCAGAAGCTGCAGCCGGACCTGGGAAACAACATGGTGATCTTCCAGGTTCCTTCCCGAGTCAGTCTGCACCGCTTCAGGACACCAGGCGCGTGATGCTGTCAGACCTTGGAATTGGGTCCCCATGAGGAGAGAGCGTTAGCTAGGGTTAGGGTTCGGTCCAGGGACGTCGCCAGGGCCGAAGCGACTCCGGTCTCCAGATCTCCCTCGAGGGCTGAAGTGAGGGCCCATGCCAGAAGGCGTCTCAAATGCAGGATTAGGGATCGAGGTAAGCTTAGGTTTTGGTGGAGGGTCCCGGATCAGGTTAGGATTAGGGTTAGGGTTGGGTACCTGGAGGCTCCAGGCGCCGAACCAACAGCAGGGCAGTGGTCTTCCCGAAGGGCTGAGTTGAGGGCACAAGGGACGGTGCAGTGGAGGATTCCTCTTTGGCTGCCAAGTCCACACACGTCGATAAGCCCCTGGTCGAGAAGGACTCTGATATCCTCTCGGGAGCTGAAGCAGGGCCTGGGAAACGACATGGTGAGTTTCCAGGTTCCTTGCTGAGTCAGCCTGCACCGCTTCTGAACCCCAGGCAGGTGATGCTGTCAGACCTTGGAATTGGGTCCCCAAGAGGAGAGAGCCTCAGCTACGGTTAGGGTTCGTTACAGGGACGTCGCCATGGCCGACGCGACTCCGGTCTCGTGATCTCCCTCGAGGGCTGAAGTGAGAGCCCATGCCAGAAGGCGGCTCAAATGGAGGATTACGGATCGAGGCAGGTTTAGGTTTCAGTGGAGGGTCCTGGATATGGGCAGTTTTAGGGTAAGGGTTGGGTACCTGTAGGCTCCCGGCGCCTAACCGACATCAGGGCAGTGGTCTCCCCGAAAGGCTGAGTTGAGGGCACAAGGGACCGTGCCGGTCAGGGTCCCCCTTTGGCTGTCAAGGCCACACACGTCTATAAGACCCTGGTCGAGGAGGCCGCCGGAATCCTCTCTTGAGCTGCAGCCGGGCCTGGGAAACGACATGGTGAGATTCCAAGTTCCATGCCGAATCAGCCTGCACCGCTTCTGGACCCCAGGCGCGTGATGCTGTCCGACCTTGGAATTGGGTCCCCATGAGGAGAGAGCCTTAGCTAGGGTTAGGGTTCGGTCCAGGGACGTCGCCAGGGCAGAAGCAACTCCGGTCTCGTGATCTCCCTCGAGGGCTGAAGTGAGGGCCCATGCCAGGAGGCGGCTCAAATGCAGGATTAGGTGTCGAGGCAGGCTTAGGTTCCGGGGGATGGTCCTGGTTCGTGGTAGGGTTAGGGTTAGGGTTAGGTCCCAGGAGGTTCCAGGCGCTGAACTCACAGCAGGGCAGTGGTCTCCCCGAAGGGCTGAGTTGAGGGCACAAGGGACGGTGCCGGTAGGGTCCCTCTTTGGCTGCCAAGACCACACACGTCGATAAGCCCCTGGTCGAGGAGGTCTCCGGAATCCTCTCGGGAGCTGCAGCCGGGCCTGGGAAACGACATGGTGAGCTTCCATGTTCCTTGCCGAGTCAGCCTGCACCGCTTCTGTTCCCTATGCGCGTGATGCTGTCCGACCTTGGATTTGGGTCCCCAAGAGGAGAGAGCCTTAGCTAGGGTTAGGGTTCGGGCCGGGGACGATGCCAGGGCCGTAGCGACTCCACCTTCGGGATCTCCCTCGAGGTCTGAAGTGAGGGCCCATGCCACAAGGCGGCTCAAATGCAGGATAAGGGAATTAGGCAGGCTTAGGTTTCAGTGGAGGGTAACGGTTCGGGGAAAGGTTAGGGTTAGGGTTAGGTCCCAAGAGGTTCCAGACGCAGAACTAACAGCAGGGCAGTGTTCTTTCCGAAGGGCTTAGTTGCGGGCACAAAAGACGGTGCCGGTCAGGATCCCTCTTTGGCTGCCAAGGCCACACACGTCGATAAGCCCCTGGTCGAGGAGGCCTCCGGAATCCTCTCAGGAGCTGCAGCCGGGCCTGGGAAAAGACATGGTGAGATTCCAAGTTCCATGCCGTGTCAGCCTGCACCGCTTCTGGACCCCAGGCGCGTGATGCTGTCCGACTTTGGAATTGGGTCCCCATGAGGAGAGAGCCTAATCTAGGGTTAGGGTTCAGTCCAGGGACGTCACCAGGGCAGAAGCGACTCTGGTCTCGTGATCTCCCTCGAGGGCTGAAGTGAGGGCCCATGCCAGGAGGCGGCTCAAATGCAGGATTAGGGGTCGAGGCAGGCTTAGGTTCCGGGGGATGGTCCTGGTTCGTGGTAGGGTTAGGGTTAGGGTTAGGTCCCAGGAGGTTCCAGGCGCTGAACTCACAGCAGGGCAGTGGTCTCCCCGAAGGGTTGAGTTGAAGCACAAGGGACCGTGCCGGTTAGGGTCCCTCTTTGGCTGTCAAGGCCACACACGACGAAAAGCCCCTGGGGAGGAGGCCTCCGGAATCCTCTCGGGAGCTGCAGCCGGGCATGGGAAACGACATGGTGAGATTCCAGGTTCCTTGGCAAGTCAGCCTGCACCGCTTCTGTTCCCTATGCGCGTGATGCTGTCCGACCTTGGAATTGGGTCCCCATGAGGAGAGAGCCTTAGCTAGGGTTAGGGTTCGGTCAGGGACGTCGCCAGGGCCGAAGCGACACCTGTCTTGTGATCTCCCTCGAGGGCTGAAGTGAGGGCCCATGCCAGGAGGCGGCTCAAATGCAAGATAAGGGAACGAGGCAGGCTTACGTATCGGTGGAGGCTAAAGGATCGGGGTAGGGTTAGGGTTAGGTTTAGGTCCCAGGAGGTTCCAGGCGCTGAACTCACAGAAGGGCAGTGGTCTCCCCGAAGGGCTGAGTTGAGGGCACAAGGGACGGTGCCTGTCAGGGTCCCTCTTTGGCTGCCAAGACCACACGCGTCGATAAGCCCCTGGTCGAGGAGGCCTCCGGAATCCTCTCGGGAGCTGCAGCCGGGCCTGGGAAACGACATGGTGAGCTTCCAGGTTCCTTGCCGAGTCAGCCTGCACCGCTTCTGTTCCCTATTCGCGTGATGCTGTCCGACCTTGGAATGAGTCCACATGAGGAGAGAGCCTTAGCTAGGGTTAGGGTTCGGTCCAGGGACGACGCCTGGGCCGAAGCGACTCCGGTCTCGTGATCTCCCTCGAGGGCTGAAGTGAGGGCCCATGCCAGAAGGCGGCTCAAATGCAGGATAAGGGAACGTGGCAGGCTTTGGTTTCAGTGGAGGGTAACGGTTCGGGGAAGGGTTAGGGTTAGGGTTAAGTCCAAAGAGGTTCCAGACGCCCAACTCACAGCAGGGCAGTGTTGTTCCCGAAGGGCTTAGTTGCGGGCACAAAGGACGGTGCCGGTCAGGATCCCTCTTTGGCTGCCAAGGCCACACACGTCGATAAGCCCCTGGTCGGGGAGGCCTCCGGAATCCTCTCGGGAGCTGCAGCCGGGCCTGGGAAACGACATGGTGAGCTTCCAGGTTCCTTGGCAAGTCAGCCTGCTCCGCTTCTGGACCCCAGGCTCGTGATGCTGTCCTACCTTGGAATTGGGTCCCCATGCGGAGAGAGCCTTATCTGTGGTTAGGGTTCAGTCCAGGGAGGTCGCCAGGGCCGAAGCGACTCCGGTCTCGTGATCTCCCTCTGGGGCTGAAGTGAGGGCCCATGCCAGGATGCGGCTCAAATGCAGGATTAGGTATCAGGGCAGGCTTAGGTGTCGGTGGAGGGTCCTGGTTGGGGTAGGTTTAGGGTTAGGGTTGGGTCCCAGGAGGTTCCAGGCGCTGAACTCACAACAGGGTAGTGGTCTCCCCGAAGGGTTGAGTTGAAGCACAAGGGACCGTGCCAGTCAGGGTCCCTCTTTGGCTGTCAAGGCCACAGATGTCGATAAGCCCCTGGTCGAGGAGGCCTCCGGAATCCTCTCTGGAGCTGCAGCCGGGCCTGGGAAACGAAATGGTGAGATTCCAAGTTCAATGCCGAGTCAGCATGCACCGCTTCTGGACCCCAGGCGCATGATGCTGTCCGACCTTGGAATTGGGTCCCCATGAGGAGAGAGCATTAGCTAGGGTTAGGGTTCGGTCCAGGGACTTCGCCAGGGCCGAAGCGACTCCGGTCTCGTGATCTCCCTCAAGGGCTGAAGTGAGGGCCCATGCCAGGAGCGGCTCAAATGCAGGATTAGGTGTCGAGACAGGCTTAGGTTTCGGTGGAGGGTCCTGGTTCGGGGTAGGGTTAAGGTTAGGGTTAGGTCCCAGGAGGTTCCAGGCGCCGAACCCACAGCAGGGCAGTGGTCTCCCCGAAGGGCTGAGTTGAGGGCACAAGGGACCGTGCCGGTCAAGGTCCCTCTTTGGCTGTCAAGCCACACGCGTCGATAAGCCCCTGGTCGAGGAGACCTCCGGAATCCTCTCGGGAGCTGCAGCCGGGCCTGGGAAACGACATGGTGAGATTCCAAGTTCCATGCCGAGTCAGCCTGCACTGCTTCTGGACCACAGGCGCGTGATGCTGTCCGACCTTGGAATTGGGTCCCCATGAGGAGAGAGCTTTAGCTAGGGTTAGGGTTCGGTCCAGGGACGTCGCCAGGGCCGAAGCGACTCTGGTCTCGTGATCTCCCTCGAGGGCTGAAGTGAGGGCCCATGCCAGGAAGCGGCTCAAATGCAGTATTAGGGGTCGAGGCAGGCTTAGGTTCCGGGGGATGGTCCTGGTTCGTGGTAGGGTTAGGGTTAGGGTTAGGTCCCAGGAGGTTCCAGGCGCTGAACTCACAGCAGGGCAGTGGTCTCCCCGAAGGGCTGAGTTGAGGGCACAAGGGACGGTGCCGGTCAGGGTCCCTCTTTGGCTGCCGAGACCACACACGTCGAAAAGCCCCTGGTCGAGGAGGCCTCCGAAATCCTCTCGGAGCTGCAGCCGGGCCTCGGAAACGACATGGTGAGCTTCCAGGTTCCTTGCCGAGTCAGCCTGCACCGCTTCTGTTCCCTATGCGCGTGATGCTGTCCGACATTGGAATTGGGTCCCCATGAGGAGAGAGCCTTAGCTAGGGTTAGGGTTCGGTCCAGGGACGACGCAAGGCCCGAAGCGACTCCGGTTTTCTGATCTCCTTCGAGGGCTGAGGTGAGGGCCCATATCTGAAGGCGGCTCAAATGCAGGATAAGGGAATGAGGCAGGCTTCCGTTTCGGTGGAGGGTAACGGTTCGGGGTAGGGTTAGGGTTAGGGTTAGGTCCCAGGAGGTTCCAGGCGCCGAACCCACAGCAGGGCAGTGGTCTCCCCGAAGGGCTGAGTTGAGGGCACAAGGGACCGTGCCGGTAGGGTCCCTCTTTGGCTGTCAAGGGCACACACGTCGATAAGCCCCTGGTCGAGGAGACCTCCGGAATCCTCTCGGGAGCTGCAGCCGGGCCTGGGAAACGACATGGTGAGATTCCAAGTTCCATGCCGAGTCAGCCTGCACTGCTTCTGGACCCCAGGCGCTTGATGCTGTCCGACCTTGGAATTGGGTCCCCATGAGGAGAGAGCTTTAGCTAGGGTTAGGGTTCAGTCCAGGGACGTCGCCAGGGCAGAAGCGACTCTGGTCTCGTGATCTCCCTCGAGGGCTGAAGTGAGGGCCCATGCCAGGAGGCGGCTCAAATGCAGGATTAGGTGTCGAGGCAGGCTTAGGTTTCGGTGGAGGGTCCTCGTTCTGGGTAGGGTTAGGGTTAGGGTTAGGTCCCAGGAGGTTCCAGGCGCTGAACTCACAGCAGGGCAGTGGTCTCCCCGAAGGGCTGAGTTGAGGGCACAAGGGACGGTGCCGGTCAGGGTCCCTCTTTGGCTGCCAAGACCACACATGGCAATAAGCCCCTGGTCGAGGAGGCCTCCGGAATCCTCTCGGGAGCTGCAGCCGGGCCTGGGAAACGACATGGTGAGCTTCCAGGTTTCTGGGCAAGTCAGCCTGCACCGCTTCTGGACCCCAGGCTCGTGATGCTGTCCTACATAGGAATTGGGTCCCATGCGGAGAGAGCCTTAACTAGGGTTAGGGTTCGGTCCTGGGACGTCGCCAGGGCCGAAGCGACTCGGGTCTCGTGATCTCCCTCGAGGACTGAAGTGACGGCCCATTCCAGAAAGCGGCTCAAATGCAGGAATAGGGATCGAGGCTGGCTTAGGTTTCGGTGGAGGGTCCTGGTTCGGGGTAGGGTTAGGGTTAGGGTTAGGTCCCAGGAGATTCCAGGCGCTTTTCCCAAAGCAGGGCAGTGGTCTCCCCGAAGGGCTGAGTTGAGGGCACAAGGGACCGTGCCGGTCAGGGTCCCTCTTTGGTTGTCAAGGCCACACACGTCGATAAGACCCTGGTCGAGGAGGCCTCCGGAATTCTCTCGGGAGCTGCAGCCGGGCCTGGGAAACGACATGTTGAGATTGCAAGGTCCATGCCGAGTCAGCCTGCACCGCCTCTGGACCCCAGGCGCATGATGCTGTCCGACCTTGGAATTGTGTCCCCATGAGCAGAGAGCCTTAGCTATGGTTAGGGTTCGGTCCAGGGACGTCGCCAGGGCTAAAGCGACTCCGGTCTCGTGATCTCCCTCGAGGGCTGAAGTGAGGGCCCATGCCAGGAGGCGGCTCAAATGCAGGATTAGGTGTCGAGGCAGGCTTAGGTTTCGGTGGAGGTTCCTGGTTCGGGGAAGGGTTAGGGTTAGGGTTAGGTCCCAGGAGGTTCCAGGCGCTGAACTCACAGCAGGGCAGTGGTCTCCCCGAAGGGCTGAATTGAGGGCACAAGGGACGGTGCCGGTCAGGGTCCCTCTTTGGTTGCCAAGACCACACTCGTCGATAAGCCCCTGGTCGAGGAGGCTCCGGAAGCCTCTCGGGAGCTGCAGCCGGGCCTGGGAAACGACATGGTGAGCTTCCATGTTCCTTGCCGAGTCAGCCTGCACCGCTTCTGTTCCCTATGCGCGTGATGCTGTCCGACCTTGGAATTGGGTCCCCAACAGGAGAGAGCCTTAGCTAGGGTTAGGGTTCGGTCCAGGGACGATGCCAGGGCCGTAGCGACTCCGGTCTCGTGATCTCCCTCGAGGGCTGAAGTGAGGGCCCATGCCAGAAGGCGGCTCAAATGCAGGATAAGGGAACGAGGCAGGCTAGGTTTCAGTGGAGGTAACGGTTCGGGGAAGGGTTAGGGTTAGGGTTAGGTTCCAAGAGGTTCCAGACGCCGAACTCACAGCAGGGCAGTGTTCTTCCCGAAGGGCTTAGTTGCGTGCACAAAAGACGGTGCCGGTCAGGATCCCTCTTTGGCTGCCAAGGCCACACACGTCGATAAGCCCCTGGTCGAGGAGGCCTCCGGAATCCTCTCAGGAGCTGCAGCCGGGCCTGGGAAACGACATGGTGAGCTTCCAGGTTCCTTGGCAAGTCAGCCTGCCCCGCTTCTGGACCCCAGGCTCGTGATGCTGTCCTACCTTGGAATTGGGTCCCCATGCGGAGAGAGCCTTATCTAGGGTTAGGGTTCAGTCCAGGGACGTCACCAGGGCCGAAGTGACTCCGGTCTGCTGATCTCCTTCGAGGCCTGAAATGAGGGCCCATGCCAGACGGCAGCTCAAATGCAGGAATAGGGATCGAGCCTGGCTTAGGTTTCGGTGGAGGGTCCTTTTTCTGGATAGGGTTAGTGTTAGGGTTAGGTCCCAGGAGGTTCCAGGCGCCAAACCCACAGCCGCCAGTGGTCTTCCCGAAGGGCTGAGTTGAGGGCACAAGGGACCGTGCCGGTCAGGGACCCTCTTTGCTGTCAAGGCCACACACGTCGATAAGCCCGTGGTCGAGGAGGCCTCCGGAATCCTCTCTTGAGCTGCAGCCGGGCCTGGGAAACGACATGGTGAGATTCCAAGTTCCATGCCGAGTCAGCCTGCACCGCTTCTGGACCCCAGGCGCGTGATGCTGTCCGACCTTGGAATTGGGTCCCCATGAGGAGAGAGCCTTAGCTAGGGTTAGGGTTCAGTCCAGGGACGTCGCCAGGGCCGAAGCGACTCTGGTCTCGTGATCTCCCTCGAGGGCTGAAGTGAGGGCCCATGCCAGGAGGCGGCTCAAATGCAGGATTAGGTGTCGAGGCAGGCTTAGGTTTCGGTGGAGGGTCCTGGTTCGGGGTAGGGTTAGGGTTAGGGTTAGGTCCCAGGAGGTTCCAGGCGCTGAACTCACAGCAGGGCAGTGGTCTCCCCGAAGGGCTGAGTTGAGGGCACAAGGGACGGTGCCGGTCAGGGTCCCTCTTTGGCTGCCAAGACCACACAGGGCAATAAGCCCCTGGTCGAGGAGGCCTCCGGAATCCTCTCAGGAGCTGCAGCCGGGCCTGGGAAACGACATGGTGAGCTTCCAGGTTCCTTGGCAAGTCAGCCTACCCCGCTTCTGGACCCCAGGCTCGTGATGCTGTCCTACCTTGGAATTGGGTCCCCATGCTGAGAGAGCCTTATCTAGGGTTAGGGTTCAGTCCAGGGACGTCACCAGGGCCGAAGTGACTCCGGTCTGCTGATCTCCTTCGAGGCCTGAAATGAGGGCCCATGCCAGACGGCAGCTCAAATGCAGGAATAGGGATCGAGCCTGGCTTAGGTTTCGGTGGAGGGTCTTTTTCTGGGTAGGGTTATGGTTAGGGTTAGGTCCCAGGAGGTTCCAGGCGCCGAACCCACAGCCAGGCAGTGGTCTTCCCGAAGGGCTGAGTTGAGGGCACAAGGGACCGTGCCGGTCAGGGACCCTCTTTGGCTGTCAAGGCTACACACGTCGATAAGCCCCTGGTCGAGGAGGCCTCCGGAATCCTCTCTGGAGCTGCAGCCGGGCCTGGGAAACGACATGGTGAGATTCCAAGTTCCATGCCGAGTCAGCCTGCACCGCTTCTGGACTCCAGGCGCGTGATGCTGTCCGACCTTGGAATTGGGTCCCCATGAGGAGAGAGCCTTAGCTAGGGTTAGGTTTCAGTCCAGGGACGTCGCCAGGGCCGAAGCGACTCTGGTCTCGTGATCTCCCTCGAGGGCTGAAGTGAGGGCCCATGCCAGGAGGCGGCTCAAATGCAGGATTAGGTGTCGAGGCAGGCTTAGGTTCCCAGGGATGGTCCTGGTTCGTGGTAGGGTTAGGGTTATGGTTAGGACCCAGGAGGTTCCAGGCGCTGAACTCACAGCAGGGCAGTGGTCTCCCCGAAGGGCTGAGTTGAGGGCACAAGGGACGGTGCCGGTCAGGGTCCCTCTTTGGCTGCCAAGACCACACACGTCGAAAAGCCCCTGTTCGAGGAGGCCTCCGGAATCCTCTCGGGAGCTGCAGCCGGGCCTGGGAAACGACATGGTGAGCTTCTAGGTTCCTTGCCGAGTCAGCCTGCACCGCTTCTGTTCCCTATGCGCGTGATGCTGTCCGACCTTGGAATTGGGTCCCCATGAGGAGAGAGCCTTAGCTAGGGTTAGGGTTCGGTCCAGGGACGACGCAAGGGCCGAAGCGACTCCGGTTTTGTGATCTCCTTCGAGGGCTGAAGTGAGGGCCCATATCAGAAGGCGGCTCAAATGCAGGATAAGGGAATGAGGCAGGCTTAGGTTTCGGTGGAGGGTCCTGGTTCGGGGTAGGGTTAGGGTTAGGGTTAGGTCCCAGGAGGTTCCAGGCGCCGAACCCACAGCAGGGCAGTGGTCTCCCCGAAGGGCTGAGTTGAGGGCACAAGGGACCGTGCCGGTCAGGGTCCCTCTATGGCTGTCAAGGCTACACACGTCGATAAGCCCCTGGTCGAGGAGACCTCCGGAATCCTCTCGGGAGCTGCAGCCGGGCCTGGGAAACGACATGGTGAGATTCCAAGTTCCATGCCGAGTCAGCCTGCACTGCTTCTGGACCCCAGGCGCGTGATGCTGTCCGACCTTGGAATTGGGTCCCCATGAGGAGAGAGCTTTCGCTAGGGTTAGGGTTCGGTCCAGGGACGTCGCCAGGGCCGAAGCGACTCTGGTCTCGTGATCTCCCTCGAGGGCTGAAGTGAGGGCCCATGCCAGGAGGCGGCTCAAATGCAGGATTAGGTGTCGAGGCAGGCTTAGGTTTCGGTGGAGGGTCCTGGTTCGGGGTAGGGTTAGGGTTAGGGTTAGGTCCCAGGAGGTTCCAGGCGCTGAACTCACAGCAGGGCAGTGGTCTCCCCGAAGGGCTGAGTTGAGGGCACAAGGGACGGTGCCGGTCAGGGTCCCTCTTTGGCTGCCAAGACCACACATGGCAATAAGCCCCTGGTCGAGGAGGCCTCCGGAATCCTCTCAGGAGCTGCAGCCGGGCCTGGGAAACGACATGGTGAGCTTCCAGGTTCCTTGGCAAGTCAGCCTGCCCCGCTTCTGGACCCCAGGCTCGTGATGCTGTCCTACCTTGGAATTGGGTCCCCATGCTGAGAGAGCCTTATCTAGGGTTAGGGTTCAGTCCAGGGACGTCACCAGGGCCGAAGTGACTCCGGTCTGCTGATCTCCTTCGAGGCCTGAAATGAGGGCCCATGCCAGACGGCAGCTCAAATGCAGGAATAGGGATCGAGCCTGGCTTAGGTTTCGGTGGAGGGTCCTTTTTCTGGGTAGGGTTAGGGTTAGGGTTAGGTCCCAGGAGGTTCCAGGCGCCGAACCCACAGCCGGGCAGTGGTCTTCCCGAAGGGCTGAGTTGAGGGCACAAGGGACCGTGCCGGTCAGGGACCCTCTTTGCTGTCAAGGCCACACACGTCGATAAGCCCCTGGTTGAGGAGGCCTCCGGAATCCTCTCTTGAGCTGCAGCCGGGCCTGGGAAACGACATGGTGAGATTCCAAGTTCCATGCCGAGTCAGCCTGCACCGCTTCTGGACCCCAGGCGCGTGATGCTGTCCGACCTTGGAATTGGGTCCCCATGAGGAGAGAGCCTTAGCTAGGGTTAGGGTTCAGTCCAGGGACGTCGCCAGGGCCGAAGCGACTCTGGTCTCGTGATCTCCCTCGAGGGCTGAAGTGAGGGCCCATGCCAGGAGGCGGCTCAAATGCAGGATTAGGTGTCGAGGCAGGCTTAGGTTTCGGTGGAGGGTCCTGGTTCGGGGTAGGGTTAGGGTTAGGGTTAGGTCCCAGGAGGTTCCAGGCGCTGAACTCACAGCAGGGCAGTGGTCTCCCCGAAGGGCTGAGTTGAGGGCACAAGGGACGGTGCCGGTCAGGGTCCCTCTTTGGCTGCCAAGACCACACAGGGCAATAAGCCCCTGGTCGAGGAGGCCTCCGGAATCCTCTCAGGAGCTGCAGCCGGGCCTGGGAAACGACATGGTGAGCTTCCAGGTTCCTTGGCAAGTCAGCCTACCCCGCTTCTGGACCCCAGGCTCGTGATGCTGTCCTACCTTGGAATTGGGTCCCCATGCTGAGAGAGCCTTATCTAGGGTTAGGGTTCAGTCCAGGGACGTCACCAGGGCCGAAGTGACTCCGGTCTGCTGATCTCCTTCGAGGCCTGAAATGAGGGCCCATGCCAGACGGCAGCTCAAATGCAGGAATAGGGATCGAGCCTGGCTTAGGTTTCGGTGGAGGGTCTTTTTCTGGGTAGGGTTATGGTTAGGGTTAGGTCCCAGGAGGTTCCAGGCGCCGAACCCACAGCCAGGCAGTGGTCTTCCCGAAGGGCTGAGTTGAGGGCACAAGGGACCGTGCCGGTCAGGGACCCTCTTTGGCTGTCAAGGCTACACACGTCGATAAGCCCCTGGTCGAGGAGGCCTCCGGAATCCTCTCTGGAGCTGCAGCCGGGCCTGGGAAACGACATGGTGAGATTCCAAGTTCCATGCCGAGTCAGCCTGCACCGCTTCTGGACTCCAGGCGCGTGATGCTGTCCGACCTTGGAATTGGGTCCCCATGAGGAGAGAGCCTTAGCTAGGGTTAGGTTTCAGTCCAGGGACGTCGCCAGGGCCGAAGCGACTCTGGTCTCGTGATCTCCCTCGAGGGCTGAAGTGAGGGCCCATGCCAGGAGGCGGCTCAAATGCAGGATTAGGTGTCGAGGCAGGCTTAGGTTCCCAGGGATGGTCCTGGTTCGTGGTAGGGTTAGGGTTATGGTTAGGACCCAGGAGGTTCCAGGCGCTGAACTCACAGCAGGGCAGTGGTCTCCCCGAAGGGCTGAGTTGAGGGCACAAGGGACGGTGCCGGTCAGGGTCCCTCTTTGGCTGCCAAGACCACACACGTCGAAAAGCCCCTGTTCGAGGAGGCCTCCGGAATCCTCTCGGGAGCTGCAGCCGGGCCTGGGAAACGACATGGTGAGCTTCTAGGTTCCTTGCCGAGTCAGCCTGCACCGCTTCTGTTCCCTATGCGCGTGATGCTGTCCGACCTTGGAATTGGGTCCCCATGAGGAGAGAGCCTTAGCTAGGGTTAGGGTTCGGTCCAGGGACGACGCAAGGGCCGAAGCGACTCCGGTTTTGTGATCTCCTTCGAGGGCTGAAGTGAGGGCCCATATCAGAAGGCGGCTCAAATGCAGGATAAGGGAATGAGGCAGGCTTAGGTTTCGGTGGAGGGTCCTGGTTCGGGGTAGGGTTAGGGTTAGGGTTAGGTCCCAGGAGGTTCCAGGCGCCGAACCCACAGCAGGGCAGTGGTCTCCCCGAAGGGCTGAGTTGAGGGCACAAGGGACCGTGCCGGTCAGGGTCCCTCTATGGCTGTCAAGGCCACACACGTCGATAAGCCCCTGGTCGAGGAGACCTCCGGAATCCTCTCGGGAGCTGCAGCCGGGCCTGGGAAACGACATGGTGAGATTCCAAGTTCCATGCCGAGTCAGCCTGCACTGCTTCTGGACCCCAGGCGCGTGATGCTGTCCGACCTTGGAATTGGGTCCCCATGAGGAGAGAGCTTTAGCTAGGGTTAGGGTTCGGTCCAGGGACGTCGCCAGGGCCGAAGCGACTCTGGTCTCGTGATCTCCCTCGAGGGCTGAAGTGAGGGCCCATGCCAGGAGGCGGCTCAAATGCAGGATTAGGTGTCGAGGCAGGCTTAGGTTTCGGTGGAGGGTCCTGGTTCGGGGTAGGGTTAGGGTTAGGGTTAGGTCCCAGGAGGTTCCAGGCGCTGAACTCACAGCAGGGCAGTGGTCTCCCCGAAGGGCTGAGTTGAGGGCACAAGGGACGGTGCCGGTCAGGGTCCCTCTTTGGCTGCCAAGACCACACATGGCAATAAGCCCCTGGTCGAGGAGGCCTCCGGAATCCTCTCAGGAGCTGCAGCCGGGCCTGGGAAACGACATGGTGAGCTTCCAGGTTCCTTGGCAAGTCAGCCTGCCCCGCTTCTGGACCCCAGGCTCGTGATGCTGTCCTACCTTGGAATTGGGTCCCCATGCTGAGAGAGCCTTATCTAGGGTTAGGGTTCAGTCCAGGGACGTCACCAGGGCCGAAGTGACTCCGGTCTGCTGATCTCCTTCGAGGCCTGAAATGAGGGCCCATGCCAGACGGCAGCTCAAATGCAGGAATAGGGATCGAGCCTGGCTTAGGTTTCGGTGGAGGGTCCTTTTTCTGGGTAGGGTTAGGGTTAGGGTTAGGTCCCAGGAGGTTCCAGGCGCCGAACCCACAGCCGGGCAGTGGTCTTCCCGAAGGGCTGAGTTGAGGGCACAAGGGACCGTGCCGGTCAGGGACCCTCTTTGCTGTCAAGGCCACACACGTCGATAAGCCCCTGGTTGAGGAGGCCTCCGGAATCCTCTCTTGAGCTGCAGCCGGGCCTGGGAAACGACATGGTGAGATTCCAAGTTCCATGCCGAGTCAGCCTGCACCGCTTCTGGACCCCAGGCGCGTGATGCTGTCCGACCTTGGAATTGGGTCCCCATGAGGAGAGAGCCTTAGCTAGGGTTAGGGTTCAGTCCAGGGACGTCGCCAGGGCCGAAGCGACTCTGGTCTCGTGATCTCCCTCGAGGGCTGAAGTGAGGGCCCATGCCAGGAGGCGGCTCAAATGCAGAATTAGGTGTCGAGGCAGGCTTAGGTTCCCAGGGATGGTCCTGGTTCGTGGTAGGGTTAGGGTTAGGGTTAGGACCCAGGAGGTTCCAGGCGCTGAACTCACAGCAGGGCAGTGGTCTCCCCGAAGGGCTGAGTTGAGGGCACAAGGGACGGTGCCGGTCAGGGTCCCTCTTTGGCTGCCAAGACCACACACGTCGAAAAGCCCCTGGTCGAGGAGGCCTCCGGAATCCTCTCTGGAGCTGCAGCCGGGCCTGGGAAACGACATGGTGAGCTTCTAGGTTCCTTGCCGAGTCAGCCTGCACCGCTTCTGTTCCCTATGCGCGTGATGCTGTCCGACCTTGGAATTGGGTCCCCATGAGGAGAGAGTCTTAGCTAGGGTTAGGGTTCGGTCCAGGGACGACGCAAGGGCCGAAGCGACTCCGGTTTTGTGATCT
The DNA here is from genome assembly GCF_022837055.1 of Prionailurus viverrinus. NCBI lineage: Eukaryota > Metazoa > Chordata > Mammalia > Carnivora > Felidae > Prionailurus > Prionailurus viverrinus. The sequence goes on along the minus strand of NW_025927641.1, from coordinate 229,820 downwards.
CCTTCGAGGGCTGAAGTGAGGGCCCATATCAGAAGGCGGCTCAAATGCAGGATAAGGGAATGAGGCAGGCTTAGGTTTCGGTGGAGGGTCCTGGTTCGGGGTAGGGTTAGGGTTAGGGTTAGGTCCCAGGAGGTTCCAGGCGCCGAACCCACAGCAGGGCAGTGGTCTCCCCGAAGGGCTGAGTTGAGGGCACAAGGGACCGTGCCGGTCAGGGTCCCTCTATGGCTGTCAAGGCCACACACGTCGATAAGCCCCTGGTCGAGGAGACCTCCGGAATCCTCTCGGGAGCTGCAGCCGGGCCTGGGAAACGACATGGTGAGATTCCAAGTTCCATGCCGAGTCAGCCTGCACTGCTTCTGGACCCCAGGCGCGTGATGCTGTCCGACCTTGGAATTGGGTCCCCATGAGGAGAGAGCTTTAGCTAGGGTTAGGGTTCGGTCCAGGGACGTCGCCAGGGCCGAAGCGACTCTGGTCTCGTGATCTCCCTCGAGGGCTGAAGTGAGGGCCCATGCCAGGAGGCGGCTCAAATGCAGGATTAGGTGTCGAGGCAGGCTTAGGTTTCGGTGGAGGGTCCTGGTTCGGGGTAGGGTTAGGGTTAGGGTTAGGTCCCAGGAGGTTCCAGGCGCTGAACTCACAGCAGGGCAGTGGTCTCCCCGAAGGGCTGAGTTGAGGGCACAAGGGACGGTGCCGGTCAGGGTCCCTCTTTGGCTGCCAAGACCACACATGGCAATAAGCCCCTGGTCGAGGAGGCCTCCGGAATCCTCTCAGGAGCTGCAGCCGGGCCTGGGAAACGACATGGTGAGCTTCCAGGTTCCTTGGCAAGTCAGCCTGCCCCGCTTCTGGACCCCAGGCTCGTGATGCTGTCCTACCTTGGAATTGGGTCCCCATGCTGAGAGAGCCTTATCTAGGGTTAGGGTTCAGTCCAGGAACGTCACCAGGGCCGAAGTGACTCCGGTCTGCTGATCTCCTTCGAGGCCTGAAATGAGGGCCCATGCCAGACGGCAGCTCAAATGCAGGAATAGGGATCGAGCCTGGCTTAGGTTTCGGTGGAGGGTCCTTTTTCTGGGTAGGGTTAGGGTTAGGGTTAGGTCCCAGGAGGTTCCAGGCGCCGAACCCACAGCCGGGCAGTGGTCTTCCCGAAGGACTGAGTTGAGGGCACAAGGGACCGTGCCGGTCAGGGACCCTCTTTGCTGTCAAGGCCACACACGTCGATAAGCCCCTGGTTGAGGAGGCCTCCGGAATCCTCTCTTGAGCTGCAGCCGGGCCTGGGAAACGACATGGTGAGATTCCAAGTTCCATGCCGAGTCAGCCTGCACCGCTTCTGGACCCCAGGCGCGTGATGCTGTCCGACCTTGGAATTGGGTCCCCATGAGGAGAGAGCCTTAGCTAGGGTTAGGGTTCAGTCCAGGGACGTCGCCAGGGCTGAAGCGACTCTGGTCTCGTGATCTCCCTCGAGGGCTGAAGTGAGGGCCCATGCCAGGAGGCGGCTCAAATGCAGGATTAGGTGTCGAGGCAGGCTTAGGTTCCCAGGGATGGTCCTGGTTCGTGGTAGGGTTAGGGTTAGGGTTAGGTCCCAGGACGTTCCAGGCGCTGAACTCACAGCAGGGCAGTGGTCTCCCCGAAGGGCTGAGTTGAGGGCACAAGGGACGGTGCCGGTCAGGGTCCCTCTTTGGCTGCCAAGACCACACACGTCGAAAAGCCCCTGGTCGAGGAGGCCTCCGGAATCCTCTCGGGAGCTGCAGCCGGGCCTGGGAAAGGACATGGTGAGATTCCAGGTTCCTTGCCGAGTCAGCCTGCACCGCTTCTGTTCCCTATGCGCGTGATGCTGTCCGACATTGGAATTGGGTCCCCATGAGGAGAGAGCCTTAGCTAGGGTTAGGGTTCGGTCCAGGGACGACGCAAGGGCCGAAGCGACTCCGGTTTTGTGATCTCCTTCGAGGGCTGAAGTGAGGGCCCATATCAGAAGGCGGCTCAAATGCAGGATAAGGGAATGAGGCAGGCTTAGGTTTCGGTGGAGGGTCCTGGTTCGGGGTAGGGTTAGGGTTAGGGTTAGGTCCCAGGAGGTTCCAGGCGCCGAACCCACAGCAGGGCAGTGGTCTCCCCGAAGGGCTGAGTTGAGGGCACAAGGGACCGTGCCGGTCAGGGTCCCTCTTTGGCTGTCAAGCCACACGCGTCTATAAGCCCCTGGTCGAGGAGACCTCCGGAATCCTCTCGGGAGCTGCAGCCGGGCCTGGGAAACGACATGGTGAGATTCCAAGTTCCATGCCGAGTCAGCCTGCACTGCTTCTGGACCCCAGGCGCGTGATGCTGTCCGACCTTGGAATTGGGTCCCCATGAGGAGAGAGCTTTAGCTAGGGTTAGGGTTCGGTCCAGGGACGTCGCCAGGGCCGAAGCGACTCTGGTCTCGTGATCTCCCTCGAGGGCTGAAGTGAGGGCCCATGCCAGGAGGCGGCTCAAATGCAGGATTAGGTGTCGAGGCAGGCTTAGGTTTCGGTGGAGGGTCCTGGTTCGGGGTAGGGTTAGGTTTAGGGTTAGGTCCCAGGAGTTTCCAGGCGCTGAACTCACAGCAGGGCAGTGGTCTCCCCGAAGGGCTGAGTTGAGGACACAAGGGACGGTGCCGGTCAGGGTCCCTCTTTGGCTGCCAAGACCACACATGGCAATAAGCCCCTGGTCGAGGAGGTCTCCGGAATCCTCTCTGGAGCTGCAGCCGGGCCTGGGAAACGACATGGTGAGCTTCCAGGTTCCTTGGCAAGTCAGCCTGCCCCGCTTCTGGTCCCCAGGCTCGTGATGCTGTCCTACCTTGGAATTGGGTCCCCATGCTGGAGAGCCTTATCTAGGGTTAGGGTTCAGTCCAGGGACGTCACCAGGGCCGAAGTGACTCCGGTCTGGTGATCTCCTTCGAGGCCTGAAGTGAGGGCCCATGCCAGACGGCAGCTCAAATGCAGGAATAGGGATCGAGCCTGGCTTAGGTTTCGGTGGAGGGTCCTTTTTCTGGGTAGGGTTAGGGTTAGGGTTAGGTCCCAGGTGGTTCCAGGCGCCGAACCCACAGCCGGGCAGTGGTCTTCCCGAAGGGCTGAGTTGAGGGCACAAGGGACCGTGCCGATCAGGGACCCTCTTTGGCTGTCAAGGCCACACACGTCGATAAGCCCCTGGTCGAGGAGGCCTCCGGAATCCTCTCTTGAGCTGCAGCCGGGCCTGGGAAACGACATGGTGAGATTCAAAGTTCCATGCCGAGTCAGCCTGCACCGCTTCTGGACCCCAGGCGCGTGATGCTGTCCGACCTTGGAATTGGGTCCCCATGAGGAGAGAGCCTTAGCTAGGGTTAGGGTTCAGTCCAGGGACGTCGCCAGGGCCGAAGCGACTCTGGTCTCGTGATCTCCCTCGAGGGCTGAAGTGAGGGCCCATGCCAGGAGGCGGCTCAAATGCAGGATTAGGGGTCGAGGCAGGCTTAGGTTCCCAGGGATGCTCCTGGTTCGTGGTAGGGTTAGGGTTAGGGTTAGGTCCCAGGACGTTCTAGGCGCTGAACTCACAGCAGGGCAGTGGTCTCCCCGAAGGGCTGAATTGAGGGCACAAGGGACGGTGCCGGTCAGGGTCCCTCTTTGGCTGCCAAGACCACACACGTCGAAAAGCCCCTGGTCGAGGAGGCCTCCGGAATCCTCTCGGGAGCTGCAGCCGGGCCTGGGAAACGACATGGTGAGCTTCCAGGTTCCTTGCCGAGTCAGCCTGCACCTCTTCTGTTCCCTATGCGCGTGATGCTGTCCGACATTGGAATTGAGTCCCCATGAGGAGAGAGCCTTAGCTAGGGTTAGGGTTCGGTCCAGGGACGACGCAAGGGCCGAAGCGACTCCGATTTTGTGATCTCCTTCGAGGGCTGAAGTGAGGGCCCATATCAGAAGGCGGCTCAAATGCAGGATAAGGGAATGAGGCAGGCTTAGGTTTCGGGGGAGGGTCCTGGTTCGGGGTAAGGTTAGGGTTAGGGTTAGGTCCCAGGAGGTTCCAGGCGTCGAACCCACAGCAGGGCAGTGGTCTCCCCGAAGGGCTGAGTTGAGGGCACAAGGGACCGTGCCGGTCAGGGTCCCTCTTTGGCTGTCAAGGCCACACACGTCGATAAGCCCCTGGTCGAGGAGACCTCCGGAATCCTCTCGGGAGCTGCAGCCGGGCCTGGGAAACGACATGGTGAGATTCCAAGTTCCATGCCGAGTCAGCCTGCACTGCTTCTGGACCCCAGGCGCGTGATGCTGTCCGACCTTGGAATTGGGTCCCCATGAGGAGAGAGCTTTAGCTAGGGTTAGGGTTCGGTCCAGGGACGTCGAAAGGGCAGAAGCGACTCTGGTCTCGTGATCTCCCTCGAGGGCTGAAGTGAGGGCCCATGCCAGGAGGCGGCTCAAATGCAGGATTAGGTGTCGAGGCAGGCTTAGGTTTCGGTGGAGGGTCCTGGTTCGGGGTAGGGTTAGGGTTAGGGTTAGGTCCCAGGAGGTTCCAGGCGCTGAACTCACAGCAGGGCAGTGGTCTCCCCGAAGGGCTGAGTTGAGGGCACAAGGGACGGTGCCGGTCAGGGTCCCTCTTTGGCTGCCAAGACCACACATGGCAATAAGCCCCTGGTCGAGGAGGCCTCCGGAATCCTCTCGGGAGCTGCAGCCGGGCCTGGGAAACGACATGGTGAGCTTCCAGGTTTCTGGGCAAGTCAGCCTGCACCGCTTCTGGACCCCAGGCTCGTGATGCTGTCCTACGTAGGAATTGGGTCCCATGCGGAGAGAGCCTTAACTAGGGTTAGGGTTCGGTCCTGGGACGTCGCCAGGGCCGAAGCGACTCGGGTCTCGTGATGTCCCTCGAGGACTGAAGTGAGGGCCCATTCCAGAAAGCGGCTCAAATGCAGGAATAGGAATCGAGGCTGGCTTAGGTTTCGGTGGAGGGTCCTGGTTCGGGGTAGGGTTAGGGTTAGGGTTAGGTCCCAGGAGATTCCAGGCGCTTTTCCCAAATCAGGGCAGTGGTCTCCCCGAAGGGCTGAGTTGAGGGCACAAGGGACCGTGCCGGTCAGGGTCCCTCTTTGGCTGTCAAGGCCACACACGTCGATAAGACCCTGGTCGAGGAGGCCTCCGGAATCCTCTCGGGAGCTGCAGCCGGGCCTGGGAAACGACATGGTGAGATTGCAAGGTCCATGCCGAGTCAGTCTGCACCGCCTCTGGACCCCAGGCGCATGATGCTGTGCGACCTTGGAATTGTGTCCCCATGAGCAGAGAGCCTTAGCTATGGTAAGGGTTCGGTCCAGGGCCGTCGCCAGGGCTAAAGCGACTCCGGTCTCGTGATCTCCCTCGAGGGCTGAAGTGAGGGCCCATGCCAGGAGGCGGCTCAAATGCAGGATTAGGTGTCGAGGCAGGCTTAGGTTTCGGTGGAGGGTCCTGGTTCGGGGTAGGGTTAGGTTTAGGGTTAGGTCCCAGGAGTTTCCAGGCGCTGAACTCACAGCAGGGCAGTGGTCTCCCCGAAGGGCTGAGTTGAGGACACAAGGGACGGTGCCGGTCAGGGTCCCTCTTTGGCTGCCAAGACCACACATGGCAATAAGCCCCTGGTCGAGGAGGTCTCCGGAATCCTCTCTGGAGCTGCAGCCGGGCCTGGGAAACGACATGGTGAGCTTCCAGGTTCCTTGGCAAGTCAGCCTGCCCCGCTTCTGGTCCCCAGGCTCGTGATGCTGTCCTACCTTGGAATTGGGTCCCCATGCTGGAGAGCCTTATCTAGGGTTAGGGTTCAGTCCAGGGACGTCACCAGGGCCGAAGTGACTCCGGTCTGGTGATCTCCTTCGAGGCCTGAAATGAGGGCCCATGCCAGACGGCAGCTCAAATGCAGGAATAGGGATCGAGCCTGGCTTAGGTTTCGGTGGAGGGTCCTTTTTCTGGGTAGGGTTAGGGTTAGGGTTAGGTCCCAGGTGGTTCCAGGCGCCGAACCCACAGCCGGGCAGTGGTCTTCCCGAAGGGCTGAGTTGAGGGCACAAGGGACCGTGCCGATCAGGGACCCTCTTTGGCTGTCAAGGCCACACACGTCGATAAGCCCCTGGTCGAGGAGGCCTCCGGAATCCTCTCTTGAGCTGCAGCCGGGCCTGGGAAACGACATGGTGAGATTCAAAGTTCCATGCCGAGTCAGCCTGCACCGCTTCTGGACCCCAGGCGCGTGATGCTGTCCGACCTTGGAATTGGGTCCCCATGAGGAGAGAGCCTTAGCTAGGGTTAGGGTTCAGTCCAGGGACGTCGCCAGGGCCGAAGCGACTCTGGTCTCGTGATCTCCCTCGAGGGCTGAAGTGAGGGCCCATGCCAGGAGGCGGCTCAAATGCAGGATTAGGGGTCGAGGCAGGCTTAGGTTCCCAGGGATGCTCCTGGTTCGTGGTAGGGTTAGGGTTAGGGTTAGGTCCCAGGACGTTCTAGGCGCTGAACTCACAGCAGGGCAGTGGTCTCCCCGAAGGGCTGAATTGAGGGCACAAGGGACGGTGCCGGTCAGGGTCCCTCTTTGGCTGCCAAGACCACACACGTCGAAAAGCCCCTGGTCGAGGAGGCCTCCGGAATCCTCTCGGGAGCTGCAGCCGGGCCTGGGAAACGACATGGTGAGCTTCCAGGTTCCTTGCCGAGTCAGCCTGCACCTCTTCTGTTCCCTATGCGCGTGATGCTGTCCGACATTGGAATTGAGTCCCCATGAGGAGAGAGCCTTAGCTAGGGTTAGGGTTCGGTCCAGGGACGACGCAAGGGCCGAAGCGACTCCGATTTTGTGATCTCCTTCGAGGGCTGAAGTGAGGGCCCATATCAGAAGGCGGCTCAAATGCAGGATAAGGGAATGAGGCAGGCTTAGGTTTCGGGGGAGGGTCCTGGTTCGGGGTAAGGTTAGGGTTAGGGTTAGGTCCCAGGAGGTTCCAGGCGTCGAACCCACAGCAGGGCAGTGGTCTCCCCGAAGGGCTGAGTTGAGGGCACAAGGGACCGTGCCGGTCAGGGTCCCTCTTTGGCTGTCAAGGCCACACACGTCGATAAGCCCCTGGTCGAGGAGACCTCCGGAATCCTCTCGGGAGCTGCAGCCGGGCCTGGGAAACGACATGGTGAGATTCCAAGTTCCATGCCGAGTCAGCCTGCACTGCTTCTGGACCCCAGGCGCGTGATGCTGTCCGACCTTGGAATTGGGTCCCCATGAGGAGAGAGCTTTAGCTAGGGTTAGGGTTCGGTCCAGGGACGTCGAAAGGGCAGAAGCGACTCTGGTCTCGTGATCTCCCTCGAGGGCTGAAGTGAGGGCCCATGCCAGGAGGCGGCTCAAATGCAGGATTAGGTGTCGAGGCAGGCTTAGGTTTCGGTGGAGGGTCCTGGTTCGGGGTAGGGTTAGGGTTAGGGTTAGGTCCCAGGAGGTTCCAGGCGCTGAACTCACAGCAGGGCAGTGGTCTCCCCGAAGGGCTGAGTTGAGGGCACAAGGGACGGTGCCGGTCAGGGTCCCTCTTTGGCTGCCAAGACCACACATGGCAATAAGCCCCTGGTCGAGGAGGCCTCCGGAATCCTCTCGGGAGCTGCAGCCGGGCCTGGGAAACGACATGGTGAGCTTCCAGGTTTCTGGGCAAGTCAGCCTGCACCGCTTCTGGACCCCAGGCTCGTGATGCTGTCCTACGTAGGAATTGGGTCCCATGCGGAGAGAGCCTTAACTAGGGTTAGGGTTCGGTCCTGGGACGTCGCCAGGGCCGAAGCGACTCGGGTCTCGTGATGTCCCTCGAGGACTGAAGTGAGGGCCCATTCCAGAAAGCGGCTCAAATGCAGGAATAGGAATCGAGGCTGGCTTAGGTTTCGGTGGAGGGTCCTGGTTCGGGGTAGGGTTAGGGTTAGGGTTAGGTCCCAGGAGATTCCAGGCGCTTTTCCCAAATCAGGGCAGTGGTCTCCCCGAAGGGCTGAGTTGAGGGCACAAGGGACCGTGCCGGTCAGGGTCCCTCTTTGGCTGTCAAGGCCACACACGTCGATAAGACCCTGGTCGAGGAGGCCTCCGGAATCCTCTCGGGAGCTGCAGCCGGGCCTGGGAAACGACATGGTGAGATTGCAAGGTCCATGCCGAGTCAGCCTGCACCGCCTCTGGACCCCAGGCGCATGATGCTGTGCGACCTTGGAATTGTGTCCCCATGAGCAGAGAGCCTTAGCTATGGTTAGGGTTCGGTCCAGGGCCGTCGCCAGGGCTAAAGCGACTCCGGTCTCGTGATCTCCCTCGAGGGCTGAAGTGAGGGCCCATGCCAGGAGGCGGCTCAAATGCAGGATTAGGTGTCGAGGCAGGCTTAGGTTTCGGTGGAGGGTCCTGGTTCGGGGTAGGGTTAGGGTTAGGGTTAGGTCCCAGGAGGTTCCAGGCGCTGAACTCACAGCAGGGCAGTGGTCTCCCCGAAGGGCTGAATTGATGGCACAAGGGACGGTGCCGGTCAGGGTCCCTCTTTGGTTGCCAAGACCACACACGTCGATAAGCCCCTGGTCGAGGAGGCGCCGCAAGCCTCTCAGGAGCTGCAGCCGGGCCTGGGAAACGACATGGTGAGCTTCCAGGTTCCTTGGCAAGTCAGCCTGCCCCGCTTCTGGACCCCAGGCTCGTGATGCTGTCCTACCTTGGAATTGGGTCCCCATGCTGAGAGAGCCTTATCTAGGGTTAGGGTTCAGTCCAGGGACGTCACCAGGGCCGAAGTGACTCCGGTCTGGTGATCTCCTTCGAGGCCTGAAATGAGGGCCCATGCCAGACGGCAGCTCAAATGCAGGAATAGATATCGAGCCTGGCTTAGGTTTCGGTGGAGGGTCCTTTTTCTGGGTATGGTTAGGGTTTGCGTTAGGTCCCAGGAGGTTCCAGGCGCCGAACCCACAGCCGGGCAGTGGTCTTCCCGAAGGGCTGAGTTGAGGGCACAAGGGACCGTGCCGATCAGGGACCCTCTTTGGCTGTCAAGGCCACACACGTCGATAAGCCCCTGGTCGAGGAGGCCTCCGGAATCCTCTCTTGAGCTGCAGCCGGGCCTGGGAAACGACATGGTGAGATTCCAAGTTCCATGCCGAGTCAGCCTGCACCGCTTCTGGACCCCAGGCGCGTGATGCTGTCCGACCTTGGAATTGGGTCCCCATGAGGAGAGAGCCTTAGCTAGGGTTAGGGTTCAGTCCAGGGACGTCGCCAGGGCCGAAGCGACTCTGGTCTCGTGATCTCCCTCGAGGGCTGAAGTGAGGGCCCATGCCAGGAGGCGGCTCAAATGCAGGATTAGGTGTCGAGGCAGGCTTAGGTTCCCAGGGATGGTCCTGGTTCGTGGTAGGGTTAGGGTTAGGGTTAGGTCCCAGGAGGTTCCAGGCGCTGAACTCACAGCAGGGCAGTGGTCTCCCCGAAATGCTGAGTTGAGGGCACAAGGGACGGTGCCGGTCAGGGTCCCTCTTTGGCTGCCAAGACCACACACGTCGAAAAGCCCCTGGTCGAGGAGGCCTCCGAAATCCTCTCGGAGCTGCAGCCGGGCCTGGGAAACGACATGGTGAGCTTCCAGGTTCCTTGCCGAGTCAGCCTGCACCGCTTCTGTTCCCTATGCGCGTGATGCTGTCCAATATTGGAATTGGGTCCCCATGAGGAGAGAGCCTTAGCTAGGGTTAGGGTTCGGTCCAGGGACGACGCAAGGGCCGAAGCGACTCCGGTTTTGTGATCTCCTTCGAGGGCTGAGGTGAGGGCCCATGCCAGGAGGCGGCTCAAATGCAGGATTAGGTGTCGAGGCAGGCTTAGGTTTCGGTGGAGGGTCCTGGTTCGGGGTAGGGTTAGGGTTAGGGTTAGGTCCCAGGAGGTTCCAGGCGCTGAACTCACAGCAGGGCAGTGGTCTCCCCGAAGGGCTGAGTTGAGGGCACAAGGGACGGTGCCGGTCAGGGTCCCTCTTTGGCTGTCAAGGGCACACACGTCGATAAGCCCCTGGTCGAGGAGACCTCCGGAATCCTCTCTTGAGCTGCAGCCGGGCCTGGGAAACGACATGGTGAGATTCCAAGTTCCATGCCGAGTCAGCCTGCACTGCTTCTGGACCCCAGGCGCTTGATGCTGTCCGACCTTGGAATTGGGTCCCCATGAGGAGAGAGCTTTAGCTAGGGTTAGGGTTCGGTCCAGGGACGTCGCCAGGGCAGAAGCGACTCTGGTCTCGTGATGTCCCTCGAGGGCTGAAGTGAGGGCCCATGCAAGGAGGCGGCTCAAATGCAGGATTAGGTGTCGAGGCAGGCTTAGGTTTCGGTGGAGGGTCCTGGTTCGGGGTAGGGTTAGGGTTAGGGTTAGGTCCCAGGAGGTTCCAGGCGCTGAACTCACAGCAGGGCAGTGGTCTTCCCGAAGGGCTGAATTGAGGGCACAAGGGACGGTGCCGGTCAGGGTCCCTCTTTGGTTGCCAAGACCACACACGTCGATAAGCCCCTGGTCGAGGAGGCTCCGGAAGCCTCTCGGGAGCTGCAGCCGGGCCTGGGAAACGACATGGTGAGCTTCCATGTTCCTTGCCGAGTCAGCCTGCACCGCTTCTGTTCCCTATGCGCGTGATGCTGTCCGACCTTGGAATTGGGTCCCCAACAGGAGAGAGCCTTAGCTAGGGTTAGGGTTCGGTCCAGGGACGATGCCAGGGCCGTAGCGACTCCGGTCTCGTGATCTCCCTCGAGGGCTGAAGTGAGGGCCCATGCCAGAAGGCGGCTCAAATGCAGGATAAGGGAACGAGGCAGGCTAGGTTTCAGTGGAGGTAACGGTTCGGGGAAGGGTTAGGGTTAGGGTTAGGTTCCAAGAGGTTCCCGACGCCGAACTCACAGCAGGGCAGTGTTCTTCCCGAAGGGCTTAGTGGCGGGCACAAAAGACGGTGCCGGTCAGGATCCCTCTTTGGCTGCCAAGGCCACACACGTCGATAAGCCCCTGGTCGAGGAGGCCTCCGGAATCCTCTCAGGAGCTGCAGCCGGGCCTGGGAAACGACATGGTGAGCTTCCAGGTTCCTTGGCAAGTCAGCCTGCCCCGCTTCTGGACCCCAGGCTCGTGACGCTGTCCTACCTTGGAATTGGGTCCCCATGCGGAGAGAGCCTTATCTAGGGTTAGGGTTCAGTCCAGCGACGTGACCAGGGCCGAGGTGACTCCGGTCTGGTGATCTCCTTCGAGGCCTGAAATGAGGGCCCATGCCAGACGGCATCTCAAATGCAGGAATAGGGATCGACCCTGGCTTAGGTTTCGGTGGAGGGTCCTTTTTCTGGGTAGGGTTAGGGTTAGGGTTAGGTCCCAGGAGGTTCCAGGCGCCGAAGCCACAGCCGGGCAGTGGTCTTCCCGAAGGGCTGAGTTGAGGGCACAAGGGACCGTGCCGGTCAGGGACCCTCTTTGGCTGTCAAGGCCACACACGTCGATAAGCCCCTGGTCGAGGAGGCCTCCGGAATCCTCTCTGGAGCTGCAGCCGGGCCTGGGAAACGACATGGTGAGATTCCAAGTTCCATGCCGAGTCAGCCTGCACCGCTTCTGGACCCCAGGCGCGTGATGCTGTCCGACCTTGGAATTGGGTCCCCATGAGGAGAGAGCCTTAGCTAGGGTTAGGGTTCAGTCCAGGGACGTCACCAGGGCCGAAGCGACTCTGGTCTCGTGATCTCCCTCGAGGGCTGAAGTGAGGGCCCATTTCAGGAAGCGGCTCAAATGCGGTATTAGGGTTCGAGGCAGGCTTAGGTTCCGGGGGATGGTCCTGGTTCGTGGTAGGGTTAGGGTTAGGGTTAGGTCCCAGGAGGTTCCAGGCGCTGAACTCACAGCAGGGCAGTGGTCTCCCCGAAATGCTGATTTGAGGGCACAAGGGACGGTGCCGGTCAGGGTCCCTCTTTGGCTGCCAAGACCACACACGTCGAAAAGCCCCTGGTCGAGGAGGCCTTCGAAATCCTCTCGGAGCTGCAGCCGGGCCTGGGAAACGACATGGTGAGCTTCCAGGTTCCTTGCCGATTCAGCCTGCACTGCTTCTGTTCCCTATGCGCGTGATGCTGTCCGACATTGGAATTGGGTCCCCATGAGGAGAGAGCCTTAGCTAGGGTTAGGGTTCGGTCCAGGGACGACGCAAGGCCCGAAGCAACTCCGGTTTTGTGATCTCCTTCGAGGGCTGAAGTGAGGGCCCATATCTGAAGGTGGCTCAAATGCAGGATAAGGGAATGAGGCAGGCTTCCGTTTCGGTGGAGGGTAACGGTTCGGGGTAGGGTTAGGGTTAGGGTTAGGTCCCAGGAGGTTCCAGGCGCCGAACCCACAGCAGGGCAGTGGTCTCCCCGAAGGGCTGAGTTGAGGGCACAAGGGACCGTGCCGGTCAGGGTCCCTCTTTGGCTGTCAAGGGCACACACGTCGATAAGCCCCTGGTCGAGGAGACCTCCGGAATCCTCTCGGGAGCTGCAGCCGGGCCTGGGAAACGACATGGTGAGATTCCAAGTTCCATGCCGAGTCAGCCTGCACTGCTTCTGGACCCCAGTCGCTTGATGCTGTCCGACCTTGGAATTGGATCCCCATGAGGAGAGAGCTTTAGCTAGGGTTAGGGTTCGGTCCAGGGACGTCACCAGGGCAGAAGCGACTCTGGTCTCGTGATGTCCCTCGAGGGCTGAAGTGAGGGCCCATGCCAGGAGGCGGCTCAAATGCAGGATTAGGTGTCGAGGCAGGCTTAGGTTTCGGTGGAGGGTCCTGGTTCGGGGTAGGGTTAGGGTTAGGGTTAGGTCCCAGGAGGTTCCAGGCGCTGAACTCACAGCAGGGCAGTGGTCTCCCCGAAGGGCTGAGTTGAGGGCACAAGGGACGGTGCCGGTCAGGGTCCCTCTTTGGCTGCCAAGACCACACATGGCAATAAGCCCCTGGTCGAGGAGGCCTCCGGAATCCTCTCGGGAGCTGCAGCCGGGCCTGGGAAACGACATGGTGAGCTTCCAGGTTTCTGGGCAAGTCAGCCTGCACCGCTTCTGGACCCCAGGCTCGTGATGCTGTCCTACGTAGGAATTGGGTCCCATGCGGAGAGAGCCTTAACTAGGGTTAGGGTTCGGTCCTGGGACGTCGCCAGGGCCGAAGCGACTCTGGTCTCGTGATCTCCCTCGAGGACTGAAGTGAGGGCCCATTCCAGAAAGCGGCTCAAATGCAGGAATAGGGATCGAGGCTGGCTTAGGTTTCGGTGGAGGGTCCTGGTTCGGAGTAGTGTTAGGGTTAGGGTTAGGTCCCAGGAGATTCCAGGCGCTTTTTCCAAAGCAGGGCAGTGGTCTCCCTGAAGGGCTGAGTTGAGGGCACAAGGGACCGTGCCGGTCAGGGTCCCTCTTTGGCTGTCAAGGCCACACACGTCGATAAGACCCTGGTCGAGGAGGCCTCCGGAATCCTCTCGGGAGCTGCAGCCGGGCCTGGGAAACGACATGGTGAGATTGCAAGGTCCATGCCGAGTCAGCCTGCACCGCCTTTGGACCCCAGGCGCATGATGCTGTCCGACCTTGGAATTGTGTCCCCATGAGCAGAGAGCCTTAGCTATGGTTAGGGTTCGGTCCAGGGACGTCGCCAGGGCTAAAGCGACTCCGGTCTCGTGATCTCCCTCGAGGGCTGAAGTGAGGGCCCATGCCAGGAGGCGGCTCAAATGCAGGATTAGGTGTCGAGGCAGGCTTAGGTTTCGGTGGAGGGTCCTGGTTCGGGGTAGGGTTAGGGTTAGGGTTAGGTCCCAGGAGGTTCCAGGCGCTGAACTCACAGCAGGGCAGTGGTCTCCCCGAAGGGCTGAATTGAGGGCACAAGGGACGGTGCCGGTCAGGGTCCCTCTTTGGTTGCCAAGACCACACACATCGATAAGCCCCTGGTCGAGGAGGCTCCGGAAGCCTCTCGGGAGCTGCAGCCGGGCCTGGGAAACGACATGGTGAGCTTCCATGTTCCTTGCCGAGTCAGCCTGCACCGCTTCTGTTCCCTATGCGCGTGATGCTGTCCGACCTTGGAATTGGGTCCCCAACAGGAGAGAGCCTTAGCTAGGGTTAGGGTTCGGTCCAGGGACGATGCCAGGGCCGTAGCGACTCCGGTCTCGTGATCTCCCTCGAGGGCTGAAGTGAGGGCCCATGCCAGAAGGCGGCTCAAATGCAGGATAAGGGAACGAGGCAGGCTAGGTTTCAGTGGAGGTAACGGTTCGGGGAAGGGTTAGGGTTAGGGTTAGGTTCCAAGAGGTTCCAGACGCCGAACTCACAGCAGGGCAGTGTTCTTCCCGAAGGGCTTAGTGGCGGGCACAATGGACGGTGCCGGTCAGGATCCCTCTTTGGCTGCCAAGGCCACACACGTCGATAAGCCCCTGGTCGAGGAGGCCTCCGGAATCCTCTCAGGAGCTGCAGCCGGGCCTGGGAAACGACATGGTGATCTACCAGGTTCCTTGGCAAGTCAGCCTTCCCCGCTTCTGGACCCCAGGCTCGTGATGCTGTCCTACCTTGGAATGGGTCCCCATGCAGAGAGAGCCTTATCTAGAGTTAGGGTTCGGTCCAGGGACGTCGCCAGGGCCGAAGCGTCTCCCGTCTGGTGATCTCCCTCGAGGCCTGAAATGAGGGCCCATGCCAGACGGCAGCTCAAATGCAGGAATAGGGATCGAGGCTGGCTTAGGTTTCGGTGGAGGATCCTTTCTCGGGGTAAGGTTAGGGTTAGGGTTAGGTCCCAGGAGGTTCCAGGCGCCGAACCCACAGCCGGGCAGTGGTCTCCCCGAAGGGCTGAGTTGAGGGCACAAGGGACCGTGCCGTTCAGGGACCCTCTTTGGCTGTCAAGGCCACACACGTCGATAAGCCCCTGGTCGTGGAGGCCTCCGGAATCCTCTCTGGAGCTGCAGCCGGGCCTGGGAATCGACATGGTGACATTCTAAGTTCCATCCCGAGTCAGCCTGCACCGCTTCTGGACCCCAGGCGCGTGATGCTGTCCGACCTTGGAATTGGGTCCCCATGAGGAGAGAGCCTTAGCTAGGGTTAGGGTTAAGTCCAGGGACGTCGCCAGGGCCGTAGCGACTCCGGTCTCGTGATCTCCCTCGAGGTCTGAAGTGAGGCCCCATGCCAGGAGGCGGCTCAAATGCAGGATTAGGTGTCTAGGCAGGCTTAGGTTCCGGTGGATGTTCCTGGATCGTGGTAGGGTTAGGGTTAGGGTTAGGTCCCAAGAGGTTCCAGGCGCTGAACTGACAGCAGGGCAGTGGTCTCCCCGAAGGGCTGAGTTGAGGGCACAAGGGACGGTGCCGGTCAGGGCCCTCTTTGGCTGCCAAGACCACACATGGCAATAAGCCCCTGGTCGAGGAGGCCTCCGGAATCCTCTCGGGAGCTGCAGCCGGGCCTGGGAAACGACATGGTGAGCTTCCAGGTTCCTTGGCAAGTCAGCCTGCCCCGCTTCTGGACCCCAGGCTCGTGATGCTCTCCTACCTTGGAATTGGGTCCCCATGCTGAGAGAGCCTTAGCTAGGGTTAGCGTTCAGTCCAGGGACGACGCCAGGCCGAAGCGACTCCGGTCTCGTGATCTCCTTCGAGGGCTGAAGTGAGGGCCCATATCAGAAGGCGGCTCAAATGCAGGATAAGGGAATGAGGCAGGCTTAGGTTTCGGTGGAGGGTCCTGGTTCGGGGTAGGGTTAGGGTTAGGGTTAGGTCCCAGGTGGTTCCAGGCGCCGAACCCACAGCAGGGCAGTGGTCTCCCCGAAGGGCTGAGTTGAGGGCACAAGGGACCGTGCCGGTCAGGGTCCCTCTTTGGTGTCAAGGCCACACACGTCGATAAGCCCCTGGTCGAGGAGACCTCCGGAATCCTCTCGGGAGCTGCAGCCGGGCCTGGGAAACGACATGGTGAGATTCCAAGTTCCATGCCGAGTCAGCCTGCACTGCTTCTGGACCCCAGGCGCGTGATGCTGTCCGACCTTGGAATTGGGTCCCCATGAGGAGAGAGCTTTAGCTAGGGTTAGGGTTCGGTCCAGGGACGTCGCCAGGGCAGAAGCGACTCTGGTCTCGTGATCTCCCTCGAGGGCTGAAGTGAGGGCCCATGCCAGGAGGCGGCTCAAATGCAGGATTAGGTGTCGAGGCAACTTAGGTTTCGGTGGAGGGTCCTGGTTCGGGGTAGGGTTAGGGTTAGGGTTAGGTCCCAGGAGGTTCCAGGCGCTGAACTCACAGCAGCGCAGTGGTCTCCCCGAAGGGCTGAGTTGAGGGCACAAGGGACGGTGCCGGTCAGGGTCCCTCTTTGGCTGCAAAGACCACACATGGCAATAAGCCTCTGGTCGAGGAGGCCTCCGGAATCCTCTCGGGAGCTGCAGCCGGGCCTGGGAAACGACATGGTGAGCTTCCAGGTTCCTTGGCAAGTCAGCCTGCCCCGCTTCTGGACCCCAGGCTCGTGATGCTGTCCTACCTTGGAATTGGGTCCCCATGCTGAGAGAGCCTTATCTAGGGTTAGGGTTCAGTCCAGGGACGTCACCAGGGCCGAAGTGACTCCGGTCTGCTGATCTCCTTCGAGGCCTGAAATGAGGGCCCATGCCAGACGGCAGCTCAAATGCAGGAATAGGGATCGAGCCTGGCTTAGGTTTCGGTGGAGGGTCTTTTTCTGGGTAGGGTTATGGTTAGGGTTAGGTCCCAGGAGGTTCCAGGCGCCGAACCCACAGCCAGGCAGTGGTCTTCCCGAAGGGCTGAGTTGAGGGCACAAGGGACCGTGCCGGTCAGGGACCCTCTTTGGCTGTCAAGGCCACACACGTCGATAAGCCCCTGGTCGAGGAGGCCTCCGGAATCCTCTCTGGAGCTGCAGCCGGGCCTGGGAAACGACATGGTGAGATTCCAAGTTCCATGCCGAGTCAGCCTGCACCGCTTCTGGACTCCAGTGGTCTCCCCGAAGGGCTGAGTTGAGGGCACAAGGGACGGTGCCGGTCAGGGTCCCTCTTTGGCTGCCAAGACCACACACGTCGAAAAGCCCCTGGTCGAGGAGGCCTCCGGAATCCTCTCGGGAGCTGCAGCCGGGCCTGGGAAACGACATGGTGAGCTTCCAGGTTCCTTGCCGAGTCAGCCTGCACCGCTTCTGTTCCCTATGCGCGTGATGCTGTCCGATCTTGGAATTGGGTCCCCATGAGGAGAGAGCCTTAGCTAGGGTTAGGGTTCGGTCCAGGGACGATGCCATTGCCGAAGCGACTCCGCTCTCGTGATCTCCCTCGAGGTCTGAAGTGAGGGCCCATGCCAGAAGGCGGCTCAACTGCAGGATAAGGGAACGAGGCAAGCTTAGGTTTCAGTGGAGGGTAACGGTTCGCCGAAGGTTTAGGGTTAGGGTTAGGTCCCAAGAGGTTCCAGACGCCGAACTAACAGCAGGGCAGTGTTCTTCCCGAAGGGCTTAGTTGCGGGCACAAAGGGCGGTGCCGGTCAGGATCCCTCTTTGGCTGCCAAGGCCACACACGTCGATAAGCCCCTGGTCGAGGAGGCCTCCGGAATCCTCTCAGGAGCTGCAGCCGGGCCTGGGAAACGACATGGTGAGCTTCCAGGTTCCTTGACGAGTCAGCCTGCACCGCTTCTGGACACCAGACGCGTGATGCTGTCCGACCTTGGAATTGGGTCCCCATGCGGAGAGAGCCTTAGCTAGGGTTAAGGTTCGGTCCAGCGAAGTCGCCAGGGCCAAAGCGACTCTGGTCTCGTGATCTCCCTCGAGGGCTGAAGTGAGGGCCCATGCCAGGAGGCGGCTCAAATGCAGGATTAGGGATCGAGGCAGGCTTAGGTTTCGGTGGAGGGTAACGGTTCTGGTTAGGTTTAGGTTTAGGGGTAGGACCCAGGAGATTCCAGGCGCCGAACTCACAGCAGGGCAGTGGTCTCCCCGAAGGGCTGAGTTGAGCGCACAAGGGACGGTGCCGGTCAGGGTCCCTCTTTGGCTCAAGGCCACACACCTCGATAAGCCCCTGGTCGATGAGGCCTCCGGAATCCTCTCGGGAGCTGCAGCCGGGCCTGGGAAACGACATGGTGAGATTCCAAGTTCCATGCCGAGTCAGCCTGCACCGCTTCTGGACCCCAGGCGCGTGATGCTGTCCAACCTTGGAATTGGGTCCTCATGAGGAGAGAGCCATAGCTAGGGTTAGGGTTTGGTCCAGGGATGTCGCCAGGGCCGAAGCGACTCTGGTCTCGTGATCTCCCTCGAGGGCTGAAGTGAGCGCCAATGCCACGAGGCGGCTCAAATGCAGGATTAGGGATCGAGGCAGTCTTCGGTTTGGGTAGAGGGTCCTGGTTCGGGTAGGGTTAGGGATAGGGTTAGGTCCCAGGAGGTTCCAGGCGCTGAACTCACAGCAAGGCAGTGGTCTCCCCGAAGGGCTGAGTTGAGGGCACAAGGGACGGTGCCGGTCAGGGTCACTCTTTGGCTGCCAAGACCACACACGTCGATAAGCCCCTGGTCGAGGAGGCCTCCGGAATCCTCTCGGGAGCTGCAGCCGGGCCTGGCAAACGACATGGTGAGCGTCCAGGTTCCTTGGCAAGTCAGCCTGCCCCGCTTCTGGACCCCAGGCTCGTGATGCTGTCCTACCTGGGAATTGGGTCCCCATGCGGAGAGAGCCTTATCTAGAGTTAGGGTTCGGTCCAGGGACGTCGCCAGGGCCAAAGCGACTCCGGTCTGGTGATCTCCCTCGAGGCCTGAAATGAGGGCCCATGCCACACGGCAGCTCAAATGCAGGAATAGGGATCGAGGCTGGCTTCGGTTTTGGTGGAGGGTCCTTTTTCGGGGTAGGGTTAGGGTTAGGGTTGGGTCCCAGGAGGTTCCAGGCGCCGAACCCACAGCCGGGCAGTGGTCTCCCCGAAGGGGTGAGTTGAGGGCACAAGGGACCGTGCCGGTCAGGGACTCTCTTTGGCTGTCAAGGCCACACACGTCGATAAGCCCCTGGTCGAGGAGGCCTCCGGAATCCTCTCGGGAGCTGCAGCCAGGCCTGGGAATCGACATGGTGAGATTCCAAGGTCCATGCCGAGTCAGCCTGCACCGCTTCTGGACCCCAGGCGCGTGATGCTGTCCGACCTTGGAATTGGGTCCTCATGAGGAGGGAGCCATAGCTAGGGTTAGGGTTTGGTCAAGGGATGTCGCCAGGGCCGAAGCAACTACGGTCTCGTGATCTCCCTCGAGGGCTTAGATGAGGGCCCATGTCAGGAGGCGGATCAAATGCAGGATTAGGTGTCGAGGCAGGCTTAGGTTTCGGTGGAGGGTCCTGGTTCGGAGTAGGGTTAGGGTTAGGGTTAGGTCCCAGGAGGTTCCAGGCGCTGAACTCACAGCAGGGCAGTGGTCTCCCCGAAGGGCTGAGTTGAGGGCACAAGGGACGGTGCCGGTCAGGGTCCCTCTTTGGCTGCCAAGACCACACACGTCGAAAAGCCCCTGGTCGAGGAGGCCTCCGGAATCCTCTCGGGAGCTGCAGCCGGGCCTGGGAAAGGACATGGTGAGATTCCAGGTTCCTTGCCGAGTCAGCCTGCACCGCTTCTGTTCCCTATGCGCGTGATGCTGTCCGACATTGGAATTGGGTCCCCATGAGGAGAGAGCCTTAGCTAGGGTTAGGGTTCGGTCCAGGGACGACGCAAGGGCCGAAGCGACTCCGGTTTTGTGATCTCCTTCGAGGGCTGAAGTGAGGGCCCATATCAGAAGGCGGCTCAAATGCAGGATAAGGGAATGAGGCAGGCTTAGGTTTCGGTGGAGGGTCCTGGTTCGGGGTAGGGTTAGGGTTAGGGTTAGGTCCCAGGAGGTTCCAGGCGCCGAACCCACAGCAGGGCAGTGGTCTCCCCGAAGGGCTGAGTTGAGGGCACAAGGGACCGTGCCGGTCAGGGTCCCTCTTTGGCTGTCAAGCCACACGCGTCGATAAGCCCCTGGTCGAGGAGACCTCCGGAATCCTCTCGGGAGCTGCAGCCGGGCCTGGGAAACGACATGGTGAGATTCCAAGTTCCATGCCGAGTCAGCCTGCACTGCTTCTGGACCCCAGGCGCGTGATGCTGTCCGACCTTGGAATTGGGTCCCCATGAGGAGAGAGCTTTAGCTAGGGTTAGGATTCGGTCCAGGGACGTCGCCAGGGCCGAAGCGACTCTGGTCTCGTGATCTCCCTCGAGGGCTGAAGTGAGGGCCCATGCCAGGAGGCGGCTCAAATGCAGGATTAGGTGTCGAGGCAGGCTTAGGTTTCGGTGGAGGGTCCTGGTTCGGGGTAGGGTTAGGTTTAGGGTTAGGTCCCAGGAGTTTCCAGGCGCTGAACTCACAGCAGGGCAGTGGTCTCCCCGAAGGGCTGAGTTGAGGACACAAGGGACGGTGCCGGTCAGGGTCCCTCTTTGGCTGCCAAGACCACACATGGCAATAAGCCCCTGGTCGAGGAGGTCTCCGGAATCCTCTCTGGAGCTGCAGCCGGGCCTGGTAAACGACATGGTGAGCTTCCAGGTTCCTTGGCAAGTCAGCCTGCCCCGCTTCTGGTCCCCAGGCTCGTGATGCTGTCCTACCTTGGAATTGGGTCCCCATGCTGGAGAGCCTTATCTAGGGTTAGGGTTCAGTCCAGGGACGTCACCAGGGCCGAAGTGACTCCGGTCTGGTGATCTCCTTCGAGGCCTGAAATGAGGGCCCATGCCAGACGGCAGCTCAAATGCAGGAATAGGGATCGAGCCTGGCTTAGGTTTCGGTGGAGGGTCCTTTTTCTGGGTAGGGTTAGGGTTAGGGTTAGGTCCCAGGAGGTTCCAGGCGCCGAACCCACAGCCGGGCAGTGGTCTTCCCGAAGGGCTGAGTTGAGGGCACAAGGGACCGTGCCGATCAGGGACCCTCTTTGGCTGTCAAGGCCACACACGTCGATAAGCCCCTGGTCGAGGAGGCCTCCGGAATCCTCTCTTGAGCTGCAGCCGGGCCTGGGAAACGACATGGTGAGATTCAAAGTTCCATGCCGAGTCAGCCTGCACCGCTTCTGGACCCCAGGCACGTGATGCTGTCCGACCTTGGAATTGGGTCCCCATGAGGAGAGAGCCTTAGCTAGGGTTAGGGTTCAGTCCAGGGACGTCGCCAGGGCCGAAGCGACTCTGGTCTCGTGATCTCCCTCGAGGGCTGAAGTGAGGGCCCATGCCAGGAGGCGGCTCAAATGCAGGATTAGGGGTCGAGGCAGGCTTAGGTTCCCAGGGATGCTCCTGGTTCGTGGTAGGGTTAGGGTTAGGGTTAGGTCCCAGGACGTTCTAGGCGCTGAACTCACAGCAGGGCAGTGGTCTCCCCGAAGGGCTGAATTGAGGGCACAAGGGACGGTGCCGGTCAGGGTCCCTCTTTGGCTGCCAAGACCACACACGTCGAAAAGCCCCTGGTCGAGGAGGCCTCCGGAATCCTCTCGGGAGCTGCAGCCGGGCCTGGGAAACGACATGGTGAGCTTCCAGGTTCCTTGCCGAGTCAGCCTGCACCTCTTCTGTTCCCTATGCGCGTGATGCTGTCCGACATTGGAATTGAGTCCCCATGAGGAGAGAGCCTTAGCTAGGGTTAGGGTTCGGTCCAGGGACGACGCAAGGGCCGAAGCGACTCCGATTTTGTGATCTCCTTCGAGGGCTGAAGTGAGGGCCCATATCAGAAGGCGGCTCAAATGCAGGATAAGGGAATGAGGCAGGCTTAGGTTTCGGGGGAGGGTCCTGGTTCGGGGTAAGGTTAGGGTTAGGGTTAGGTCCCAGGAGGTTCCAGGCGTCGAACCCACAGCAGGGCAGTGGTCTCCCCGAAGGGCTGAGTTGAGGGCACAAGGGACCGTGCCGGTCAGGGTCCCTCTTTGGCTGTCAAGGCCACACACGTCGATAAGCCCCTGGTCGAGGAGGCCTCCGGAATCCTCTCGGGAGCTGCAGCCGGGCCTGGGAAACGACATGGTGAGATTCCAAGTTCCATGCCGAGTCAGCCTGCACTGCTTCTGGACCCCAGGCGCGTGATGCTGTCCGACCTTGGAATTGGGTCCCCATGAGGAGAGAGCTTTAGCTAGGGTTAGGGTTCGGTCCAGGGACGTCGAAAGGGCAGAAGCGACTCTGGTCTCGTGATCTCCCTCGAGGGCTGAAGTGAGGGCCCATGCCAGGAGGCGGCTCAAATGCAGGATTAGGTGTCGAGGCAGGCTTAGGTTTCGGTGGAGGGTCCTGGTTCGGGGTAGGGTTAGGGTTAGGGTTAGGTCCCAGGAGGTTCCAGGCGCTGAACTCACAGCAGGGCAGTGGTCTCCCCGAAGGGCTGAGTTGAGGGCACAAGGGACGGTGCCGGTCAGGGTCCCTCTTTGGCTGCCAAGACCACACATGGCAATAAGCCCCTGGTCGAGGAGGCCTCCGGAATCCTCTCGGGAGCTGCAGCCGGGCCTGGGAAACGACATGGTGAGCTTCCAGGTTTCTGGGCAAGTCAGCCTGCACCGCTTCTGGACCCCAGGCTCGTGATGCTGTCCTACGTAGGAATTGGGTCCCATGCGGAGAGAGCCTTAACTAGGGTTAGGGTTCGGTCCTGGGACGTCGCCAGGGCCGAAGCGACTCGGGTCTCGTGATGTCCCTCGAGGACTGAAGTGAGGGCCCATTCCAGAAAGCGGCTCAAATGCAGGAATAGGAATCGAGGCTGGCTTAGGTTTCGGTGGAGGGTCCTGGTTCGGGGTAGGGTTAGGGTTAGGGTTAGGTCCCAGGAGATTCCAGGCGCTTTTCCCAAATCAGGGCAGTGGTCTCCCCGAAGGGCTGAGTTGAGGGCACAAGGGACCGTGCCGGTCAGGGTCCCTCTTTGGCTGTCAAGGCCACACACGTCGATAAGACCCTGGTCGAGGAGGCCTCCGGAATCCTCTCGGGAGCTGCAGCCGGGCCTGGGAAACGACATGGTGAGATTGCAAGGTCCATGCCGAGTCAGCCTGCACCGCCTCTGGACCCCAGGCGCATGATGCTGTGCGACCTTGGAATTGTGTCCCCATGAGCAGAGAGCCTTAGCTATGGTTAGGGTTCGGTCCAGGGCCGTCGCCAGGGCTAAAGCGACTCCGGTCTCGTGATCTCCCTCGAGGGCTGAAGTGAGGGCCCATGCCAGGAGGCGGCTCAAATGCAGGATTAGGTGTCGAGGCAGGCTTAGGTTTCGGTGGAGGGTCCTGGTTCGGGGTAGGGTTAGGGTTAGGGTTAGGTCCCAGGAGGTTCCAGGCGCTGAACTCACAGCAGGGCAGTGGTCTTCCCGAAGGGCTGAATTGAGGGCACAAGGGACGGTGCCGGTCAGGGTCCCTCTTTGGTTGCCAAGACCACACACGTCGATAAGCCCCTGGTCGAGGAGGCTCCGGAAGCCTCTCGGGAGCTGCAGCCGGGCCTGGGAAACGACATGGTGAGCTTCCATGTTCCTTGCCGAGTCAGCCTGCACCGCTTCTGTTCCCTATGCGCGTGATGCTGTCCGACCTTGGAATTGGGTCCCCAACAGGAGAGAGCCTTAGCTAGGGTTAGGGTTCGGTCCAGGGACGATGCCAGGGCCGTAGCGACTCCGGTCTCGTGATCTCCCTCGAGGGCTGAAGTGAGGGCCCATGCCAGAAGGCGGCTCAAATGCAGGATAAGGGAACGAGGCAGGCTAGGTTTCAGTGGAGGTAACGGTTCGGGGAAGGGTTAGGGTTAGGGTTAGGTTCCAAGAGGTTCCCGACGCCGAACTCACAGCAGGGCAGTGTTCTTCCCGAAGGGCTTAGTGGCGGGCACAAAAGACGGTGCCGGTCAGGATCCCTCTTTGGCTGCCAAGGCCACACACGTCGATAAGCCCCTGGTCGAGGAGGCCTCCGGAATCCTCTCAGGAGCTGCAGCCGGGCCTGGGAAACGACATGGTGAGCTTCCAGGTTCCTTGGCAAGTCAGCCTGCCCCGCTTCTGGACCCCAGGCTCGTGACGCTGTCCTACCTTGGAATTGGGTCCCCATGCGGAGAGAGCCTTATCTAGGGTTAGGGTTCAGTCCAGCGACGTGACCAGGGCCGAGGTGACTCCGGTCTGGTGATCTCCTTCGAGGCCTGAAATGAGGGCCCATGCCAGACGGCATCTCAAATGCAGGAATAGGGATCGACCCTGGCTTAGGTTTCGGTGGAGGGTCCTTTTGCTGGGTAGGGTTAGGGTTAGGGTTAGGTCCCAGGAGGTTCCAGGCGCCGAAGCCACAGCCGGGCAGTGGTCTTCCCGAAGGGCTGAGTTGAGGGCACAAGGGACCGTGCCGGTCAGGGACCCTCTTTGGCTGTCAAGGCCACACACGTCGATAAGCCCCTGGTCGAGGAGGCCTCCGGAATCCTCTCTGGAGCTGCAGCCGGGCCTGGGAAACGACATGGTGAGATTCCAAGTTCCATGCCGAGTCAGCCTGCACCGCTTCTGGACCCCAGGCGCGTGATGCTGTCCGACCTTGGAATTGGGTCCCCATGAGGAGAGAGCCTTAGCTAGGGTTAGGGTTCAGTCCAGGGACGTCGCCAGGGCCGAAGCGACTCTGGTCTCGTGATCTCCCTCGAGGGCTGAAGTGAGGGCCCATGCCAGGAGGCGGCTCAAATGCAGGATTAGGTGTCGAGGCAGGCTTAGGTTCCCAGGGATGGTCCTGGTTCGTGGTAGGGTTAGGGTTAGGGTTAGGTCCCAGGAGGTTCCAGGCGCTGAACTCACAGCAGGGCAGTGGTCTCCCCGAAATGCTGAGTTGAGGGCACAAGGGACGGTGCCGGTCAGGGTCCCTCTTTGGCTGCCAAGACCACACACGTCGAAAAGCCCCTGGTCGAGGAGGCCTCCGAAATCCTCTCGGAGCTGCAGCCGGGCCTGGGAAACGACATGGTGAGCTTCCAGGTTCCTTGCCGAGTCAGCCTGCACCGCTTCTGTTCCCTATGCGCGTGATGCTGTCCAATATTGGAATTGGGTCCCCATGAGGAGAGAGCCTTAGCTAGGGTTAGGGTTCGGTCCAGGGACGACGCAAGGGCCGAAGCGACTCCGGTTTTGTGATCTCCTTCGAGGGCTGAGGTGAGGGCCCATGCCAGGAGGCGGCTCAAATGCAGGATTAGGTGTCGAGGCAGGCTTAGGTTTCGGTGGAGGGTCCTGGTTCGGGGTAGGGTTAGGGTTAGGGTTAGGTCCCAGGAGGTTCCAGGCGCTGAACTCACAGCAGGGCAGTGGTCTCCCCGAAGGGCTGAGTTGAGGGCACAAGGGACGGTGCCGGTCAGGGTCCCTCTTTGGCTGTCAAGGGCACACACGTCGATAAGCCCCTGGTCGAGGAGACCTCCGGAATCCTCTCTTGAGCTGCAGCCGGGCCTGGGAAACGACATGGTGAGATTCCAAGTTCCATGCCGAGTCAGCCTGCACTGCTTCTGGACCCCAGGCGCTTGATGCTGTCCGACCTTGGAATTGGGTCCCCATGAGGAGAGAGCTTTAGCTAGGGTTAGGGTTCGGTCCAGGGACGTCGCCAGGGCAGAAGCGACTCTGGTCTCGTGATGTCCCTCGAGGGCTGAAGTGAGGGCCCATGCAAGGAGGCGGCTCAAATGCAGGATTAGGTGTCGAGGCAGGCTTAGGTTTCGGTGGAGGGTCCTGGTTCGGGGTAGGGTTAGGGTTAGGGTTAGGTCCCAGGAGGTTCCAGGCGCTGAACTCACAGCAGGGCAGTGGTCTTCCCGAAGGGCTGAATTGAGGGCACAAGGGACGGTGCCGGTCAGGGTCCCTCTTTGGTTGCCAAGACCACACACGTCGATAAGCCCCTGGTCGAGGAGGCTCCGGAAGCCTCTCGGGAGCTGCAGCCGGGCCTGGGAAACGACATGGTGAGCTTCCATGTTCCTTGCCGAGTCAGCCTGCACCGCTTCTGTTCCCTATGCGCGTGATGCTGTCCGACCTTGGAATTGGGTCCCCAACAGGAGAGAGCCTTAGCTAGGGTTAGGGTTCGGTCCAGGGACGATGCCAGGGCCGTAGCGACTCCGGTCTCGTGATCTCCCTCGAGGGCTGAAGTGAGGGCCCATGCCAGAAGGCGGCTCAAATGCAGGATAAGGGAACGAGGCAGGCTAGGTTTCAGTGGAGGTAACGGTTCGGGGAAGGGTTAGGGTTAGGGTTAGGTTCCAAGAGGTTCCCGACGCCGAACTCACAGCAGGGCAGTGTTCTTCCCGAAGGGCTTAGTGGCGGGCACAAAAGACGGTGCCGGTCAGGATCCCTCTTTGGCTGCCAAGGCCACACACGTCGATAAGCCCCTGGTCGAGGAGGCCTCCGGAATCCTCTCAGGAGCTGCAGCCGGGCCTGGGAAACGACATGGTGAGCTTCCAGGTTCCTTGGCAAGTCAGCCTGCCCCGCTTCTGGACCCCAGGCTCGTGACGCTGTCCTACCTTGGAATTGGGTCCCCATGCGGAGAGAGCCTTATCTAGGGTTAGGGTTCAGTCCAGCGACGTGACCAGGGCCGAGGTGACTCCGGTCTGGTGATCTCCTTCGAGGCCTGAAATGAGGGCCCATGCCAGACGGCATCTCAAATGCAGGAATAGGGATCGACCCTGGCTTAGGTTTCGGTGGAGGGTCCTTTTTCTGGGTAGGGTTAGGGTTAGGGTTAGGTCCCAGGAGGTTCCAGGCGCCGAAGCCACAGCCGGGCAGTGGTCTTCCCGAAGGGCTGAGTTGAGGGCACAAGGGACCGTGCCGGTCAGGGACCCTCTTTGGCTGTCAAGGCCACACACGTCGATAAGCCCCTGGTCGAGGAGGCCTCCGGAATCCTCTCTGGAGCTGCAGCCGGGCCTGGGAAACGACATGGTGAGATTCCAAGTTCCATGCCGAGTCAGCCTGCACCGCTTCTGGACCCCAGGCGCGTGATGCTGTCCGACCTTGGAATTGGGTCCCCATGAGGAGAGAGCCTTAGCTAGGGTTAGGGTTCAGTCCAGGGACGTCACCAGGGCCGAAGCGACTCTGGTCTCGTGATCTCCCTCGAGGGCTGAAGTGAGGGCCCATTTCAGGAAGCGGCTCAAATGCGGTATTAGGGTTCGAGGCAGGCTTAGGTTCCGGGGGATGGTCCTGGTTCGTGGTAGGGTTAGGGTTAGGGTTAGGTCCCAGGAGGTTCCAGGCGCTGAACTCACAGCAGGGCAGTGGTCTCCCCGAAATGCTGATTTGAGGGCACAAGGGACGGTGCCGGTCAGGGTCCCTCTTTGGCTGCCAAGACCACACACGTCGAAAAGCCCCTGGTCGAGGAGGCCTTCGAAATCCTCTCGGAGCTGCAGCCGGGCCTGGGAAACGACATGGTGAGCTTCCAGGTTCCTTGCCGATTCAGCCTGCACTGCTTCTGTTCCCTATGCGCGTGATGCTGTCCGACATTGGAATTGGGTCCCCATGAGGAGAGAGCCTTAGCTAGGGTTAGGGTTCGGTCCAGGGACGACGCAAGGCCCGAAGCAACTCCGGTTTTGTGATCTCCTTCGAGGGCTGAAGTGAGGGCCCATATCTGAAGGTGGCTCAAATGCAGGATAAGGGAATGAGGCAGGCTTCCGTTTCGGTGGAGGGTAACGGTTCGGGGTAGGGTTAGGGTTAGGGTTAGGTCCCAGGAGGTTCCAGGCGCCGAACCCACAGCAGGGCAGTGGTCTCCCCGAAGGGCTGAGTTGAGGGCACAAGGGACCGTGCCGGTCAGGGTCCCTCTTTGGCTGTCAAGGGCACACACGTCGATAAGCCCCTGGTCGAGGAGACCTCCGGAATCCTCTCGGGAGCTGCAGCCGGGCCTGGGAAACGACATGGTGAGATTCCAAGTTCCATGCCGAGTCAGCCTGCACTGCTTCTGGACCCCAGTCGCTTGATGCTGTCCGACCTTGGAATTGGATCCCCATGAGGAGAGAGCTTTAGCTAGGGTTAGGGTTCGGTCCAGGGACGTCACCAGGGCAGAAGCGACTCTGGTCTCGTGATGTCCCTCGAGGGCTGAAGTGAGGGCCCATGCCAGGAGGCGGCTCAAATGCAGGATTAGGTGTCGAGGCAGGCTTAGGTTTCGGTGGAGGGTCCTGGTTCGGGGTAGGGTTAGGGTTAGGGTTAGGTCCCAGGAGGTTCCAGGCGCTGAACTCACAGCAGGGCAGTGGTCTCCCCGAAGGGCTGAGTTGAGGGCACAAGGGACGGTGCCGGTCAGGGTCCCTCTTTGGCTGCCAAGACCACACATGGCAATAAGCCCCTGGTCGAGGAGGCCTCCGGAATCCTCTCGGGAGCTGCAGCCGGGCCTGGGAAACGACATGGTGAGCTTCCAGGTTTCTGGGCAAGTCAGCCTGCACCGCTTCTGGACCCCAGGCTCGTGATGCTGTCCTACGTAGGAATTGGGTCCCATGCGGAGAGAGCCTTAACTAGGGTTAGGGTTCGGTCCTGGGACGTCGCCAGGGCCGAAGCGACTCTGGTCTCGTGATCTCCCTCGAGGACTGAAGTGAGGGCCCATTCCAGAAAGCGGCTCAAATGCAGGAATAGGGATCGAGGCTGGCTTAGGTTTCGGTGGAGGGTCCTGGTTCGGAGTAGGGTTAGGGTTAGGGTTAGGTCCCAGGAGATTCCAGGCGCTTTTTCCAAAGCAGGGCAGTGGTCTCCCTGAAGGGCTGAGTTGAGGGCACAAGGGACCGTGCCGGTCAGGGTCCCTCTTTGGCTGTCAAGGCCACACACGTCGATAAGACCCTGGTCGAGGAGGCCTCCGGAATCCTCTCGGGAGCTGCAGCCGGGCCTGGGAAACGACATGGTGAGATTGCAAGGTCCATGCCGAGTCAGCCTGCACCGCCTTTGGACCCCAGGCGCATGATGCTGTCCGACCTTGGAATTGTGTCCCCATGAGCAGAGAGCCTTAGCTATGGTTAGGGTTCGGTCCAGGGACGTCGCCAGGGCTAAAGCGACTCCGGTCTCGTGATCTCCCTCGAGGGCTGAAGTGAGGGCCCATGCCAGGAGGCGGCTCAAATGCAGGATTAGGTGTCGAGGCAGGCTTAGGTTTCGGTGGAGGGTCCTGGTTCGGGGTAGGGTTAGGGTTAGGGTTAGGTCCCAGGAGGTTCCAGGCGCTGAACTCACAGCAGGGCAGTGGTCTCCCCGAAGGGCTGAATTGAGGGCACAAGGGACGGTGCCGGTCAGGGTCCCTCTTTGGTTGCCAAGACCACACACATCGATAAGCCCCTGGTCGAGGAGGCTCCGGAAGCCTCTCGGGAGCTGCAGCCGGGCCTGGGAAACGACATGGTGAGCTTCCATGTTCCTTGCCGAGTCAGCCTGCACCGCTTCTGTTCCCTATGCGCGTGATGCTGTCCGACCTTGGAATTGGGTCCCCAACAGGAGAGAGCCTTAGCTAGGGTTAGGGTTCGGTCCAGGGACGATGCCAGGGCCGTAGCGACTCCGGTCTCGTGATCTCCCTCGAGGGCTGAAGTGAGGGCCCATGCCAGAAGGCGGCTCAAATGCAGGATAAGGGAACGAGGCAGGCTAGGTTTCAGTGGAGGTAACGGTTCGGGGAAGGGTTAGGGTTAGGGTTAGGTTCCAAGAGGTTCCAGACGCCGAACTCACAGCAGGGCAGTGTTCTTCCCGAAGGGCTTAGTGGCGGGCACAATGGACGGTGCCGGTCAGGATCCCTCTTTGGCTGCCAAGGCCACACACGTCGATAAGCCCCTGGTCGAGGAGGCCTCCGGAATCCTCTCAGGAGCTGCAGCCGGGCCTGGGAAACGACATGGTGATCTACCAGGTTCCTTGGCAAGTCAGCCTTCCCCGCTTCTGGACCCCAGGCTCGTGATGCTGTCCTACCTTGGAATGGGTCCCCATGCAGAGAGAGCCTTATCTAGAGTTAGGGTTCGGTCCAGGGACGTCGCCAGGGCCGAAGCGTCTCCCGTCTGGTGATCTCCCTCGAGGCCTGAAATGAGGGCCCATGCCAGACGGCAGCTCAAATGCAGGAATAGGGATCGAGGCTGGCTTAGGTTTCGGTGGAGGATCCTTTCTCGGGGTAAGGTTAGGGTTAGGGTTAGGTCCCAGGAGGTTCCAGGCGCCGAACCCACAGCCGGGCAGTGGTCTCCCCGAAGGGCTGAGTTGAGGGCACAAGGGACCGTGCCGTTCAGGGACCCTCTTTGGCTGTCAAGGCCACACACGTCGATAAGCCCCTGGTCGTGGAGGCCTCCGGAATCCTCTCTGGAGCTGCAGCCGGGCCTGGGAATCGACATGGTGACATTCTAAGTTCCATCCCGAGTCAGCCTGCACCGCTTCTGGACCCCAGGCGCGTGATGCTGTCCGACCTTGGAATTGGGTCCCCATGAGGAGAGAGCCTTAGCTAGGGTTAGGGTTAAGTCCAGGGACGTCGCCAGGGCCGTAGCGACTCCGGTCTCGTGATCTCCCTCGAGGTCTGAAGTGAGGCCCCATGCCAGGAGGCGGCTCAAATGCAGGATTAGGTGTCTAGGCAGGCTTAGGTTCCGGTGGATGTTCCTGGATCGTGGTAGGGTTAGGGTTAGGGTTAGGTCCCAAGAGGTTCCAGGCGCTGAACTGACAGCAGGGCAGTGGTCTCCCCGAAGGGCTGAGTTGAGGGCACAAGGGACGGTGCCGGTCAGGGCCCTCTTTGGCTGCCAAGACCACACATGGCAATAAGCCCCTGGTCGAGGAGGCCTCCGGAATCCTCTCGGGAGCTGCAGCCGGGCCTGGGAAACGACATGGTGAGCTTCCAGGTTCCTTGGCAAGTCAGCCTGCCCCGCTTCTGGACCCCAGGCTCGTGATGCTCTCCTACCTTGGAATTGGGTCCCCATGCTGAGAGAGCCTTAGCTAGGGTTAGCGTTCAGTCCAGGGACGACGCCAGGCCGAAGCGACTCCGGTCTCGTGATCTCCTTCGAGGGCTGAAGTGAGGGCCCATATCAGAAGGCGGCTCAAATGCAGGATAAGGGAATGAGGCAGGCTTAGGTTTCGGTGGAGGGTCCTGGTTCGGGGTAGGGTTAGGGTTAGGGTTAGGTCCCAGGTGGTTCCAGGCGCCGAACCCACAGCAGGGCAGTGGTCTCCCCGAAGGGCTGAGTTGAGGGCACAAGGGACCGTGCCGGTCAGGGTCCCTCTTTGGTGTCAAGGCCACACACGTCGATAAGCCCCTGGTCGAGGAGACCTCCGGAATCCTCTCGGGAGCTGCAGCCGGGCCTGGGAAACGACATGGTGAGATTCCAAGTTCCATGCCGAGTCAGCCTGCACTGCTTCTGGACCCCAGGCGCGTGATGCTGTCCGACCTTGGAATTGGGTCCCCATGAGGAGAGAGCTTTAGCTAGGGTTAGGGTTCGGTCCAGGGACGTCGCCAGGGCAGAAGCGACTCTGGTCTCGTGATCTCCCTCGAGGGCTGAAGTGAGGGCCCATGCCAGGAGGCGGCTCAAATGCAGGATTAGGTGTCGAGGCAACTTAGGTTTCGGTGGAGGGTCCTGGTTCGGGGTAGGGTTAGGGTTAGGGTTAGGTCCCAGGAGGTTCCAGGCGCTGAACTCACAGCAGCGCAGTG
Source organism: Prionailurus viverrinus (assembly GCF_022837055.1). Taxonomy (NCBI): domain Eukaryota; kingdom Metazoa; phylum Chordata; class Mammalia; order Carnivora; family Felidae; genus Prionailurus; species Prionailurus viverrinus. The sequence goes on along the minus strand of NW_025927641.1, from coordinate 198,584 downwards.
GTCTCCCCGAAGGGCTGAGTTGAGGGCACAAGGGACGGTGCCGGTCAGGGTCCCTCTTTGGCTGCAAAGACCACACATGGCAATAAGCCTCTGGTCGAGGAGGCCTCCGGAATCCTCTCGGGAGCTGCAGCCGGGCCTGGGAAACGACATGGTGAGCTTCCAGGTTCCTTGGCAAGTCAGCCTGCCCCGCTTCTGGACCCCAGGCTCGTGATGCTGTCCTACCTTGGAATTGGGTCCCCATGCTGAGAGAGCCTTATCTAGGGTTAGGGTTCAGTCCAGGGACGTCACCAGGGCCGAAGTGACTCCGGTCTGCTGATCTCCTTCGAGGCCTGAAATGAGGGCCCATGCCAGACGGCAGCTCAAATGCAGGAATAGGGATCGAGCCTGGCTTAGGTTTCGGTGGAGGGTCTTTTTCTGGGTAGGGTTATGGTTAGGGTTAGGTCCCAGGAGGTTCCAGGCGCCGAACCCACAGCCAGGCAGTGGTCTTCCCGAAGGGCTGAGTTGAGGGCACAAGGGACCGTGCCGGTCAGGGACCCTCTTTGGCTGTCAAGGCCACACACGTCGATAAGCCCCTGGTCGAGGAGGCCTCCGGAATCCTCTCTGGAGCTGCAGCCGGGCCTGGGAAACGACATGGTGAGATTCCAAGTTCCATGCCGAGTCAGCCTGCACCGCTTCTGGACTCCAGTGGTCTCCCCGAAGGGCTGAGTTGAGGGCACAAGGGACGGTGCCGGTCAGGGTCCCTCTTTGGCTGCCAAGACCACACACGTCGAAAAGCCCCTGGTCGAGGAGGCCTCCGGAATCCTCTCGGGAGCTGCAGCCGGGCCTGGGAAACGACATGGTGAGCTTCCAGGTTCCTTGCCGAGTCAGCCTGCACCGCTTCTGTTCCCTATGCGCGTGATGCTGTCCGATCTTGGAATTGGGTCCCCATGAGGAGAGAGCCTTAGCTAGGGTTAGGGTTCGGTCCAGGGACGATGCCATTGCCGAAGCGACTCCGCTCTCGTGATCTCCCTCGAGGTCTGAAGTGAGGGCCCATGCCAGAAGGCGGCTCAACTGCAGGATAAGGGAACGAGGCAAGCTTAGGTTTCAGTGGAGGGTAACGGTTCGCCGAAGGTTTAGGGTTAGGGTTAGGTCCCAAGAGGTTCCAGACGCCGAACTAACAGCAGGGCAGTGTTCTTCCCGAAGGGCTTAGTTGCGGGCACAAAGGGCGGTGCCGGTCAGGATCCCTCTTTGGCTGCCAAGGCCACACACGTCGATAAGCCCCTGGTCGAGGAGGCCTCCGGAATCCTCTCAGGAGCTGCAGCCGGGCCTGGGAAACGACATGGTGAGCTTCCAGGTTCCTTGACGAGTCAGCCTGCACCGCTTCTGGACACCAGACGCGTGATGCTGTCCGACCTTGGAATTGGGTCCCCATGCGGAGAGAGCCTTAGCTAGGGTTAAGGTTCGGTCCAGCGAAGTCGCCAGGGCCAAAGCGACTCTGGTCTCGTGATCTCCCTCGAGGGCTGAAGTGAGGGCCCATGCCAGGAGGCGGCTCAAATGCAGGATTAGGGATCGAGGCAGGCTTAGGTTTCGGTGGAGGGTAACGGTTCTGGTTAGGTTTAGGTTTAGGGGTAGGACCCAGGAGATTCCAGGCGCCGAACTCACAGCAGGGCAGTGGTCTCCCCGAAGGGCTGAGTTGAGCGCACAAGGGACGGTGCCGGTCAGGGTCCCTCTTTGGCTCAAGGCCACACACCTCGATAAGCCCCTGGTCGATGAGGCCTCCGGAATCCTCTCGGGAGCTGCAGCCGGGCCTGGGAAACGACATGGTGAGATTCCAAGTTCCATGCCGAGTCAGCCTGCACCGCTTCTGGACCCCAGGCGCGTGATGCTGTCCAACCTTGGAATTGGGTCCTCATGAGGAGAGAGCCATAGCTAGGGTTAGGGTTTGGTCCAGGGATGTCGCCAGGGCCGAAGCGACTCTGGTCTCGTGATCTCCCTCGAGGGCTGAAGTGAGCGCCAATGCCACGAGGCGGCTCAAATGCAGGATTAGGGATCGAGGCAGTCTTCGGTTTGGGTAGAGGGTCCTGGTTCGGGTAGGGTTAGGGATAGGGTTAGGTCCCAGGAGGTTCCAGGCGCTGAACTCACAGCAAGGCAGTGGTCTCCCCGAAGGGCTGAGTTGAGGGCACAAGGGACGGTGCCGGTCAGGGTCACTCTTTGGCTGCCAAGACCACACACGTCGATAAGCCCCTGGTCGAGGAGGCCTCCGGAATCCTCTCGGGAGCTGCAGCCGGGCCTGGCAAACGACATGGTGAGCGTCCAGGTTCCTTGGCAAGTCAGCCTGCCCCGCTTCTGGACCCCAGGCTCGTGATGCTGTCCTACCTGGGAATTGGGTCCCCATGCGGAGAGAGCCTTATCTAGAGTTAGGGTTCGGTCCAGGGACGTCGCCAGGGCCAAAGCGACTCCGGTCTGGTGATCTCCCTCGAGGCCTGAAATGAGGGCCCATGCCACACGGCAGCTCAAATGCAGGAATAGGGATCGAGGCTGGCTTCGGTTTTGGTGGAGGGTCCTTTTTCGGGGTAGGGTTAGGGTTAGGGTTGGGTCCCAGGAGGTTCCAGGCGCCGAACCCACAGCCGGGCAGTGGTCTCCCCGAAGGGGTGAGTTGAGGGCACAAGGGACCGTGCCGGTCAGGGACTCTCTTTGGCTGTCAAGGCCACACACGTCGATAAGCCCCTGGTCGAGGAGGCCTCCGGAATCCTCTCGGGAGCTGCAGCCAGGCCTGGGAATCGACATGGTGAGATTCCAAGGTCCATGCCGAGTCAGCCTGCACCGCTTCTGGACCCCAGGCGCGTGATGCTGTCCGACCTTGGAATTGGGTCCTCATGAGGAGGGAGCCATAGCTAGGGTTAGGGTTTGGTCAAGGGATGTCGCCAGGGCCGAAGCAACTACGGTCTCGTGATCTCCCTCGAGGGCTTAGATGAGGGCCCATGTCAGGAGGCGGATCAAATGCAGGATTAGGTGTCGAGGCAGGCTTAGGTTTCGGTGGAGGGTCCTGGTTCGGAGTAGGGTTAGGGTTAGGGTTAGGTCCAAGGACGTTCCAGGCGCTGAACTCACAGCAGGGCAGTGGTCTCCCCGAAGGGCTGAGTGGAGGGCACAAGGGACGGTGCCGGTCAGGGTCCCTTTTTGGCTGCCAAGTCCACACACGACGAAAAGCCCCTGGTCGAGGAGGCCTCCGGAGTCCTCTCGGGAGCTGCAGCCGGGCCTGGGAAACGACATGGTGAGATTCCAAGTTCCTTGGCAAGTCAGCCTGCACCGCTTCTGTTCCCTATGCGCGTGATGCTCTCCGACCTTGGAATTTGGTCCCCATGAGGAGAGTGCCTTAGCTAGGGTTAGGGTTCGGTCCAGGGACGTCGCCAGGGCCGAAGCGACTCCGGTCTCGTGATCTCCCTCGAGGGCTGAAGTGAGGGCCCATGCCAGGAGGCTGCTCAAATGCAGGATAAGGGAATGAGGCAAGCTTAGGTTTCAGTGGAGGGTAACGTTTCGGGGAAGGGTTAGGGTTAGGGTTAAGTCCCAAGAGGTTCCAGACGCCGAACTCACAGCAGGGCAGTGTTCTTTCCGAAGGGCTTAGTTGCGGGCACAAAGGACGGTGCCGGTCAGGATACCTCTTTGGCTGCCAAGGCCACACACGTCGATAAGCCCCTGGTCGAGGAGCCCTCGGAATCCTCTCGGGAGCTGCATCTGGGCCTGGGAAACGACATGGTGAGCTTCCAGGTACCTTGGCAAGTCACCCTGCACCGCTTCTGGTCCCCAGGCTCGTGATGCTGTCCTACGTTGGAATTGGGTCCCCATGCGGAGAGAGCCTTAACTAGGGTTAGGGTTCGGTCCAGGGACGTCGCCAGGGCCGAAGCGACTCCGGTCTCGTGATCTCCCTCGAGGACTGAAGTGAGGGCCCATTCCAGAAGGCGTCTCAAATGCAGGAATAGGGATCGAGGCTGGCTTAGGTTTCGGTGGATGGTCCTGGTTCGGGGTAGGGTTAGGGTTAGGGTTAGGTCCCAGGAAGTTCCAGGCGCCTTTCCCAAAGCAGGGCAGTGGTCTCCCCGAAGGGCTGAGTTGAGGGCACAAGGGATCGTGCCGGTCAGGGTCCCTCGTTGGCTGTCAAGGCCACACACGTCGATAAGACCCTGGTCGAGGAGGCCTCCGGAATCCTCTCGGGAGCTGCAGCCGGGCCTGGGAAACGACATGGTGAGATTGCAAGGTCCATGCCGAGTCAGCCTGCACCGCTTCTGGACCCCAGGCGCATGATGCTGTCCGACCTTGGAATTGGGTCCCCATGAGGAGAGAGCCTTAGCTAGGGTTAGGGTTCGGTCCAGGGACGTCGCCAGGGCCGAAGCGACTCCGGTCTCGTGATCTCCCTCAAGGGCTGAAGTGAGGGCCCATGCCAGGAGGCGGCTCAAATGCAGGATTAGGTGTCGAGGCAGGCTTAGGTTTCGGGGGAGGGTCCGTGTTCGGGGTAGGGTTAGGGTTACGGTTAGGTCCCAGGAGGTTCCAGGCGCTGAACTCACAGCAAGGCAGTGGTCTCCCCGAAGGGCTGAGTTGAGGGCACAAGGGACGGTGCCGGTCAGGGTCACTCTTTGGCTGCCAAGACCACACACGTCGATAAGCCCCTGGTCGAGGAGGCCTCCGGAATCCTCTCGGGAGCTGCAGCCGGGCCTGGGAAACGACATGGTGAGCTTCCATGTTCCTTGCCGAGTCAGCCTGCACCGCTTCTGTTCCCTATGCGCGTGATGCTGTCCGACCTTGGAATTGGGTCCCCATGCGGAGAGAGCCTTAGCTAGGGTTAGGGTTCGGTCAGGGACGTCGCCAGGGCCGAAGCGACACCTGTCTCGTGATCTCCCTCGAGGGCTGAAGTGAGGGCCCATGCCAGGAGGCGGCTCAAATGCAGGATAAGGGAACGAGGCAGGCTTACGTTTCGGTGGAGGCTAACGGTTCGGGGTAGGGTTAGGGTTAGGTTTAGGTCCCAGGAGGTTCCAGGCGCTGAACTCACAGAAGGGCAGTGGTCTCCCCGAAGGGCTGAGTTGAGGGCACAAGGGACGGTGCCGGTCAGGGTCTCTCTTTGGCTGCCAAGACCACACGCGTCGATAAGCCCCTGGTCGAGGAGGCCTCCGGAATCCTCTCGGGAGCTGCAGCCGGGCCTGGGAAACGACATGGTGAGCTTCCAGGTTCCTTGCCGAGTCAGCCTGCACCGCTTCTGTTCCCTATTCGCGTGATGCTGTCCGACCTTGGAATTGAGTCCACATGAGTTGAGAGCCTTAGCTAGGGTTAGGGTTCGGTCCAGGGACGACGCCTGGGCCGAAGCAACTCCGGTCTCGTGATCTCCCTCGAGGGCTGAAGTGAGGGCCCATGCCAGAAGGCGGCTCAAATGCAGGATAAGGGAACGTGGCAGGCTTTCGTTTCAGTGGAGGGTAACGGTTCGGGGAAGGGTTAGGGTTAGGGTTAAGTCCAAAGAGGTTCCAGACGCCCAACTCACAGCAGGGCAGTGTTGTTCCCGAAGGGCTTAGTTGCGGGCACAAAGGACGGTGCCGGTCAGGATCCCTCTTTGGCTGCCAAGGCCACGCACGTCGATAAGCCCCTGCTCGGGGAGGCCTCCGGAATCCTCTCGGGAGCTGCAGCCGGGCATGGGAAACGACATGGTGAGCTTCCAGGTTCCTTGGCAAGTCAGCCTGCTCCGCTTCTGGACCCCAGGCTCGTGATGCTGTCCTACCTTGCAATTGGGTCCCCATGCGGAGAGAGCCTTATCTAGGGTTAGGGTTCAGTCCAGGGACGTTGCCAGGGCCGAAGCGACTCCGGTCTCGTGATCTCCCTCTGGGGCTGAAGTGAGGGCCCATGCCAGGAGGCGGCTCAAATGCAGGATTAGGTATCAGGGCAGGCTTAGGTGTCGGTGGAGGGTCCTGGTTGGGGTAGGTTTAGGGTTAGGGTTGGGTCCCAGGAGGTTCCAGGCGCTGAACTCACAACAGGGTAGTGGTCTCCCCGAAGGGTTGAGTTGAAGCACAAGGGACCGTACCGGTCAGGGTCCCTCTTTGGCTGTCAAGGCCACAGATGTCGATAAGCCCCTGGTCGAGGAGGCCTCCGGAATCCTCTCTGGAGCTGCAGCCGGGCCTGGGAAACGACATGGTGAGATTCCAAGTTCAATGCCGAGTCAGCATGCACCGCTTCTGGACCCCAGGCGCATGATGCTGTCCGACCTTGGAATTGGGTCCCCATGAGGAGAGAGCCTTAGCTAGGGTTATGGTTCGGTCCAGGGACTTCGCCAGGGCCGAAGCGACTCCGGTCTCGTGATCTCCCTCAAGGGCTGAAATGAGGGCCCATGCCAGGAGGCGGCTCAAATGCAGGATTAGGTGTCGAGGCAGGCTTAGGTTTCGGTGGAGGGTCCTGGTTCGGGGTAGGGTTAGGGTTAGGGTTAGGTCCCAGGAGGTTCCAGGCGCTGAACTCTCAGCAAGGCAGTGGTCTCCCCGAAGGGCTGAGTTGAGGGCACAAGGGACGGTGCCGGTCAGGGTCCCTCTTTGGCTGCCAAGACCACACACGTCGATAAGCCCCTGATCGAGGAGGCCTCCGGAGTCCTCTCGGGAGCTGCAGCCGGGCCTGGGAAACGACATGGTGAGCTTCCAGGTTCCTTGCCGAGTCAGCCTGCACCGCTTCTGGACCCCAGGCGCGTGATGCTGTCCTACGTTGGAATTGGGTCCCCATGCGGAGAGAGCCTTAACTAGGGTTAGGGTTCGGTCCAGGGACGTCGCCAGGGCCGAAGCGACTCCGGTCTCGTGATGTCCCTCGAGGACTGAAGTGAGGGCCCATTCCAGAAGGCGTCTCAAATGCAGGAAGAGGGATCGAGGCTGGCTTAGGTTTTGGTGGAGGGTCCTGGTTCGGGGTAGGGTTAGGGTTAGGGTTAGGTCCCAGGAAGTTCCAGGCGCCTTTCCCAAAGCAGGGCAGTGGTCTCCCCGAAGGGCTGAGTTGAGGGCACAAGGGATCGTGCCGGTCAGGGTCCCTCGTTGGCTGTCAAGGCCACACACGTCGATAAGACCCTGGTCGAGGAGGCCTCCGGAATCCTCTCGGGAGCTGCAGCCGGGCCTGGGAAACGACATGGTGAGATTGCAAGGTCCATGCCGAGTCAGCCTGCACCGCTTCTGGACCCCAGGCGCATGATGCTGTCCGACCTTGGAATTGGGTCCCCATGAGGAGAGAGCCTTAGCTAGGGTTAGGGTTCGGTCCAGGGACGTCGCCAGGGCCGAAGCGACTCCGGTCTCGTGATCTCCCTCAAGGGCTGAAGTGAGGGCCCATGCCAGGAGGCGGCTCAAATGCAGGATTAGGTGTCGAGGCAGGCTTAGGTTTCGGGGGAGGGTCCGGGTTCGGGGTAGGGTTAGGGTTACGGTTAGGTCCCAGGAGGTTCCAGGCGCTGAACTCACAGCAAGGCAGTGGTCTGCCCGAAGGGCTGAGTTGAGGGCACAAAGGACGGTGCCGGTCAGGGTCACTCTTTGGCTGCCAAGACCACACACGTCGATAAGCCCCTGGTCGAGGAGGCCTCCGGAATCCTATCGGGAGCTGCAGCCGGGCCTGGGAAACGACATGGTGAGCTTCCATGTTCCTTGCCGAGTCAGCCTGCACCGCTTCTGTTCCCTATGCGCGTGATGCTCTCCGACCTTGGAATTTGGTCCCCATGAGGAGAGTGCCTTAGCTAGGGTTAGGGTTCGGTCCAGGGACGTCGCCAGGGCCGACGCGACTCCGGTCTCGTGATCTCCCTCGAGGGCTGAAGTGAGGGCCCATGCCAGGAGGCTGCTCAAATGCAGGATAAGGGAATGAGGCAAGCTTAGGTTTCAGTGGAGGGTAACGTTTCGGGGAAGGGTTAGGGTTAGGGTTAAGTCCCAAGAGGTTCCAGACGCCGAACTCACAGCAGGGCAGTGTTCTTTCCGAAGGGCTTAGTTGGGGACACAAAGGACGGTGCCGGTCAGGATCCCTCTTTGGCTGCCAAGGCCACACACGTCGATAAGCCCCTGGTCGAGGAGGCCTCCGGAATCCTCTCGGGAGCTGCATCTGGGCCTGGGAAACGACATGGTGAGCTTCCAGGTACCTTGGCGAGTCAGACTGCACCGCTTCTGGTCCCCAGGCTCGTGATGCTGTCCTACGTTGGAATTGGGTCCCCATGCGGAGAGAGCCTTAACTAGGGTTAGGGTTCGGTCCAGGGACGTCGCCAGGGCCGAAGCGACTCCGGTCTCGTGATCTCCCTCGAGGACTGAAGTGAGGGCCCATTCCAGAAGGCGTCTCAAATGCAGGAAGAGGGATCGAGGCTGGCTTAGGTTTCAGTGGAGGGTAACGGTTCGGGTTAGGTTTAGGTTTAGGGGTAGGACCCAGGAGATTCCAGGCGCCGAACTCACAGCAGGCAGTGGTCTCCCCGAAGGACTGAGTTGAGGGCACAAGGGACGGTGCCGGTCAGGGTACCTCTTTGGCTCAAGGCCACACACGTCGATAAGCCCCTGGTCGATGAGGCCTCCGGAATCCTCTCGGGAGCTGCAGCCGGGCCTGGGAAACGACATGGTGAGATTCCAAGTTCCATGCCGAGTCAGCCTGCACCGCTTCTGGACCCCAGGCGCGTGATGCTGTCCGACCTTGGAATTGGGTCCCCATGAGGAGAGAGCCATAGCTAGGGTTAGGGTTTGGTCCAGGGATGTCTCCAGGGCCGAAGCGACTCTGGTCTCGTGATCTCCCTCGAGGGCCTAGATAAGGGCCCATGTCAGGAGGCGGATCAAATGCAGGATTAGGTGTCGAGGCAGGCTTAGGTTTCGGTGGAGGGTCCTGGTTCGGGGTAGGGTTAGGGTAAGGGTTAGGTCCCAGGAGGTTCCAGGCGCTGAACTCACAGCAGGGCAGTGGTCTCCCAGAAGGGCTGAGTTGAGGGAACAAGGGACGGTGCCGGTCAGGGTCCCTCTTTGGCTGCCAAGACCACACACGACGAAAAGCCCCTGGGGAGGAGGCCTCCGGAATCCTCTCGGGAGCTGCAGCCGGGCATGGGAAACGACATGGTGAGATTCCAGGTTCCTTGGCAAGTCAGACTGCACCGCTTCTGTTCCCTATGCGCGTGATGCTGTCCGACCTTGGAATTGGGTCCCCATGAGGAGAGAGCCTTAGCTAGGGTTAGGGTTCGGTCAGGGACGTCGCCAGGGCCGAAGCGACACCTGTCTCGTGATCTCCCTCGAGGGCTGAAGTGGGGGCCCATGCCAGGAGGCGGCTCAAATGCAGGATAAGGGAACGAGGCAGGCTTACGTTTCGGTGGAGGCTAACGGTTCGGGGTAGGGTTAGGGTTAGGTTTAGGTCCCAGGAGGTTCCAGGCGCTGAACTCACAGAAGGGCAGTGGTCTCCCCGAAGGGCTGAGTTGAGGGCACAAGGGACGGTGCCTGTCAGGGTCCCTCTTTGGCTGCCAAGACCACACGCGTCGATAAGCCCCTGGTCGAGGAGGCCTCCGGAATCCTCTCGGGAGCTGCAGCCGGGCCTGGGAAACGACATGGTGAGCTTCCAGGTTCCTTGCCGAGTCAGCCTGCACCGCTTCTGTTCCCTATTCGCGTGATGCTGTCCGACCTTGGAATTGAGTCCACATGAGGAGAGAGCCTTAGCTAGGGTTAGGGTTCGGTCCAGGGACGACGCCTGGGCCGAAGCGACTCCGGTCTCGTGATCTCCCTCGAGGGCTGAAGTGAGGGCCCATGCCAGAAGGCGGCTCAAATGCAGGATAAGGGAACGTGGCAGGCTTTGGTTTCAGTGGAGGGTAACGGTTCGGGGAAGGTTTAGGGTTAGGGTTAAGTCCAAAGAGGTTCCAGACGCCCAACTCACAGCAGGGCAGTGTTGTTCCCGAAGGGCTAGTTGCGGGCACAAAGGACGGTGCCGGTCAGGATCCCTCTTTGGCTGCCAAGGCCACACACGTCGATAAGCCCCTGGTCGGGGAGGCCTCCGGAATCCTCTCGGGAGCTGCAGCCGGGCATGGGAAACGACATGGTGAGCTTCCAGGTTCCTTGGCAAGTCAGCCTGCTCCGCTTCTGGACCCCAGGCTCGTGATGCTGTCCTACCTTGGAATTGGGTCCCCATGCGGAGAGAGCCTTATCTAGGGTTAGGGTTCAGTCCAGGGACGTCGCCAGGGCCGAAGCGACTCCGGTCTCGTGATCTCCCTCTGGGGCTGAAGTGAGGGCCCATGCCAGGAGGCGGCTCAAATGCAGGATTAGGTATCAGGGCAGGCTTAGGTGTCGGTGGAGGGTCCTGGTTGGGGTAGGTTTAGGGTTAGGGTTGGGTCCCAGGAGGTTCCAGGCGCTGAACTCACAACAGGGTAGTGGTCTCCCCGAAGGGTTGAGTTGAAGCACAAGGGACCGTGCCGGTCAGGGTCCCTCTTTGGCTGTCAAGGCCACAGATGTCGATAAGCCCCTGGTCGAGGAGGCCTCCGGAATCCTCTCTGGAGCTGCAGCCGGGCCTGGGAAACGACATGGTGAGATTCCAAGTTCAATGCCGAGTCAGCATGCACCGATTCTGGACCCCAGGCGCATGATGCTGTCCGACCTTGGAATTGGGTCCCCATGAGGAGAGAGCCTTAGCTAGGGTTAGGGTTCGGTCCAGGGACTTCGCCAGGGCCGAAGCGACTCCGGTCTCGTGATCTCCCTCAAGGGCTGAAGTGAGGGCCCATGCCAGGAGGCGGCTCAAATGCAGGATTAGGTGTCGAGGCAGGCTTAGGTTTCGGTGGAGGGTCCTGGTTCGGGGTAGGGTTAGGGTTAGGGTTAGGTCCCAGGAGGTTCCAGGCGCTGAACTCACAGCAAGGCAGTGGTCTCCCCGAAGGGCTGAGTTGAGGGCACAAGGGACGGTGCCGGTCAGGGTCCCTCTTTGGCTGCCAAGACCACACACGTCGATAAGCCCCTGATCGAGGAGGCCTCCGGAGTCCTCTCGGGAGCTGCAGCCGGGCCTGGGAAACGACATGGTGAGCTTCCAGGTTCCTTGCCGAGTCAGCCTGCACCGCTTCTGTTCCCTATGCGCGTGATGCTGTCCGATCTTGGAATTGGGTCCCCATGAGGAGAGAGCCTTAGCTAGGGTTAGGGTTCGGTCCAGGGACGATGCCAGGGCCGAAGCGACTCCGCTCTCGTGATCTCCCTCGAGGTCTGAAGTGAGGGCCCATGCCAGAAGGCGGCTCAACTGCAGGATAAGTGAACGAGGCAAGCTTAGGTTTCAGTGGAGGGTAACGGTTCGCCGAAGGTTTAGGGTTAGGGTTAGGTCCCAAGAGGTTCCAGACGCCGAACTAACAGCAGGGCAGTGTTCTTCCCGAAGGGCTTAGTTGCTGGCACAAAGGGCGGTGCCGGTCAGGATCCCTCTTTGGCTGCCAAGGCCACACACGTCGATAAGCCCCTGGTCGAGGGGGCCTCCTGAATCCTCTCAGGAGCTGCAGCCGGGCCTGGGAAACGACATGGTGAGCTTCCAGGTTCCTTGACAAGTCAGCCTGCACCGCTTCTGGACACCAGGCGCGTGATGCTGTCCGACCTTGGAATTGGGTCCCCATGCGGAGAGAGCCTTAGCTAGGGTTAAGGTTCGGTCCAGCGAAGTCGCCAGGGCCAAAGCGACTCTGGTCTCGTGATCTCCCTCGAGGGCTGAAGTGAGGGCCCATGCCAGGAGGCGGCTCAAATGCAGGATTAGGGATCGAGGCAGGCTTAGGTTTCGGTGGAGGGTAACGGTTCTGGTTAGGTTTAGGTTTAGGGGTAGGACCCAGGAGATTCCAGGCGCCGAACTCACAGCAGGGCAGTGGTCTCCCCGAAGGGCTGAGTTGAGCGCACAAGGGACGGTGCCGGTCAGGGTCCCTCTTTGGCTCAAGGCCACACACCTCGATAAGCCCCTGGTCGATGAGGCCTCCGGAATCCTCTCGGGAGCTGCAGCCGGGCCTGGGAAACGACATGGTGAGATTCCAAGTTCCATGCCGAGTCAGCCTGCACCGCTTCTGGACCCCAGGCGCGTGATGCTGTCCAACCTTGGAATTGGGTCCTCATGAGGAGAGAGCCATAGCTAGGGTTAGGGTTTGGTCCAGGGATGTCGCCAGGGCCGAAGCGACTCCGGTCTCGTGATCTCCCTCGAGGGCTGAAGTGAGCGCCCATGCCAGGAGGCGGCTCAAATGCAGGATTAGGGATCGAGGCAGGCTTCGGTTTCGGTAGAGGGTCCTGGTTCGGGTAGGGTTAGGGATAGGGTTAGGTCCCATGAGGTTCCAGGCGCTGAACTCACAGCAGGGCAGTGGTCTCCCCGAAGGCCTGAGTTGAGGGCAGAAGGGACGGTGCCGCTCAGGGTCCCTTTTTGGCTGCCAACACCACACACGTCGATAAGCCCCTGGTCGAGGAGGCCTCCGGAATCCTCTCGGGAGCTGCAGCCGGCCTGGGAAACGACATGGTTTGCTTCCATGTTCCTTGCCGAGTCAGCCTGCACCGCTTCTGTTCCCTATGCGCGTGATGCTGTCCGTCCTTGGAATTGGGTCCCCATGAGGAGAGAGCCTTAGCTAGGGTTAGGGTTCGGTCCAGGGACGATGCCAGGGCCGAAGCGACTCCGCTCTCGTGACCTCCCTCGGGAACTGAAGTGAGGGCCCATGCCAGGAGGCGGCTCAAATGCAGGATAAGGGAACGAGGCAGGCTTACGTGTTGGTGGAGGCTAACGGTTCGGGGTAGGGTTAGGGTTAGGGTTAGGTCCCAGGAGGTTCCAGGCGCTGAACTCACAGCAGGGCAGTGGTCTCCCCGAAGGGCTGAGTTGAGGGCACAAGGGACGGTGCCGGTCAGGGTCCCTCTTTGGCTGCCAAGACCACACGCGTCGATAATCCCCTGGTCGAGGAGGCCTCCGGAATCCTCTCGGGAGCTGCAGCCGGGCCTGGGAAACGACATGGTGAGCTTCCAGGTTCCTTGGCAAGTCAGCCTGCACCGCTTCTGGACCCCAGGCTCGTGATGCTGTCCTACCTTGGAATTGGGTCCCCATGCGGAGAGACACTTATCTAGGGTTAGGGTTCGGTCCAGGGACGTCGCCAGGGCCGAAGCGACTCCGGTCTCGTGATCTCCCTCGAGGCTTGAAGTGAGGGCCCATGCCAGAAGGCGGCTCAAATGCACGAATAGGGATCGAGGCTGGCTTAGGTTTCGGTGGAGGGTCCTGGTTCGGGGTAGGTTTAGGGTTAGGGTTAGGTCCCAGGAGGTTCCAGGCGCTGAACTCACAGCAGGGCAGTGGTCTCCCCGAAGGGTTGAGTTGAAGCACAAGGGACCGTGCCGGTTAGGGTCCCTCTTTGGCTGTCAAGGCCACACACGTCGATAAGCCCCTGGTCGAGGAGGCCTCCGGAACCCTCTCTGGAGCTGCTGCCGGGCCTGGGAAACGACATGTGAGATTCCAAGTTCAATGCCGCGTCAGCATGCACCGCTACTGGACCCCAGGCGCATGATGCTGTCCGACCTTGGAATTGGGTCCCCATGAGGAGAGAGCCTTAGCTAGGGTTAGGGCTCGGTCCAGGGACGTCGCCAGGGCCGAAGCGACTCCGGTCTCGTGATCTCCCTCAAGGGCTGAAGTGAGGGCCCATGGCAGAAGGCGGCTCAAATGCAGGATTAGGTGTCGAGGCAGGCTTAGGTTTCGGGGGAGGGTCCGGGTTCGGGGTAGGGTTAGGGTTAGGGTTAGGTCCCAGGAGGTTCCAGGCGCTGAACTCACAGCAAGGCAGTGGTCTCCCCGAAGGGCTGAGTTGAGGGCACAAGGGAAGGTGCCGGTCAGGGTCACTCTTTGGCTGCCAAGACCACACACGTCGATAAGCCCCTGGTCGAGGAGGCCTCCGGAATCCTCTCGGGAGCTGCAGCCGGGCCTGGCAAACGACATGGTGAGCTTCCAGGTTCCTTGGCAAGTCAGCCTGCCCCGCTTCTGGTCCCCAGGCTCGTGATGCTGTCCTACCTTGGAATTGGGTCCCCATGCGGAGAGAGCCTTATCTAGAGTTCGGGTTCGGTCCAGGGACGTCGCCAGGGCCAAAGCGACTCCGGTCTGGTGATCTCCCTCGAGGCCTGAAATGAGGGCCCATGCCACACGGCAGCTCAAATGCAGGAATAGGGATCGAGGCTGACTTCGGTTTTGGTGGAGGGTCCTTTTTCGGGGTAGGGTTAGGGTTAGGGTTAGGTCCCAGGAGGTTCCAGGCGCCGAACCCACAGCCGGGCAGTGGTCTCCCCGAAGGGCTGAGTTGAGGGCACAAGGGACCGTGCCGGTCAGGGACCCTCTTTGGCTGTCAAGGCCACACACGACGAAAAGCCCCTGGTCGAGGAGGCCTCCGGAATCCTCTCGGGAGCTGCAGCCAGGCCTGGGAATCGACATGGTGAGATTCCAAGGTCCATGCCGAGTCAGCCTGCACCGCTTCTGGACCCCAGGCGCGTGATGCTGTCCGACCTTGGAATTGGGTCCTCATGAGGAGGGAGCCATAGCTAGGGTTAGGGTTTGGTCCAGGGATGTCGCCAGGGCCGAAGCAACTCCGGTCTCGTGATCTCCCTCGAGGGCTTAGATGAGGGCCCATGTCAGGAGGCGGATCAAATGCAGGATTAGGTGTCGAGGCAGGCTTAGGTTTCAGTGGAGGGTCCTGGTTCGGAGTAGGGTTAGGGTTAGGGTTAGGTCCAAGGACGTTCCAGGCGCTGAACTCACAGCAGGGCAGTGGTCTCCCCGAAGGGCTGAGTGGAGGGCACAAGGGACGGTGCCGGTCAGGGTCCCTTTTTGGCTGCCAAGTCCACACACGACGAAAAGCCCCTGGTCGAGGAGGCCTCCGGAATCCTCTCGGGAGCTGCAGCCGGGCCTGGGAAACGACATGGTGAGATTCCAAGTTCCTTGGCAAGTCAGCCTGCACCGCTTCTGTTCCCTATGCGCGTGATGCTCTCCGACCTTGGAATTTGGTCCCCATGAGGAGAGTGCCTTAGCTACGGTTAGGGTTCGGTCCAAGGACGTCGCCAGGGCCGACGCGACTCCGGTCTCGTGATCTCCCTCGAGGGCTGAAGTGAGGGCCCATGCCAGGAGCCTGCTCAAATGCAGGATAAGGGAATGAGGCAAGCTTAGGTTTCAGTGGAGGGTAACGTTTCGGGGAAGGGTTAGGGTTAGGGTTAAGTCCCAAGAGGTTCCAGACGCCGAACTCACAGCAGGGCAGTGTTCTTTCCGAAGGGCTTAGTTGCGGGCACAAAGGACGGTGCCGGTCAGGATACCTCTTTGGCTGCCAAGGCCACACACGTCGATAAGCCCCTGGTCGAGGAGGCCTCCGGAATCCTCTCGGGAGCTACATCTGGGCCTGGGAAACGACATGGTGAGCTTCCAGGTACCTTGGCAAGTCAGCCTGCACCGCTTCTGGTCCCCAGGCTCGTGATGCTGTCCTACGTTGGAATTGGGTCCCCATGCGGAGAGAGCCTTAACTAGGGTTAGGGTTCGGTCCAGGGACGTCGCCAGGGCCGAAGCGACTCCGGTCTCGTGATCTCCCTCGAGGACTGAAGTGAGGGCCCATTCCAGAAGGCGTCTCAAATGCAGGAATTGGGATCGAGGCTGGCTTAGGTTTCGGTGGAGGGTCCTGGTTCGGGGTAGGGTTAGGATTAGGGTTAGGTCCCAGGAAGTTCCAGGCGCCTTTCCCAAAGCAGGGCAGTGGTCTTCCTGAAGGGCTGAGTTGAGGGCACAAGGGATCGTGCCGGTCAGGGTCCCTCGTTGGCTGTCAAGGCCACACACGTCGATAAGACCCTGGTCGAGGAGGCCTCCGGAATCCTCTCGGGAGCTGCAGCCGGGCCTGGGAAACGACATGGTGAGATTGCAAGGTCCATGCCGAGTCAGCCTGCACCGCTTCTGGACCCCAGGTGCGTTATGCTGTCCGACCTTGGAATTGGGTCCCCATGAGGAGAGAGCCTTAGCTAGGGTTAGGGTTCAGTCCAGGGACATCTCCAGGGCCGTAGCAACTCCGGTCTCGTGATCTCCCTCGAGGGCTGAAGTGAGGGCCCATGCCAGGAGGCGGTTCAAATGCAGGATTAGGTGTCGAGGCAGGCTTAGGTTCCGGTGGATGGTCCTGGATCGTGGTAGGGTTAGGGTTAGGGTTAGGTCCCAGGAGGTTCCAGGCGCTGAACTCACAGCAGGGCAGTGGTCTCCCCGAAGGGCTGAGTTGAGGGCACAAGGGACGGTGCCGGTCAGGGTCCCTCTTTGGCTGCCAAGACCACACACGTCGAAAAGCCCCTGGTCGAGGAGGCCTCCGGAATCCTCTCGGGAGCTGCAGCCAGGCCTGGGAAACGACATGGTGAGCTTCCAGGTTCCTTGCCCAGTCAGCCTGCACCGCGTATGGACCCCAGGCGCGTGGTGTTGTCAAACGTTGCAATTGGGTCCCCATGGGGGAGAGCCATAGCTTGGCTTAGGGTTCGGTCCAGGGATGTCTCCAGGGAGGTGGCATAGGGGGATGGGTTCAATGGGTGATGGGCTATGGAGGGCACTAGTAGTGAGGATCACTGGGTGTTGTATGTAAGTGATGGATGACTACATTCCTTACCTGAAGCTAACATTACACTGCATGTTAACCAACTGGAATTTAAAAAAAAACTTGAAAAATGAGTACAAAAAAAACACATAAATACGTTTAAACTGCTCTAAATAAATACATGTTAAAAAGGAAAAAGGAAACTCATGTGAGGATGTCAATAGACACAGAACAAGCGTTCTGAGAAACTTTGGTATCCATTTGTGGTAAAAATCTCTTTAAAATTCTGTGTAGAAGGGTCAGATCTCAACATAACGAAGGCCATGTATGTGAAGCCCACAGCTAATGTCATACTCAGTAGTGAAATTGTGAACGATTTTCCGCTAAGATCAGGCACAAGACAAGGATTCCCTAGATATGTGAAGGGGATTGGATGATGCAGGCTTCTGGTTATGCAATGAATGAATCACAGATAGAAGATATAGCATAGGGCACATAGAGAATGGTACTGGAGTAGGGATGCATGGTGACAGATGACAGCTACACCTGTGTTAGCGTAGCAGAATGTATACATTTGCCAATGACTATGTTTTTCATATGAAACTAATGTAACATAGTGTGTCAGCTATTCCCAAATAATATGTTGTTTTTTTTTAACTAGGTAAAGGACTGAAATAAAAAGTTTAATATAAAAGAACCTGTTAATATCTAATCAAGAAATGCAGTGAAGTTCCAAAGTATAAAGTCACCATATCAAATTCTGTATCATTCCTATACACTAACCCAATTATCTGAGAAGAAGTAAAGAAAACAATCCCATTTATAGCATCAAAAACAATAAAAATTATAGCAATACCGTTAGCCAAGGAAATGAAAATCTCTCTACAGAAAACTATAAAACCTGTGTGCAGGAATGGAAGAAATTCAATTTGGGTGAAAGAAAGGGGAGAACACACAAGTCAGTGAAAAGCCATCCCATGTCCAACTTTCGGAGGAATTAATACAGATACAATGTCCATATTACCCAAAGCCATCTAGAGATTCAGTGCAATCTCTATCAAGACTCCGATGCAATATTTATGCAATTAGAAAATCATAACCTAAAATTTATTTGGAACCACAAAAAGACCCCATGTAGCCAACGCAAGAAAGGATAAAACAGGAAGCATCCCCCTTCTTGATTTCAAGCGTCATTCTAACACAAAGAAATCAATGATGTCACTGGCATAAGCACACACACAAGACAATGGAACAGAAATTGAGAGCCCAAACTAAACCCATGCATTACAGTCACCTAGTATTCGACAAGGGAGTCAATAATACACAGTGGAGAAGAGTAGTCTTTTGAATAACTGGTGCTAGGAAAATTGGATATTCCCATGTATAAGAACAAAGTTGAGCACCGTATAATACACCACTCCCTAGAGAGTGAAAGGAAGAAATAGAGAGAGATGTGGTTAGAGAGAAACAGAGACAAAGAGGAAGTACAAGAAGGAAAGTAGAGACCTGGTCCGGGTATGTGGACACGGTTAGATGGGCCAGGGGAGAGGGGATGTAGGAAGTGGCTCTGAGTGCTGGGGCACAAAGGGCTTCTATCATGGGAATCAGGGTTCCATGGCCCCAAGACTCCAACATCCCTGGGCCCAAGTTCTGCAGAGGCCATTGGAATTGAAAAGATGGGTAGCCCTCATTTCTTCTAGAATTGTGAGGTTCAGCCTCACGTTCTGTCATGGAGAGGGATGTCTTGAGGGAGAGTGTGCCGCTCTTTGGCAGGTAAACTCCATAGCCTGCCCTGTGGGGAGGTGTCCCAGGGCCATCTCCCTCACTGCCCCAGGCTCTGTTGGATTTCCCCCCTCCCCCGCCAGCCTGCCTTCCTCAAGTTCTGAACCCAGGCATCAGGCATTGCGTTGCCCCCAGGTCCTGCAGTCTGGACCTGGCAGAGGTGGACTAGTAATATTGGTAAAATATATATCTATATTTGACAATAAGGTACACATCCTCCCTCTGGGACTAGCGGTGTGCATCCAAATCATAGGTTGCTATCCTCCTCTCCACAACCAATCTGAGGAATCCAGAAGGTAGGTGGACCCTTTCAAACACCCTAGTCTTCTCTTACATGAAATTCAAAGACATTTTCTTGACCCAGCTTTCTTTTAGTTCTGAAGAGATGGCAATTACTAATTGAAGGCATAATAGTCCTATGGGCAATTGACCTATATGACGGATGGACATTATTTCATCCATCCGTATCCCTAAAGCACATTTCAGTGTAAATATTAGCCAAGGATACACACTGTAAATTCACAACTGATGTGTAGCTCCCTGTAAGTTGCATTCTGACGTTGTCACAAATGTATCATCAAAAATATTATTCGTGGGGCGCCTGGGTGGCGCAGTCGGTTAAGCGTCAGACTTCAGCCAGGTCACGATCTCACGGTCCGTGAGTTCGAGCCCCGCGTCAGGCTCTGGGCTGATGGCTCGGAGCCTGGAGCCTGTTTCCGACTCTGTGTCTCCCTCTCTCTCTGCCCCTCCCCCGTTCATGCTCTGTCTCTCTCTGTCCCAGAAATAAATAAAAATGTTGAAAAAAAATTAAAAAAAAAAAGATATTATTCGTGACTTTTCAGATAAGCTTTCAACACCAAGAAGGTGATGCTAGAGAATCTGGTATGAATGGAAATTCGCAGATTCTCAATGAGGAATGATTTTTCATTTTTAATATTTCTTTTTTTGAGAGAACCCGAGCTGGGGAGGGGGATAGAGTGGGAGACATGGAATATGAGGCAGGCTCAAGGCTCTGAGCTCTCAGGACAGAGCCTGATGCAGGGCTCAAACTCATGGACTGCCAAATCCTGACTTGACTCAAAGTCGGACGCTTCACCGACTAAGCCACCCAAGCGCCCCAGGAAGGATAGTTTAGTGGCAAAGAAGAAGAAATTAAAGATAGTGTAAAGGATGTCTCTTTTTAATTGAAATATTGTTCACACATTCGTTGTGTTAGTTTTAGGCATACATTGTAGTCATTCCATTTGTCTCTACATTATGTTGTACTCAACCACAAGTGTAGCTATCCTGTGAAAGCATGCAACAATATTGTTACAGGATTGACTCCATTCCATTGGCTGTCCCTTGTATCCCTAGGACTCATTCACTCCATCGCTGGACGCCGGTATCTCTCTCTCTCAAAGGTGTCCATTCTTTATCTAACCTAAGTATTTTGGTGGTAAACAAAATTACTTCTTGTTCAGCATGTGTAAATCGGAGGTCTATTTTTCTGTGAATATTGCTTAAAACATTACCAATGATGTCGTTACTTTAATAAATTCGGTTTCATTCTTCACTCACAAGAAAGAGAAGGAAAAGATTTTGTGTCCCAGGCCCTGTCACTAAAATCTTCCCAACGAGGAGAACAGGCTTAGTTGCCCAGAGCACCTTCGGTCTCTCAGCTGAGCAACCAGGGCCTTCCACATTGAAGGAATTCCCATGGTGGCCAGCAGAGAGAGCTCAAGCACCACAGACCCCCGAGGGGCGGGTTCCTCTGCTGGGCAGTGATAGCCAGCAGAGGGCGCACCATCTGCTTTTCTGACTCAGGGCACCTCAGAGCAGGAAGCGCTTTCATTGCTCTCAGAGGACTCAGACCTCTGCTGGTGCCTGAGTACAGAGAGCAGAGCTGCATTTCCAGCAGGTTCTGCCACCCTCCCCAGGGGAGACCTTGGAAGCTTAGCAGCAACTTGGCATCTCCTGAGTCGCCAGAGAGAAGCTGCCTTGTTGTACTGACTGCTGAGGAGGGGGCGCCGGGTGGCTTCCCTGGTCAAGCTGGTCGCTGAGCTGCACAGGCCTTTGCATTTTCTGGGCTGTTCCCGTGTTTCATTCCACCCCTTCCCGGACAGTGTTTGCACAAGACGTATTTTACTAAAGGACTTGTGGATTCCGGGGTCCCACGACATCACCTCATAGATGCAGTCGATGGTGTGTTCCAGATCCAGGCTTGTTTCCGACAAGGAACCCTA
This sequence comes from Prionailurus viverrinus, assembly GCF_022837055.1. NCBI lineage: Eukaryota > Metazoa > Chordata > Mammalia > Carnivora > Felidae > Prionailurus > Prionailurus viverrinus. Next base: position 178,130 of record NW_025927641.1, on the reverse strand, counting down.
ACAGAAATTCAGAAGCACGGGAGCTGCATTCAATTAGGACGTGGATCCATGAAATGCTCGTCTCACGACCTTCTAGAAGAAGGAGCTGGGACCCATGTTCCGAGTCCTGCTGGACCCAGAGGCCAAGGTAAGGGCACAAACTGTCCCACATATCATACATGCTTTTTTAAAAATTTCATGGTTATTTTTCCAACCTAGTGAAGTGATTGAACACTACCGAAAACCCGGTAGGTAAGTCTCATTAACCTTATGTTATCTTTTAATTTAAATTCCACTGAGTGAAGACACAGTGTAATAGTAGTTTCAGGTGTCCAATATAGAGCAACACTTCCACACGTCACCCGGTGCTCATCCCAGGTGCACTTCTGAATCCCCATCAGCTGTTTCACCCATTCCCTCACCTCGCTGTGGAACTCCCCAGTTTGTTTCCTAGTTAAGAGTCCATTGGTCTCCTCTCCCCGCCCCTTTCTTTTGTTTTCTTGCCATGTGTTAGCGAAATCATTGGGTATTTGTCTTTCTCCGAGAGGCTTATTTCACCCAGCATAACATTCTCTCTCTCCATCCACCTTGTGGCAAATTGCAAGATTTCATGTTTTTACGGCTAAATCATATTACATTCCATAGACCACATCTCAATTTATTCATCCGTTGATGGGTGCTTGGATAGTTTCTGTCATTTGGCTATTGTAGAAAACGCTGCTGTAAACATCACGGTGCATGTATCCCTTTGAAGATTTTGTATTCTTTGTGGAAATACCTTGTAGTGAAGTTGCTGGATTGTAAGGTACTTCTATTTCTAGTTTTGTTTTGTTTTTGGACATCTCCATGTGGTTTTCCAGAGTGGCTGCAGCAGTTTGCATTCCTACCCACAGTGCAAGAGGGTTATTCTTTCCCCACATCCATGGCAACACCTGCTGTGTCATCCTTCATTGATTTTAGCCATTGTGACAGATGTGATGTGTTCTCTCATTGTACTTTCGAATTGTATCTCCCTGAAGATCAGTATTGTTGAGCATTTTTTCATGTGTCTCTTGGCCATGTATATGTCTTCCTTCGGGAAATGTCCACTCGTGTCTTCTGCCCATTTTTAATCAGATTTCTCATTTTTTGGGTGCTGTATAACTGTATATATTTTGGACACTAACCCTGTATCCGATGTCGTTTGCAAATATCATTCTGTTGATGTTTTCGTTTTGTTGATTATTTCCTTGGTGACGGAAGGTTTTAATTTTTATAAAGTCTCATTATTTTTGCTTGCGTTTCCCTTACCTCTAGAGATATATCTACAAAGACGTTTGTACAGGCAATGTCAAGTAAGATACTACCCGTGTTATCCTCTGGGATTTTTATGGTTTCAGGTTTCACATAGAGGTCTTTGTCCATGTTGGATTTATTTTTGTGTATGTTGTAAGACAGTGGTCCGTTGTTTTTGTTTTGTTTTGCAGATTGCAGTCAAGTTTTTCCAAAACCATATATTGAGGAGCTTTTTTTTAAATTTATGTATTTATTTTTGAGAGAGAGAGAGAGAGAGAGAGAGCTAATGCAGAAGAGGGGCAGAGAGATATGGAGAGAGAGAATCCCACGCATGCTCTGCACTGCCCTGAGATTATGACCTGAGCTGAACCCACCATCACACGCTTTCGTGACTGGGCCACCCATGTGTCCCAAGACTATCTTTTTTTTCCATTGGATGTTCTTTCCTGCTTTGTTGAGATTGAATTGACCATAGAGGTGTGAGTTTATTTCTGGGTGTCCATGCTATTGATCTATGCATATGAGTTTGTTGTTGTTGTTACTTTTTGTTGTGGTTTTGTCAGTACTGTTCAGTACGGACATACGGATCATACTGTTCTGATCAGTATAGCTTTGTAATATAACCTAAAGTCTGGAATTGTGATGTCTCCAGCTTTGCTTTTCTTCTACAAGTTTGTGTTGGCTGTTTGGGGACATTTGTCATTCCATACACATGTTGAGATTATTTGTTCTTGTTCTGTGACAAATGTTTTTGTTAGCGTGATATCCCTATCACACTTCATTTCATTATATGTGTAGATTGCTTTGAGGAGTGTAGACATTTTAACAGTATTTTGTGCTTCCCATCCAGGAACATGAAATGTATGTCCATTTCTTTGTGTCCTCTTCCATTTATTTCATCAGTGTTTCATAGCCTTTAGAGTACAGGTGTTTCACCTCTTTGGTTAGGTTTATTCCTGGTTTCTTGTGGTATTTGTGAGCCTGTCAATGGTTTTGATCCCTTACTTTCTCTCTGTGTTAATTCATGATTTGTGTTAGAAATTCAATACATCTATCTTCCTTGATTTCTGTAGATTGTGACTTGTCGAATTCATATATCGATCCTAGCAATTTTTAAGCGAGCCTTTCATGCTTTTTATAGAACCTATCATGTCAGTTGCAAACAGCGAAAGTGCTACTTCTTCCTTGCCGATTTGGATGCCTCTTATTTCTTTTTGTTGTCTGAGTGCTGTGGTTCGGGTTTCCCGTACTATGTGGGATAACAGTGGTGAGAGGGGTCATTCCTAGCTTGTCCCTGACTTTGGAAGAAAAACTTTCAATTCTTACCCATTGAGGATGAGACGAGCTGTGGGTTTTTCATAGACGACCTTTATTATGTGTAGGTAGGTTGAGTCTCAATGTAGTTTGCTGAGGGTTTTTATCATGAATGGATGTGACATTTTATCAAATAGTTTCCCTGCATCTGTTGAAAGCATCCTATTGTTCTTATGCTTTCTTCTATTACTGTGGTGCATCATGTTGATTGATATGTGAATGTGGAACCACGCTTGCAGCCCAGGAATATATACCACTTGATTATGGGAAATGATTCTATCAATGTATTGTTGACTTTAATTTGAAGGTATTTTAATGAGAATTTCGGCATACATAGACATCAGGCTATTGCTCTGCAGTTTTATTTAAAATTTTTTAAACATCTTTTTAAATGCTTATTTCTTTCCTTAGATAGTGTACATAAAAGTGAGGGAGGGGCAGAGAGACAGGGAGAGAGAGAATCCTGGCCACGCCCCACACTGTCATGGCAGGGCCCACCGTGGGACTGGAACCCACGTACCGCAAGATATTGTCCTCATCCAAAATTAAGAGTTGGACAGTAAACCGACCGACCCACACAGGCGCCGCTGCAGTTTTTGGCTTTAGTGGAGGCTTCATCTCATTTTGGTATCAGGGTAATGATGCCTCATACGATGAATTTGTAAGTTTTCCTTCTTTTTTAATTTTGTAATAATTCGAGGAGAATACCTATTACCTCTTCCTTGAATGGATGGTAGAATTCATCCATGAAGCCATCTGGCCATGAACTCTTGTGTTGGGGGGAGATTTTTTTAATTACTGATGGGGTATCTTTCTGTTTTCAGATTTTAGGTATCTTCCTGTTTCAGTTTTCGTAGTGTGTGAGTTTCTAGGAAGTTGTCCATTTTTTTCAGAGTGTCCAATTTGTTGCATATAGATGTTCATAATATTATCTTCTAATTGTATTTTTGTGGTGTTGACTGTCACTTCTCCTTTCTTATTTGTGATTTCATTTATTTGAGTCCTTTCTGTCTTCTTTGTGAAGAGTCTGCCTAGGAGGTTTTCAAGTTGATTACTGCATTTAATGAACCATCCCCTGGTTTCATTGATTTGGTCTAGTGTCTTTTTGGTTTCTATATTCCTTATTTCTGCCCTAAACTCTATTATTTCCTTCCTTCTGCTGCTCTTTTTCTCATTCCTTCAGGTGTAAGTTAGGATTCTTTGAGAGTTTTCTTGCTCTTTAAGGTAGGCTTGTATTGCTATATACTTCCATCATAGACTGCTTTTGCCGCATTCCAAAGGGTTTTACCAGTGTATTTTCATTTTCATTTATTTCAGTGTATTTTCTCATTGATTTCCTGTTTGACCCATTCATTTAGTAGCAGGTTACTTAACCTCCCTTTATTTGTGGCCTTCCCGCCCCCCCCCCCGCCCTCTTTTTGTGGTTGACTTCAAGTTTCCTAGCTTTGTGGTTAGAAAAGATGCTTGGTCTGATCTCTGTCGTTGGGTACCTCTTGAGGCCTGATTTGTGACCTAGAATGTGATCAATTCTGGAGAACGGCCTGGGTATGCTTGAAAAGAATGTGTACTCTGGCATTTTAGTATGGAGTGTTCTGAATATATCTGTTAAACCCTTCTGGTCCAGTGTGTCATTCAAAGCCATTGTTTCCTTGTTGACGTTCTGTTTATAGGTTCTGTCCATTGATGTGAGTGATGTGTTAAAGTTCTCTACTATCATCATCATATTATAAATGAGTTCCTTTACGGTTGTTGCTAAATGTTTTGTATACTTGGTGATCGCATGTTGGGTGCATCAAAATTTACAATCATTGGATCTTCTTGTTTGGCTGTCCCCTTTAGTATCAGATCGTGTCTGTCTTCATCTCTTGTTATAGCTGTATGTATGTATGTATGTATGTATGTATGTATTTTAATTTAAGTCTTAGTTGACATACAGTGCATTCTCGGGTTTAGGAGTAGAATTCGGTGATTCATCCTTTACATACAACACCCAGTGCTCATCACAACAAGTGCTCTCCTTAATACTCGTCCTCCATCTAGCCCAGCGCTGACCCATCTCCCTCCATCAACTTTCACTTTTTTTTTCTCTAACATTAAGAGACTCATGTGGTTTGTTACCAGGCTTCTCTTTTCCTGGCTCCTTCCTTAGTTTTCATGTGTTTTGTTTCTTTACTTCCACATGAGTGAAATCATATATGTGTCTTTCTCTGATTGACGTATTTCACGTAGCATAATACATTCGAGCTCCATCCACATCGTTGCAAATGGCAAGATTTCATTCTTCTTGAAGCTGAGTTATATTTCATTGTATATACGTATGTATGTATATATGAACATACACGTATGTCCATATGCATATACATACGTATACATACACACACCGCAACTTCTTTACACCTTCCTCAGTTGATGGATACTTGGGCTTTCTCCATAGTTGGGCTACTGTTGATAATTCTGCTATAAATATTGGGTGCATGCATTGTCACTCTTAGGTATTTACCCAAAGGGTACCAAAATAGAGTCTCGGCTTTAAAGTTTATTTTGCCTGATATAAGTATGGCTACTGGCTTTCTTTTCACATTATTGGCATGATAAATATTTCTTCATTCCCTCACTTCAAATCTGCAGGAGACTTGGGGCGCCTGGGTGGCTCAGTCGGTTAAGGGGCCGACTTCGGCTCAGGTCATGATCTCGCGGTCCGTGAGGTCGAGCCCCGCGTCGGGCTCTGTGCTGACAGCTCAGAGCCTGGAGCCTGTTTCAGATTCTGTGTCTCCCTCTCTCTGACCCTCCCCCGTTTATGCTCGGTCTCTCTCTGTCTCAAAAATAAATAAACATTAAAAAATTAAAAAAAATAAGAAATCTGCAGGAGACTTAAGTCCAAATAAGGCTTTGTAGGCAGCATCTAGATAGACATTGTTTTTTGTTTGCTTGTTTGTTTGTTTGTTTTGTCCATTCTGACGCCCTATCCAATGTCTTTGGATTGGAGCATTTAGTCCATTTATAGTCAGAGTGATTATTGCTAGGTATATATTTAGTCCCATTCTAGTAGTTGATTTGTCATTGTTTCTTGATGTTTTCTCTGATCCTTTCTTGTCTGTAACACTTTTAGTCTTTCCTTTCCACTCAAGAGCCCGACTTAAATATTCTTTTCTTTTGACTGGTGGTACATTTCTTTACTTATTTTTAATATTTCTTCTTTTTAAAATTTAGGGCCAAGTTAGTTACCTTATAGAGGAATACAGTTTCAGCAGTAGAATTTAGTGATCCATCAAGTACAAAATATACCCAATACTTATCCCAAGGTCCACCCCTAATGCCCGTCACCCGTTTAGCCAATACCCCTATTCAGTAACCCTCCAGGAACCCTGAGGTTCTTCCCTCTATTTAACAGTTTCTTATCATTTGACTCCCTCTTTGTATGTATCTTATTTTTGCTTTCCTTGCACTATGTTCATCAGTTTTATTAAATTCGACAGATGAGAGTAATCATAGGGTGTGTGTCGTTCTCTGACATATTTTGCTTAGCTTAAGAAAGTCTGGTTCCATCCACGTTGATGCAAAGAGCGAGATTTCATTCTTTTTGGTCGCCGAGTGATAGTCCATTGTATGCATATACCATATCTTCTTTATCCATTCATCTGTCAGTGGTCATTTGGGCTCTTTGCATAACTTAGCTATTGTTGAGAATGCTGCTATAAATATTGGAGTACACGTGCCACTTCGAGTCAGCGTTAGTGTATCTTTTGGATAAATACGTAGTAGTGCAATTGCTGGGTCCTAGTGTAGTTCTATTTTTTGTTTTTGTGACGAATCTCCATACTATTGTCCAGAATGGCTACACCGCTTTGCATTCGCACCAGCATTGCAAAAGGGTTCCCTTTCCCTGCATCCTTGCAAACATCTGTCATTTCCGGAGATGCTAATTTTAGCCATTCTGATAGGTGTGAGGGGATATCTCATTGTGGGTTTCATTTGTATTTCAGTGATGACCAGTGAGATTGAGCATCTTTTCATGTGTGACCGATCTGGATGTCATCTTTCTTAAGGTGTCTCTTCATGTCTTTTGTCCATTTCTTCACTGGATTATTTGGTTTCTGGGTGTTGAGTGTGATCAGTTTTTATAGATTTTGGATACTAACCCTATATCTGATATGTCACCTGCAAATATCTTCTCCCATTTCATTCAGTTGCCTTTTAGTTTAGCTGATTTTGTCCCCTGCTGTGCAGAAGCTTTTTATCTTCAGGACCCAATAGTTCATTGTGGTTTGTATTGCCCTTGTTTCTGGAGACATGACAAGCGAGAAGTTGCTGCGGCCAGGATCAAGGAGGTACATTGCCTGTTATCTCCTCTAGGATGTTGATGGTTCTTGACTTACAGTTAGATAATTCATCCATTTTGAGGTGTGTGTGTGTGTGTGTGTGTGTGTCGTTTAAGAACAGTGTCCAGTGTCATCCTTCTCACTGTCCAGTATTCTTAGTACCATTTGCTGAAGAGACTCTTATTCCATTGGATATTCTTTCTGTGTTAACAAAGATTACTCACATTATGTTTGAGGGTATATTTCTGGGTTCCATATTCTGTTCCATTGACGTCTGTCTCCGTTTCTGTGCCTGTATATACTGTCTTGATGAATGCAGCTTTCTAATACACCATAAATCCAAAATAGTCATGTTTCCACCTTTGTTTTCTCTTTCAACATGACTTTAGTTTTTGGTATCTTTTCTGGATCCTTACACATTTTAGGGTTGTTTGTTCTAGCTCTGTGGAGAAAGCTCGTGTTTTTTGATAGGGATTGCATTGAGTGTGTCGATTGCTTTGGTAGTATTGACATCTTAACAATGTTTGTTCTTCTTCTTTTTTTTTTCAACGTTTATTTATTTTTGGGGGACAGACAGAGACAGAGCATGAACCGGGGATTGGCAGAGAGAGAGGGAGACACAGAATAGGAAACAGGCTCCAGGCTCTGAGCCATCAGCCCACAGCCTGACATGGGGCTCGATATCACGGATCGCGAGATCGTGACCTGGTAGAAGTCGGACGCTTAACCGACTGTGCCACCCAGACACCCCAAATGTTTGTTCTTCTAATACGTGAGCATGGAATGTTTTCCATTTCTCCGGGTTTCTTCAATTTTTCTCATAGACGATTTATGGTTTCTTGCTTACATCCCCATTGGGAGAGAGTCTGAGCTAGGGTTAGGGTTGGGTCCAGGACGTTGCCAGGGCCAAAGCAACTCCAGTCTCGTGATCTCCCTAGAGGAATGAAGTAAGGGACCAGGAGACAGCGGGGGTCAGTTGTTTGATTAGGTTTCAAGATCGGGTTAGGATTCGGTTGAGGTTTCCGTTAGGGTTAGGGATTGGGTTAGGACCCAAGAGGCCCCAGGTACTGAGCCCACAGCAGGGCAGTGGTCACCCGAATGGGCTAAGTAGAGGGCACAGGGGAGAGGGCCGGGAAGGTTCAGTCTTTGGCTTCCTGGCCATGCAACTCTATGGGCCACTGGTCCGGTAGGCCTCAGGAATTCTCTCAGACAACTGCAGCCGGGCCTGCAGAATGACATTGTGAGGTTCCAGGCACCATGCTGAGGGACACTGCCCCGCTTCTGGAACCCCAGGCACGTGGTGTTGCCAGACCATGCGATTGGGTCCACAAGGGGTGAGAGCCTTAGCTACGGTTAGTGTTTGGACCAGGGACGTAGCCAGGATCGAAGTGACTCCTGTCTCGAGATCTCCCTCGAGAGATGAAGTGAGGGCTCATGTGAAGGTGAGGTTAAGATGAAGGGATAGGGTTCAAGTCCGGCTGAGGATTAGGAGGAGGGTCTCGTTAAGGGTAGGGTTGGGGTTACGTCCCAGGAGGCCCCAGGTGCTGAAGCGAGAACACTTCAGCGGTCTCTCCGAAGGACTGAGTTCAGGGCACAAGGGAGAGTTCCGGGCAGGGTCAGACTCTATGAGCACCTGGCCGGGGAAGACTCAGGAATTCTCTCTGGCAGCTGCAACAGGCATGGGAAACGATATGGTGAGCTTCCAGATACCATACCAGGTGACCATGCAACCCATAATGACCCAAGGCGTATGGTGTTGTCAGACGTAGGGATTGGGTCCCCATGGGGAGAGAGCCTAAGCTAGGGGTAGGTTTCGGTAAAGGGACATCGCCAGGCCCATAGCGACTCCAGGCTCGTGACCTCCCTCAGGAATAATTGAGGGCCCATGCCAGAAGGCGGCTCAAGTGCAGGGTTAGGGTTCGAGGCATGCTTAGATTACTGTGGAGGGACCCGGTTAGAAGTGGCGTTAAGGTTAGGGTTACGTCCCAGGAGGCTCCAGGCACGGAACCTACAGCAAAACGATGGTCTCCCCGAAGGGCTGAGTTGAGGGCACAAGGGATGGTGCTAGTCAGGATCCGTCTTTGGCTGCCAAGGCCACATGCGTCGAACGGCCCCTGAACGAGGAGCCTCTGGAATCCTCTAGGGCAGCTGTAGTGAGGCCTGTGAAACGACATGGTGAGCTTCCAGGTTCCATGCCATGTGAGCCTGCACCGCTTCTGGACCCGAAGCACGTGGAGTTTTCAGATGTTGGAATTGGATCCCCATGGGGACTGAGCGTTAGATAGGGTTAGAATTCGGTCCAGGGACATGGCCAGGTTCGAAACGACAGCGGTCTCGTGATCTCGTTTAAGGCTGACGTGAGAGCCCATGCCAGAAGGAGGCTCACTTGCAGGGTCAGTGATCAAGGCAGGCCAAGGTTTTGGTGGAGGGTCCCGGGTTGGGGTAGGGTTAGGGTTAGGGTTAGGACCATGAGATTCCAGGCGCCGAACACACAGCAGGGCAGTGGTCTCCCCGAGGGGCTAAGTTGAGGGCACAAGGGAAGGTGTCGGTCAGGATGACTCTTTGGATGCCAAGGCCACACACATCGATCCGCCGCTGGAGGAGGAGGCTTCGTGAATCCTCTCAAGGGCTGCAGTCGGGCCTGGGAAACGAAATGGTGAGCTGCCAAATTCCATGCCGAGTAAGGCTGCACAGCTTCTGGACCCCAGGCGCCTAGTATTGTCAGACGTTGGAATTGGGTGCCCTTGGGGAGAGAGCCCACGTAGGGTTAGGGTTCGGTCCAGGGACGTCATTAGGGTTAAAGTGACTCCAGTCTCGTGATCTCCCTCGAGGGCTGAAGTCAGGGCCCATGCCAGAAGGCGACTGAATTGCAGGATTAGGGAACGAGGAGGGCTTAGGTTTTGGTAGAGGGTCCCGGATCGGGGTTTGGTTAGGGTTAGTGATGGGAACCTGGAGGCTCCAGGCGCCGAACCCACAGCAGGGCAGTGGTCTCCCTGAAGGGCTGATTTGAGGGTACAAAGGACTGTGCGGGTCAGGTTCCCTCTTTGGCTGCCAAGGCCACACACGTCGATAAGCCCCTGGTCCAGGAGGCCTCCGGACTCCTATCGGGAGCTGAAGCCGTCCTGGGAAACGTCACGGTGAGCTTCAAGGTTCCTTGCCGAGTCAGACTGCACCGCATCTGGAACCCAGGCGCTTGATGCTGTCAGACCATGGAATTGGCTCCCCATGAGGAGAGAGCTTTAGCTAGGGTTAGGGTTCGTTCCAGGGACGTTGCCAGGGCCGAAGCGACTCCGGTCTCGTGATCTCTTTCCAGGACTGAAGTGAGGGTCCATGCTAGATGCGGCTCAGATGCAGGATTAGGGATCGAGACAGGCTTAGCTTTCGGTGGAGGGTCCCGCATCGGGGTAGGGTTAGGGTTATGGTTGGGTACCTGGAGTCTCCAAGCGCCGAACTCAGAGCAGGGCCGTGGTCTCCCCGAAGGGCTGAGTTGAGGGCACAAGGGACGGTGCCGGTCAGGATCCCTGTTTGACAGCCAAGGCCACACACATGGATAAGCCCCTGGTCGAGGAGGCCTCCAGAATCCGCTCGGGAGTTGCAGCCGGGCCTGGGAAACGATATGTTGAGATTCCAGGTCCTTGCCGAGTCTGCCTGAACCGCTTTTGGAACCCAGGCGCGTGATGCTGTCCGACCTTGAAATTGGGTCCCATGAGGAAAGAGCCTTAGCTAGGGTTCGGGTTCGGTCCAGGTATGTCACCAGGGCCGAAGCGACTCGGGTCTCGTGACCTCCCTCGAGGACTGAAGTGAGGCCCCATGCCAGAAGGCGGCTCAAATGCAGGATTAGGGATCGAGGCAAGTTTTGGTTTCAGTGGAGGGTCCCGGGTAGGGTTAGGGTTAGGTCCCAGGGGGTTCCAGGCGCCGAACCCACAGCAGGGCAGTGGTCTCCCCGAAGGGCTGAGTTGAGGGCACAAGGGACGGTGCCGGTCAGGGTCCCTCCCTGGCTGTCAAGGCCACACACGTCGAAAAGCCCCTGGTCGAGGAGGCCTCCGGAATCCTCTCTGGAGCTGCAGCCGGGCCTGGGAAACGACATGGTGAGCTTCCAGGTTCCTTGCCGAATCTGCCTGCACCGCTTCTAGACCCCAGGCGTGTGATGCTGTCCGACCTTGGAATTGGGTCCCCATGAGGAGAGAACCTTAGCTAGGGTTAGGGTTCGGTCCAGGGACGACGCCAGGGCCGAAGCGACTCTGGTCTCGTGATCTCCCTCTTGGGCTGAAGTGAGGGCCCATGCAGAAGGCGGCTCAAATGCAGGATAAGGGAACGAGGCAGGCTTAGGTTTCAGTGGAGGGTCCTGGTTCGGGGAAGGGTTAGGGTTAGGGTTAGGTCCCAAGAGGTTCCAGGCGCCAAACCCACAGAAAGGCAGTGGTCTCCCCGAAGGTCTGAGTTGAGGGCTCAAAGGACGGTGCCGGTCAGGGTCCCTCTTTGGCTGCCAAGGCCACACACGTCGATAAGCCCCTGGTCGAGGAGGCCTCCGGAATCCTCTCGGGAGCTGTAGCCGGGCCTGGGAAACGACATATTGAGATTCCAGGTTCCTTGCCGAATCAGCCTGCACCGCTTCTGTTCCCTATGCGCGTGATGCTGTCCGACCTTGGAATTGGGTCCCCATGAGGAGAGAGCCTTAGCCTGGGTTAGGGTTCGGTCCAGGGTCGACGCCAGGGCCGAAGCGACTCCGGTCTCGTGATCTCCCTCGAGGGCTGACGTGAGGGCCCATGCCAGGAGGCGGCTCAAATGCAGTATTAGGTGTCGAGGCAGGCTTAGGTTTCGGTGGAGGGTCCTGGTTCGGGGTAGGGTTAGGGTTAGGGTTAGATCCCAGGAGTTTCCAGGCGCTGAACTCACAGCAGGGCAGTGGTCTCCCCGAAGGGCTGAGTTGAGCGCACAAGGGACGGGGCCGATCAGGGTCCGTCTTTGGCTGCCAAGACCACACACGTCAATAAGACCCTGGTCGAGGAGGCCTCCGGAATCCTCTCGGGAGCTGCAGCCAGGCCTGGGAAACAACATGGTGAGCTTCCAGGTCCCTTGCCGAGTCAGCCTGCACCGCTTCTGTTCCCCATGCGCGTGATGCTGTCCGACCTTGGAATTGGGTCCCCATGAGGAGAGAGCCTTAGCTAGGGTTAAGGTTCGGTCCAGCGACGTCGCCAGGGCCGAGCGACTCTGGTCTCGTGATCTCCCTCGAGGGCTGAAGTGAGGGCCCATGCCAGGAAGCGGCTCAAATGCAGGATTAGGGATCGAGGCAGACTTAGGTTTCGGTGGAGGGTAACGGTTTGGGTTAGGTTTAGGTTTAGGGGTAGGACCCAGGAGGTTCCAGGCGCCAAACTCACAGCAGGGCAGTGGTCTCTCCGAAGGGCTGAGTTGAGGGCACAAGGGACGGTGCCGGTCAGGGTCCCTCTTTGGCTCAAGGCCACACACGTCGATAAGCCCCTGGTCGAGGAGGCCTCCCTAATCCTCTCTGGAGCTGCAGCCGGGTCTGGGAAACGACATGGTGAGATTCCAAGTTCCATGCCGAGTCAGCCTGCACCGCTTCTGGACCCCAGGCGCGTGATGCTGTCCGACCTTGGAATTGGGTCCCCATGAGGAGAGAGCCTTAGCTAGGGTTAGGGTTCGGTCCAGGGACGATGCGAGGGCCGAAGCGACTCTGCTCTCGTGATCTCCCTCGAGGGTTGAAGTGAGGACCCATGCCAGAAGGCGGCGCAAATGCAGGATAAGGGAACGAGGCAGGCTTAGGTTTCAGTGGAGGGTAACGTTTCGGGGAAGGGTTAGGGTTAGGTTTAGGTCGCAAGAGGTTCCAGACGCAGAACTCACAGCAGGGCAGTGTTCTTCCCGAAGGGCTTAGTTGCGGGCACCAAGGACGGAGCCGGTCAGGATCCCTCTTTGGCTACCAAGGCCACACACGTCGATAAGCCCCTGGTCGAGGAGGCCTCCGGAATCCTCTCGGGAGTGCAGCCGGGCTTGGGAAACGACATGGTGAGCTTCCAGGTTCCTTGACGAGTCAGCCTGCACCGCTTCTGGACCCCAGGCGCGTGATGCTGTCCGACTTTGGAATTGGGTCCCCATGAGGAGAGAGCCTTAGCTAGGGTTAAGGTTCGGTCCAGCGACATCGCCAGGGCCAAAGCGATCCTGGTCTCGTGATCTCCCTCGAGGGCTGAAGTGAAGGCCCATGCCAGGAGGCGGCTCAAATGCAGGATTAGGTGTCGAGGCAGGCTTAGGTTTCGGTGGATGGTCCTGGTTTGGGGTAGGGTTAGGGTTAGGGTTAGGTCCCAGGAGGTTCCAGGCGCCGATCCCAAAGCAGGGCAGTGGTCTCCCTGAAGGGGTGAGTTGAGGGAACAAGGGACCGTGCCGGTCAGGGTCCCTTTTTGTGTGACAAGACCACACACGTCGATAAGCCCCTGGTCGAGGAGGCCTCCGGAATCCTCTCGGGAGTCGCAGCCGGGCCTGGGAAACGACATGGTGAGATTCCAAGTTCCATGCCGAGTCAGCCTGCACCGCTTCTGGACCCCAGGCACGTGATGCTGTCCGACCTTGGAATTGGGTCCCCATGAGGAGAGAGCCTTAGCTAGGGTTAGGGTTCGGTCCAGAGACGTCGCCAGGGCCGAAGCGACTCCGGTCTCGTGATCTCCCTCGAGGCCTGAAGTGAGGGCCCATGCCAGGAGGCGGCTCAAATGCAGGATTAGGTGTCGAGGCAGGCTTAGGTTTCGGTGGAGGGTCCTTGTTCGGGGTAGGGTTAGGGATAGGGTTAGGTCCCAGGAGGTTCCAGGCGCTGAACTCACAGCAGGGCAGTGGTCTCCCCGAAGGGCTGAGTTGAGGGCACATGGGACGGTGCCGGTCAGGGTCCCTCTTTGGCTGCCAAGACCACACCCGTCGATAAGCCCCTTGTCGAGGAGGCCTCCGGAATCCTCTCGGAAGCTGCAGCCGGGCCTGGGAAACGACATGGTGAGCTTCCAGGTTCCTTGCCGAGTCACTCTGCACCGCTTTTGTTCCCTATGCGCGTGATGCTGTCCGAGCTTGGAATTGGGTCCCCATGAGGAGAGAGCCTTAGCTAGGGTTAGGTTCGGTCCAGGGACGATGCGAGGGCCGAAGCGACTCCGCTCTCGTGATCTCCCTCGAGGGCTGAAGTGAGGACCCATACCAGAAGGCGGCTAAAATGCAGGATAAGGGAACGAGGCAGGCTTAGGTTTCAGTGGAGGGTAACGGTTCGGGGAAGTGTTAGGGTTAGGTTTAGGTTCCAAGAGGTTCCAGAGGCAGAACTCACAGCAGGGCAGTGTTCTTCCCGAAGGGCTTAGTTGCGGGCACAAAGGACGGTGCCGGTCAGGATCCCTCTTTGGCTGCCAGGGCCACACACGTCGATAAGCCCCTGGTCGAGGAGGCCTCCGGAATCCTCTAGGGAGCTGCAGCCGGGCCTGGGAAACGACATGGTGAGCTTCCATGTTCCTTGACGAGTCAGCCTGCACCGCTTCTGGACACCAGGCGCGTGATGCTGTCCGACCTTGAAATTGGGTCCCCATGAGGAGAGAGCCTTAGGTATGGTTAAGGTTCGGTCCAGCGACGTCGCCAGGGCCGAAGCTACTCTGGTCTCGTGATCTCCCTCGAGGGCTGAAGTGAGGGCCCATGCCAGGAGGCGGCTCAAATTCAGGATTAGGGATTGAGGCAGGCTTAGGTTTTGGTGGAGGGTAACGGTTCGGGTTAGGTTTAGGTTTGGGGGTAGGACCCAGGAGGTTCCGGAGCCGAACTCACAGCAGGGCAGTGGTCTCTCCGAAGGGCTGAGTTGAGGGCACAAGGGACGGGGCCGATCAGGGTCCCTCTTTGGCCCAAGGCCACACACATCAATAAGCCCCTGGTCGAGGAGGCCTCCCTAATCCTCTCTGGAGCTGCAGCCGGGCCTGGGAAACGACATGGTGAGCTTCCAGTTTTCTTGACGAGTCAGCCTGCACCGCTTCTGGACCCCAGGTGCGTGATGCCTTCTGACCTTGGAATTGGGTCCCCATGAGGAAAGAGCCTTAGCTAGGGTTAGGGTTCGGTCCAGGGACGTCGCCAGGGCAGAAGCGACTCCGGTCTCGTGATCTCCCTCGAGGCCTGAAGTGAGGGCCCATGCCAGGAGGCGGCTCAAATGCAGGATTAGGTGTCGAAGCAGGCTTAGGTTTCGGTGGAGGGTCCTGGTTTGGGGAAGGGTTAGGGTTAGGGTTAGGTCCCAAGAGGTTCCAGGCGCCGATCCCAAAGTAGGGCAGTGGTCTCCCCGTAGGGCTGAGTTGAGGGCACAAGGGACCGTGCCGGTCAGGGTCCCTCTTTGGCTTTCAAGGCTACACACGTCGATAAGCCCCTGGTCGAGGAGGCCTCCGGAATCCTCTCTGGAGCTGCAGCCGGGCCTGGGAAACGACATGGTGAGATTCCAAGTTCATGCCCAGTCAGCCTGCACCCCTTCTGAACCCCAGGCGCGTGATGCTGTCCGAGCTTGGAATTGGGTCCCCATGAGGAGAGAGCCTTAGCTAGGTTTAGGGTTCGGTCCAGGGACGTCGCCAGGGCCGAAGCGACTCCGGTCTCGTGATCTCCCTCGAGGGCTGAAGTGAGGGCACATGCCAGGAGGCGGCTCAAATGCAGGATTAGGGATCGAGGCACGCTTAGGTTTCGGTGGAGGGTAACGGTTCGGGTTAGGTTTAGGTTTAGGGGTAGACCCAGGAGGTTCCAGGCGCCGAACTCACAGCAGGGCAGTGGTCTCCCCGAAGGGCTGAGTTGCGGGCACAAGGGACGGTGCCGGTCAGGGTCCCTCTTTGGCTCCAGGCCACACACGTCGATAGGCCCCTGGTTGAGGAGGCCTCCCTCATCCTTTCTGGAGCTGCAGTCGGGCCTGGGAAACGACATGGTGAGATTCCAAGTTCCATGCCGAGTCAGCCTGCACCGTTTCTGGACCCCAGGCGCGTGATGCTATCTGACCTTGGAATTGGGTCCCCATGAGGAGAGAGCCTTAGCTAGGGTTAGGGTTCGGTCCAGGGACGTCGCCAGGGCCGAAGCGACTCTGGTCTCGTGATCTCCCTCGAGGGCTGAAGTGAGGGTCCATGCCAGGAGGCGGCTCAAATGCACGATTAGGTGTCGAGGCAGGCTTAGGTTTCTGTGGAGGGTCCTGGTTCGGGGTAGGGTTAGGGTTAGGGTTAGGTCCCAGGAGGTTCCAGGCGCTGAACACACAGCAGGGCAGTGGTCTCCCCGAAGGGCTGAGTTGAGGGCACAAGGGACGGTGCCGGTGTGGGTCCCTCTTTGGCTACCAAGACCACACACGTCGAAAAGCCCCTGGTCGAGGAGGCCTCCGGAATTCTCTCGGGAGCTGCAGCCCGGCCTGGGAAACGACATGGTGAGCTTCCAGGTTCCTTGGCAAGTCAGTCTGCACCGCTTCTGGACCCCAGGCTCGTGATGCTGTCCTACGTAGGAATTGGGGCCCCATGCGGAGAGAGCCTTAACTAGGGTCAGGGTTCGTTCCAGGGACGTCGCCAGGGCCGAACCGACTCCGCTCTCGTGGTCTCCCTCGAGGCCTGAAGTGAGGGCCCATTCCAGAAGGCGGCTCAAATGCAGGAATAGGGATCGAGGCTGGCTTAGGTTTCGGTGGAGGGTCCTGGTTCGGGGTAGGGTTAGGGTTAAGGTTAGGTCCCAGGAGGTTCCAGGCGCCGATCCCAAAGTAGGGCAGTGGTCTCCCCGAAGGGCTGGGTTGAGGGCACAAGGGACCGTGCCGGTCAGGGTCCCTCTTTGGCTTTCAAGGCCACACACGTCGATAAGCCCCTGGTCGAGGAGGCCTCCGGAATCCTCTCTGGAGCTGCAGCCCGGCCTGGGAAATGACATGGTGAGATTCCAAGTTCCATGCCGAGTCAGCCTGCACCGCTTCTGGACCCCAGGCGCGTGATGCTGTCCGACCTTGGAATTGGGTCCCCATGAGGAGAGAGCCTTAGCTAGGGTTAGGGTTCGGTCCAGGGATTTCGCCAGGGCCGAAGCGACTCCGGTCTCGTGATCTCCCTCGAGGGCTGAGGTGAAGGCCCATGCCAGGAGGCGGCTCAAATGCAGGATTAGGTGTCGAGGCAGGCTTAGGTTTCGGTGGAGGTTCCTGGTTCGGGGTAGGGGTAGGGTTAGGGTTAGGTCCCAGGAGGTTCCAGGCGCTGAACTCACAGCAGGGCAGTGGTCTCCCCGAAGGGCTGAGTTGAGGGCACAAGTGATGGTGCCGGTCAGGGTCCCTTTTTGCCTGCCAAGACCACAATCGTCGAAAAGCCCCTGGTCGAGGAGGCCTCCTGAATCCTCTCGGGAGCTGCAGCCGGGCCTGGGAAACAACATGGTGAGATTCCAAGTTCCATGCCGAGTCACCCTGCACCGCTTCTGGACCCCAGGCTCGTGATGCCTTCTGACCTTGGAATTGGGTACCCATGAGGAGAGAGCCTTAGCTAGGATTAGGGTTCGGTCCAGGGACATCGCCAGGGCCGAAGCGACTCCGGTCTCGTGATCTCCCTCGAGGGCTGAAGTGAGGGCCCATGCCAGGAGGCGGCTCAAATGCAGGATTAGGTATCGAAGCTGGCTTAGGTTTTGGTGGAGGGTCCTGGTTTGGGTTAGGGTTAGGGTTAGGGTTAGGTCCCAGGAGGTTCCAGGAGCTGAACACACAGCAGGGCAGTGGTCTCCCCGAAGGGCTGAGTTGAGGGCACAAGGGACGGTGCCGGTCAGGGTCCCTCTTTGGCTGCCAAGACCACACACGTCGATAAGCCCCTGGTCGAGGAGGCCTCCGGAATCCTCTCGGGAGCTGCAGCCGGGCCTGGGAAACGACATGGTGAGCTTCCAGGTTCCTTGCCAAGCCAGCCTGCACCACTTCTGTTCCCTATGCGCGTGATGCTATCCGACCTTGGAATTTGGTCCCCATGAGGCGAGAGTCTTAGCTAGGGTTAGGGTTCGATCCAGGGACGATGCCAGGGCCGAAGCGACTCCGCTGTCGTGATCTCCCTCGAGGGCTGAAGTGAGGACCCATGCCAGAAGGCGGCTCAAATGCAGGATTAGGGATCGAGGCAGGCTTAGGTTTCGGTGGAGGGTAACGTTTCGGGTTAGGTTTAGGTTTAGGGGTAGGACCCAGGAGGTTCCAGGAGCCGAACTCACAGCAGGGCAGTGGTCTCCCCGAAGGGCTGAGTTGAGGGCACAAGGGACGGTGCAGGTCAGGGTCCCTCTTTGGCTCCAGGCCACACACGTCGATAGGCCCCTGGTCGAGGAGGCCTCCCTCATCCTTTCTGGAGCTGCAGCCGGGCCTGGGAAACGACATGGTGAGATTCCAAGTTCCATGCCGAGTCAGCCTGTACCGCTTCTGGACCCCAGGCGCGTGATGCTGTCTGAACTTGGAATTGGGTCCCCATGAGGAGAGAGCCTTAGCTAGGGTTAGGGTTCGGACCAGGGACGTCGCCAGGGCCGAAGCGACTCCGGTCTCGTGATCTCCCTCGAGGGCTGAAGTGAGGGCCCATGCCAGGAGGCGGCTCAAATGCAGGATTAGGTGTCGAGGCAGCCTTAGGTTTCGGTGGAGGGTCCTGGTTCGGGCTAGGGTTAGGGTTAGGGTTAGGTCCCAGGAAGTTCCATGTGCTGAACTCACAGCAAGGCAGTGGTCTCCCCGAAGGGCTAAGTTGAGGCCACAAGGGACGGTGCCGGTCAGGGTCCCTCTTTGGCTGCCAAGACCACACACGTCGAAAAGCCCCTGGTCGAGGAGGCCTCCGGAATCCTCTCGGGAGCTGCAGCCGGGACTGGGAAACGACATGGTGAGCTTCCAGGTTCCTGGGCAAGTCAGCCTGCACCGCTTCTGGACCCCAGGCTCGTGATGCTGTCCTACGTAGGAATTGGGTCCCCATGCGGAGAGAGCCTTATCTAGGGTCAGGGTTCGTTCCAGGGACGTCGCCAGGGCCGATGCGACTCTGGTCTCGTGATCTCCCTCGAGGCCTGAAGTGAGGGCCCATTCCAGAAGGCGGCTCAAATGCAGGAATAGGGATCGAGGCTGGCTTAGGTTTCGGTGGAGGGTCCTGGTTAGGTGTAGGGTTAGATTTAGGTTTAGGTCCCAGGAGGTTCCAGGCGCCCATCCAAAAGCATTGCAGTGGTCTCCCCGAAGGGTTGAGTTGAGGGCATAAGGGACCGTGCCGTTCACGGTCCCTCTTTGGCTGTCAAGGCCACACACGTCGATAAGACCCTGGTGGAGGAGGCCTCCGTAATCCTCTCTGGAGCTGCAGCCGGGCCTGGGAAACGACATGGTGAGATAGCAAGTTCCACGCCGAGTCAGCCTGCACCGCTTCTGGACCCCAGGCGCGTGATGCTGTCTGACCTTGGAATTGGGTCCCCATGAGGAGAGAGCCTTAGCTAGGGTTAGGGTTCGGTCCAGGGACGTTGCCAGGGCCGAAGCGACTCCGGTCTCGTGATCTCCCTCGAGGGCTGAAGTGAGGGCCCATGCGAGGAGGCGGCTCAAATACAGGATTAGGTGTCGAGGCAGGCTTAGGTTTCGGTGGAGGGTCCTGGTTCGGGCTAGGGTTAGGGTTAGGGTTAGGTCCCAGGAGGTTCCAGGCGCTGAACTCACAGCAGGGCACTGGTCTCCCCGAAGGGCTGAGTTGAGGGCACAAGGGACGGTGCCGGTCAGGGTCCCTCTTTCGCTGCCAAGACCACACACGGCGATAATCCCCTGTTCGAGGAGGCCTCCGGAATCCTCTCGGGAGCTGTAGCCGGGCCTGGGAAACGACATGGTGAGCTTCCAGGTTCCTTGGCAAGTCAGCCTGCACCGCTTCTGGACCCCAGGCTCGTGATGCTGTCCTACGTTGGAATTGGGTCCCCATGCGGAGAGAGCCTTATCTAGGGTTAGGGTTCGGCCCAGGGACGTCGCCAGGGCCGAAGCGACTCCGGTCTCGTGATCTCCCTCGAGGGCTGAAGTGAGGGCCCATGCCAGAAGGCGGCTCAAATGCAGGATAAGGGAATGAGGCAGGCTTAGGTTTCGGTGGAGGGTAACGATTCGGGGAAGGGTTAGGGTTAGGGTTAGGTCCCAAGAGGTTCCAGAGAACGAACTCACAGCAGGGCAGTGTTCTTCCCGTAGGGCTTAGTTTCGGGCACAAAGGACGGTGCCGGTCAGGGTCCCTTTTTGGCTGCCAAGACCACACACGTCGATAAGCCCCTGGTCGAGGAGGCCTCCGGAATCCTCTCGGGAGCTGCAGCCGGGCCTGGGAAACGACATGGTGAGCTTCCAGGTTCCTTGCCGAGTCAGCCTGCACCGCTTCTGTTCCCTATGCGCGTGATGCTGTCTGACCTTGGAATTGGGTCCCCATGAGGAGAGAGCCTTAGCTAGGGTTCGGGTTCAGTCCAGGGACGACGCCAGGGCCGAAACGACTCCGCTCTCGTGATCTCCCTCGAGGGCTGAAGTGAAGACCCGTCCCAGATGGCGGCTCAAATGCAGGATAAGGGAACGAGGCAGGCTTAGGTTTCAGTGGAGGGTAAAGGTTCGGGGAAGGGTTAGGGTTAGGTTTAGGTCCCAAGAGGTTCCAGACGCAGAACTCACAGCAGGGCAGTGTTCTTCCCGAAGGGCTTAGTTGCGGGCACAAAGGACGGTACCGTTCAGGATCCTTCTTTGGCTGCCAAGGCCACACACGTCTAAAAGCCCCTGGTAGAGGAGGCCTCCGGAATCCTCTCGGGAGCTGCAGCCGGGCCTGGGAAACGACATGGTGAGCTTCCAGGTTCCTTGACGAGTCAGCCTGCACCGCTTATGGACACCAAACGCGTGATGCTGTCCGACCTTGGAATTGGGTCCCCATGAGGAGAGAGCCTTTGCTAGGGTTAAGTTTCGGGCCAGCGACGTCGCCAGGGCCGAACCGACTCTGGTCTTGTGATCTCCCTCGAGGCCTGAAGTGAGGGCCCATGCCAGGAGGCGGCTCAAATGCAGGATTAGGAATCGAGGCAGGCTTAGGTTTCGGTGGAGGGTAACGGTTCGGGTTAGGTTTAGGTTTAGGGGTAGGACCCAGGAGGTTCCAGGCGCCGAACTCACAGCAGGGCAGTGGTCTCCCTGAAGGGATGAGTTGAGGGCACAAGGGACGGTGCCGGTCAGGGTCCCTCTTTGGCTCAAAGCCACACACGTCGTTAAGCCCCTGGTCGAGGAGGCCTCCGGAATCCTCTCTGGAGCTGCAGCGGGGCCTGGGAAACGACATGGTGAGATTCCAAGTTCCATGCCGAGTCAGCCTGCACCGCTTCTGGTCCCCAGGCGCGTGATGCTGTCCGACCTTGGAATTGGGTCCCCATGAGGAGAGAGCCTTAGCTAGGGTTAGGGTTCGGTCCAGGGACGTCGCCAGGGCCGAAGCGACTCCGGTCTCGTGATTTCCCTCGAGGGCTGAAGTGAGGGCCCATGCCAGGAGGCGGCTCAAATGCAGGATTAGGGATCGAGGCAGGCTTAGGTTTCGGTGGAGGGTCCTGGTTCGGGGTAGGGTTAGGGTTAGGGTTAGGTCCCAAGAGGTTCCAGACGCCGAACTCACAGCAGGGCAGTGTTCTTCCCGAAGGGCTGAGTTCAGGGCACAAGGGGCGGTGCCGTTCAGGGTCCCTTTTTGGCTGCCAAGACCACACACGTCGATAAGCCCCTGGTCGAGGAGGCCTCCGGAATCCTCTCGGGAGCTGCAGCCGGGCCTGGGAAACGACATGGTGAGCTTCCAGGTTCCTTGCCGAGTCAGCCTGCACCGCTTCTGTTCCCTATGCGCGTGATGCTGTCTGACCTTGGAATTGGGTCCCCATGAGGAGAGAGCCTTAGCTAGGGTTCGGGTTCAGTCCAGGGACGACGCCAGGGCCGAAACGACTCCGCTCTCGTGATCTCCCTCGAGGGCTGAAGTGAAGACCCGTCCCAGATGGCGGCTCAAATGCAGGATAAGGGAACGAGGCAGGCTTAGGTTTCAGTGGAGGGTAAAGGTTCGGGGAAGGGTTAGGGTTAGGTTTAGGTCCCAAGAGGTTCCAGACGCAGAACTCACAGCAGGGCAGTGTTCTTCCCGAAGGGCTTAGTTGCGGGCACAAAGGACGGTACCGTTCAGGATCCTTCTTTGGCTGCCAAGGCCACACACGTCTAAAAGCCCCTGGTAGAGGAGGCCTCCGGAATCCTCTCGGGAGCTGCAGCCGGGCCTGGGAAACGACATGGTGAGCTTCCAGGTTCCTTGACGAGTCAGCCTGCACCGCTGCTGGACACCAGGCGTTTGATGCTGTCCGACCTTGGAATTGGGTCCCCATGAGGAGAGAGCCTTAGGTAGGGTTAGGGTTCGGCTAGGGACGACGCCAGGGCCGAAGCGACTCCGGTCTCGTGATCTCCTTCGAGGGCTGATGTGAGGGCCCATATCAGAAGGCGGCTCAAATGCAGGATAAGGGAACGAGGCAGGCTTACGTTTCGGTGGAGGGTAACGGTTCGCGGTGGGGTTAGGGTTAGGGTTAGGTCCCAGGACGTTCCAGGCGCCGAACCCACAGCAGGGTAGTGCTCTCCCCGAAGGGCTGAGTGGAGGGCACAAGGGACCGTGCCGGTCAGGGTCCCTCCTTGGCTGTCAAGGCCACACACGTCGATAAGCCCCTGGTCGAGGAGGCCTCCGGAATCCTCTCTGGAGCTGCAGCCGCGCCTGGGAAACGACACGGTGAGATTCCAAGTTCCATGCCGAGTCAGCCTGCACCGCTTCTGGACCCCAGGCGCGTGATGCTGTCCGACCTTGGAATTGGGTCCCCATGAGGAGAGAGCCTTAGCTAGGGTTAGGGTTCGGTCCAGGGACGTCGCCAGGGCCGAAGCGACTCCGGTCTCGTGATCTCCCTCGAGGGCTGAAGTGAGGGCCCATGCCAGGAGGCGGCTCAAATGCAGGATTAGGTGTCGAGGCAGGCTTAGGTTTCGGTCTAGGGTCCTGGTTCGGGGTAGGATTAGGGTTAGGATTAGGTCCCAGGAGGTTCCAGGCGCTGAACTCACAGCCGGGCAGTGGTCTCCCCGAAGGGCTGAGTTGAGGGCACAAGGGACGGTGCCGGTCATGGTCCCTCTTTGGCTGCCAAGACCACACACGTCGATAAGCCCCTGGTCAAGGAGGCCTCCGGAATCCTCTCGGGAGCTGCAGCCGGGCCTGGGAAACGACATGGTGAGCTTCCAGGTTCCTTTCCGAGTCAGCGTGCACCGCTTCTGTTCCCTATGTGCGTGATGATGTCCGAACTTGGAATTGGGTCTCCATGAGGAGAGAGCCTTAGCTAGGGTTAGGTTTCGGTCCAGGGACGATGCCAGGGCCGAAGCGACTCCGTTCTCGTGATCTCCCTCGAGGGCTGAAGGGAGGGCCCATGCCAGAAGGCGGCTCAAATGCAGGATAAGGGAACGAGGCAGGCTTAGGTTTCAGTGGATGGTAACGGTTCGGGGACGGGTTAGGGGTAGCGTTAGGTCCCAAGTGGTTCCAGACGCCGAACTCACAGCAGGGCAGTGTTCTTTCCGAAGGGCTCAGTTGCGGGCACAAAGGACGGTGCCGGTCAGGGTCCCTCTTTGGCTGTCAAGGCCACACACGTCGATAAGCCCCTGGTCGATGAGGCCTCCGGAATCCTCTCTGGAGCTGCAGCCGGGCCTGGGAAACGACATGGTGAGATTCCAAGTTCCATGCCGAGTCAGCCTGCACCGCTTCTGGACCCCAGGCCCATGATGCTGTCTGATCTTGGAATTGGGTCCCCATGAGGAGAGAGCCTTAGGTAGGGTTAGGGTTCGGTCCAGGGACGATGCCAGGGCCGAAGCGACTCTGCTCTCGTGATCTCCCTCAATGGCTGAAGTGAGGACCCGTGCCAGAAGGCGGCTCAAATGCAGGATAAGGGAACGAGGCAGGCTTAGGTTTCAGTGGAGGGTAAAGGTTCGGGGAAGGGTTAGGGTTAGGTTTAGGTCCCAAGAGGTTCCAGACGCAGAACTCACAGCAGGGCAGTGTTCTTCCCGAAGGGCTTAGTTGCGGGCACAAAGGACGGTACCGTTCAGGATCCCTCTTTGGCTGCCAAGGCCACACACGTCTAAAAGCCCCTGGTAGAGGAGGCCTCCGGAATCCTCTCGGGAGCTGCAGCCGGGCCTGGGAAACGACATGGTGAGCTTCCAGGTTCCGTGACGAGTCAGCCTGCACCGCTGCTGGACACCAGGCGTTTGATGCGGTACGACCTTGGAATTGGGTCTCCATGAGGAGAGAGCCTTAGCTAGGGTTAAGGTTCGGTCCAGCGACGTCGCCAGGGCCGAAGCGACTCTGGTCTCGTGATCTCCCTCGAGGGCTGAAGTGAGGGCCCATGCCAGGAGGCGGCTCAAATGCAGGATTAGGTGTCGAGGCAGGCTTAGGTTTCGGTGGAGGGTCCTGATTTGGGGTAGGGTTAGTGTTAGGGTTAGGTCCCAGGAGGTTCCAGGCGGTGAACTCACAGCAGAGCAGTGGTCTCCCGAAGGGCTGAGTTGAGGGCACAAAGGACGGTGCCTGTCAGGGTCCCTTTTTGGCTGCCGAGACCACACACGTCGATAAGCCCCTGGTCGAGGAGGCCTCCGGAATCCTCTCGGGAGCTGCAGCCGGGCCTGGGAAACGACATGGTGAGCTTCCAGGTTCCTTGCCGAGTCAGCCTGCACCACTTCTGTTCCCTATGCGCGTGATGCTGTCCGACTTTGGAATTGGGTCCCCATGAGGAGAGAGCCTTAGCTAGGGTTAGGGTTCGGTCCAGGGACGATTCCAGGGCCGAAGAGACTGCGCTCTCGTGATCTCCCTCGAGGGCTGAAGTGAGGGCCCATGGCAGAAGGCGGCTCAAATACAGGATAAGGGAACGAGGCAGGCTTAGGTTTCAGTGGAGGGTAACGGTTCGGGGAAGGGTTAGGGTTAGGGTTAGGTCCCAAGAGTTCCAGACGCCGAACTCACAGCAGGGCAGTGTTCTTCCCGAAGGGCTTAGTTGCTGGCAAAAGGACGGTGCCCGGTCAGGATCCCTCTTTGGCTGCCAAGGCCACCCACGTCGATAAGCCCCTGGTCGAGGAGGCCTCCGGAATCCTCTCGGGAGCTGCATCCGGGCCTGAGAAACGACATGGTGAGCTTCCAGGTTCCTTCGCAAGTCAGCCTGCCCCGCTTCTGGACCCCAGGCTTGTGATGCTGTCCGATCTTGGAATTGGGTCCCCATGAGGAGAGAGCCTTAGGTAGGGTTAGGGTTCGGCTAGGGACGACGCCAGGGCCGAAGCGACTCCGGTCTCGTGATCTCCTTCGAGGGCTGAAGTGAGGGCCCATATCAGAAGGCGGCTCAAATGCAGGATTAGGTGTCGAGGCAGGCTTAGGTTTCAGTCGAGGGTCCTGGTTCGGGTAGGATTAGGGTTAGGATTAGGTCCCAGGAGGTTCCAGGTGCTGAACTCACAGCAGGGCAGTGGTCTCCCCGAAGGGCTGAGTTGAGGGCACAAGGGATGGTGCCGGTCATGGTCCCTCTTTGGCTGCCAAGACCACACACGTCGATAAGCCCCTGGTCAAGGAGGACTCCGGAACCCTCTCGGGAGCTGCAGCCGGGCCTGGGAAACGACATGGTGAGCTTCCAGGTTCCTTGCCGAGTCAGCGTGCACCGCTTCTGTTCCCTATGTGCGTGATGCTGTCCGACCTTGGAATTGGGTCTCCATGAGGAGAGAGCCTTAGCTAGGGTTAGGTTTCGGTCCAGGGAGGATGCGAGGGCCGAAGCGACTCCGTTCTCGTGATCTCCCTCGAGGGCTGAAGGGAGGGCCCATGCCAGAAGGCGGCTCAAATGCAGGATAAGGGAACGAGGCAGGCTTAGGTTTCAGTGGATGGTAACGGTTCGGGGAAGGGTTAGGGGAAGCGTTAGGTCCCAAGTGGTTCCAGACGCCGAACTCACAGCAGGGCAGTGTTCTTTCCGAAGGGCTCAGTTGCGGGCACAAAGGACGGTGCCGGTCAGGGTCCCTCTTTGGCTGTCAAGGCCACACACGTCGATAAGCCCCTGGTCGATGAGGCCTCCGGAATCCTCTCTGGAGCTGCAGCCGGGCCTGGGAAACGACATGGTGAGCTTCCAGGTTCCTTGCTGAGTCAGCCTGCACCGCTTCTGTTCCCTATGCGCGTGATGCTCTCTGACCTTGGAATTGGGTCCCCATGCGGAGAGAGCCTTAGCTAGGTTTAGGGTTCGGCTAGGGACGACGCCAGGGCCGAAGCGACTCCGCTCTCGTGATCTCCCTCTAGGCCTGAAGTGAGGGCCCATGCCAGAATGCGGCTCAAATGCAGGAATAGGCATCGAGGCTGGCTTAGGTTTCGGTGGAGAGTCCTGGTTCAGGGTAGGGTTAGGGTTAGGGTTAGGTCCCAGGAGGTTCCAGGCGCCGAACCTAAAGCATGTCAGTGGTCTCCCCGAAGGGCTGAGTTGAGGGCACAAGGGACCGTCCCGGTCAGGGTCCCTCTTTGGCTGTCAAGGCCACACACGTCGATAAGCCCCTGTCCGAGGAGGCCTCCGGAATCCTCCCGGGAGCTGCAATCGTGCCTGGAAACGACGTGGTGAGCTTTCAGGTTCCTTGCCGAGTCTGCCTGCACAGCTTCTAGACCCCAGGCGCGTAATGCTGTCCGACCTTGGAATTGGGTCCCCATGCGGAGAGAGCCTTATCTAGGGTTAGGGTTCGGTCCAGGGACGTCGCCAGGGCAGGATCGACTCCGGTCTCGTGATCTCCCTCGAGGCCTGTAATGAGGGTCCATGCCAGACTGTGGCTCAAATGCAGGAATAGGGATCGAGGCTGGCTTAGGTTTTGGTGGAGGGTCCTGGTTCGGGGTAGGGTTAGGGTTAGGGTTGGGTCCCAGGAGGTTCCAGGCGCCGAACCCACAGCCGGGCAGTGGTCTCCCTGAAGGGCTGAGTTGAGGGCACAAGGGACCGTGCCGGTCAGGGTCCCTCCCTGGCTGTCAAGGCCACACACGTCGATAAGCTCCTGGTCGAGGAGGCCTTCGGAATCCTCTCGGGAGCTGCAGCCCGGCCTGGGAAACGACATGGTGAGATTCCAAGTTCCATGCTGAGTCAGCCTGCACCGCTTCTGGACCCCAGGCGCGTGATGCTGTCCGACCTTGGAATTGGGTCCCCATGAGGAGAGAGCCTTAGCAAGGGTTAGGGTTCGGTCCAGGGACGTCGCCAGGGCCGAAGCGACTCCGGTCTCATGATCTCCCTCGAGGGCTGAAGTGAGGGCCCATGCCAGGAGGCGGCTCAAATGCAGGATTAGGTGTCGAGGCAGGCTTAGGTTTCTGTGGAGGGTCCTGGTTTGTGGTAGGGTTAGGGTTAGGGTTAGGTCCCACGAGGTTCCAGGCGGTGACCACATAGTAGGGCAGTGGTCTCCCCGAAGGGCTGAGTTGAGGGCACAAGGGACGGTGCCGGTCAGGGTCCCTCTTTGGCTGCCAAGACCACACACGGCGATAAGCCCCTGGTCGAGGAGGCCTCCGGAATCCTCTCGGGAGCTGCAGCCGGGACAGGGAAAGACATGGTGAGCTTCCAGGGTCCTTGGCAAGTCAGCCTGCTCCGCTTCTGGACCCCAGGCTCGTGATCCTGTCCTACCTTGGAATTGGGCCCCTTGCGGAGAGGGCCTTATCTAGGGTTAGGGTTAGGACCAGGGACGTCGCCAGGGCCGAAGCGACTCCGGTCTCGTGATCTTCCTCGAGGCCTGAAGTGAGGGCCCATTCCAGAAGGCGGCTCAAATGCAGGAATAGGGATCGAGGCTGGCTTAGGGTTCGGTGGAGGGTCCTGGTTCGGGGTAGGGTTAGGGTTAGGGTTAGGTCCCAGGAGGTTCCAGGCGCCGATCCCAAAGCAGGGCAGTGGTCTCCCCGAAGGACTGAGTTGAGGGCACAAGGGACCTTGCCGGTCAGGGTCCCTCTTTGGCAGTCAAGGTCACACACGTCGATAAGCCCCTGGTCGAGGAGGCCTCCGGAATCCTCTCTGGAGCTGCAGCCGCGCCTGGGAAACGACATGGTGAGATTGCAAGTTCCATGCCGAGTCAGCCTGCACCGCTTCTGGACCCCAGGCTCGTGATGCTGTCCTACGGTGGAATTGGGTCCCCATGAGGAGAGAGCCTTAGCTAGGGTTAGGGTTCGGTCCAGGGACGTCGCCTGGGCCGAAGCGACTCCGGTCTCGTGATCTCCCTCGAGGGCTGAAGTGAGGGCCCATGCCAGGAGGCGGCTCAAATGCAGGAATAGGGATCGAGGCTGGCTTAGGTTTCGGTGGAGGGTCCTGGTTCGGGGTAGGGTTAGGGTTAGGGTTAGGTCCCAGGAGGTTCCAGGCGCTGAACTCACAGCAGGGTAGTGGTCTCCCGGAAGGGCTGAGTTGAGGGCACAAGGGAACGTGCCGGTCAGGGTCCCTCTTTGGCTGCCAAGATCACACACGTCGATAAGCCCCTGGTCGAGGAGGCCTCCGGAATCCTCTCTGGAGCTGCAGCCGGGCCTGGGAAACGACATGGTGAGCTTCCAGGTTCCTTGCCGAGTCAGCCTGCACCGCTTCTGTTCCCTATGCGGGTGATGCTGTCCGACCTTGGAATTGGGTCCCCATGAGGAGTGAGCCTTAGCTAGGGTTAGGGTTCGGTCCAAGGACGAGGCCAGGGCCGAAGCGACTCCGCTCTTGTGATCTCCCTCGAGTGCCGAATGAGGGCCCATGCCAGGAGGCGGCTCAAATGCCCGATAAGGGAACGAGGAAAGCTTAGGTTTCAGTGGAGGGTAATGGTTCAGGGAAGGGTTAGGGTTAGGGTTAGGTCCCAAGAGGTTCCAGACGCCGAACTCACAGCAGGGCAGTGTTCTTCCCCAAGGGCTTAGTTGCGGGCACAAAGGACGGTGCCGGTCAGGATCCCTCGTTGGCTGCCAAGGCCACACACGTCGATAAACCCCTGGTCGACGAAGCCTCCGGAATCCTCTCGGGAGCTGCAGCCGGGCCTGGGAAACGACATGGTGAGCTTCCAGGTTCCTTGACGAGTCAGCCTGCACCGCTTCGGGACCCCAGGCGCGTGATGCTGTCCGACCTTGGAATTGGGTCCCCATGAGGAGAGAGCTTTAGCTAGGGTTAAGGTTCGGTCTGGCGACGTCGCCAGGGCCGAAGCGACTCTGGTCTCGTGATCTCCCTGAGGCCTGAAGTGAGGGCCCATGCCAGGAGGCAGCTCAAATGCAGGATTAGGGATCGAGGCAGGCTTAGGTTTCGGTGGATGGTCCTGGTTCGGGGTAGGGTTAGGGTTAGGGTTAGGTCCCAGGAGGTTCCAGGCGCTGAACTCACAACAGGGCAGTGGTCTCCCCGAAGGGCTGAGTTGAGGGCACAAGGGACGTTGCCGGTCAAGGTCCCTTTTTGGCTGCCAACCACACACGGCGATAAGCCCCTGTCGAGGAGGCCTCCGGAATCCTCTCGGGAGCTGCAGCCGGGCCTGGGAAACGACATGGTGAGCTTCCAGGTTCCTTGCCGAGTCAGCCTGCACCGCTTCTGTTCCTATGCGCGTGATGCTGTCCTACCTTGGAATTGGGTCCCCATGAGGAGAGAGCCTTAGCTAGGGTTAGGGTTCAGTCCAGGGACGACGCCAGGGCCGAAGCGACTCCGCTCTCGTGATCTCCCTCGAGGGCTGAAGTGAGGGCCCATGCCAGAAGGCGGCTCAAATGCAGGATAAGGGAACGAGGCAGGCTTAGGTTTCAGTGGAGGGTAACGGTTCGGGGAAGGGTTAGGGTTAGGGTTAGGTCCCAAGAGGTTCCAGACTCCGAACTCACAGCAGGGCAGTGTTCTTTCCGAAGGGCTTAGTTGCGGGGACAAAGGACGGTGCCGGTCAGGGTCCCTCTTTGGCTGACAACATGACACACGGCGATAAGCCCCTGCTCGAGGAGGCCTCCGGAATCCTCTCGAGAGCTGCATCCGGGCCTGGGAAACGACATGGTGAGCTTCCAGGTTCCTTGGCAAGTCAGCCTGCACCGCGTCAGGACCCCAGGCTCATGATTTTGTCCGACCTTCGAATTGGGTCCCCATGCGGAGAGAGCCTTATCTAGGTTTAGGGTTCGGTCCAGGAACGTCGCCAGGGCCGAAGCGACTCCGGTCTCGTGTTCTCCCTCGAGACCTGAATTGAGGGCCCATTCAAGAAGGCGGCTCAAATGCAGGAATAGGGATCGAGGCTGGCTTAGGTTTTGGTGGGGGTTCCTGTTTCGGGGTAGGGTTAGGGTTAGGGTTAGGTCCCAGGAGGTTCCAGGCGCTGAACCCAAAGCAGGGCAGTGGTCTCCCCGAAGGGCTGAGTTGAGGGCACAAGGGACGGTGCTGGTCAGGGTCCCTCCCTGGCTGTCAAGGCCACACACGTCGATAAGCCCCTGGTCGAGGAGGCCTCCGGAATCCTCTCGGGAGCTGCAGCCTGGCCTGGGAATCGACATGGTGCGATTCCAAGTTCCATGCCGAGTCAGCCTGCACCGCTTCTGGACCCCAGGTGCGTGATGGTGTCCGAACTTGGAATTGGGTCCCCATGAGGAGAGAGCCTTAGCTAGGGTTAGGGTTCGGTCCAGGGACGTCGCCAAGGCCGAAGCGACTCCGGTCTCGTGATCTCCCTCGAGGGCTGAAATGAGGGCCCATGCCTGAGGCGGCTCAAATGCAGGATTAGGTCTCGAGGCAGGCTTAGGTTTCGGTGGAGGGTCCTGGTTCGGGGTAGGGTTAGGGTTAGGGTTAGGTCCCAGGAGGTTCCAGGCGCTAAACTCACAACAGGGCAGTGGTCTCCCCGAAGGGCTGAGTTGAGGGCACAAGGGACGGTGCCGGTCAGGGTCCC
The DNA here is from genome assembly GCF_022837055.1 of Prionailurus viverrinus. NCBI lineage: Eukaryota > Metazoa > Chordata > Mammalia > Carnivora > Felidae > Prionailurus > Prionailurus viverrinus. The sequence continues at coordinate 147,482 of NW_025927641.1, read as the reverse complement.
TCTTTGGCTGCCAAAACCACACACGGCGTTAAGCCCCTGGTAGAGGAGGCCTCCGGAATCATCTCCGGAGCTGCAGCCGGGCCTGGGAAACGACATGGTGAGCTTCCAGGTTCCTTGCCGAGTCAGCCTGCACCGCTTCTGTTCCCTATGCCCGTGATGCTGTCCTACCTTGGAATTGGGTTCCCATGAGAGGAGAGCCTTAGCTAGGGTTAGGGTTCGGTCCAGGGACGATGCCAGGGCCGAAGCGACTCCGCTCTCGTGATCTCCCTCGAGGGCTGAAGTGAGGGCCCATGCCAGAAGGCGGCTCAAATGCAGGATAAGGGAACGAGGCAGGCTTAGGTTTCAGTGGAGGGTAACGGTTCGGGGAAGGGTTAGGGTTAGGGTTAGGGTTAGTTCCCAAGAGGTTCCAGACGCCGAACGCACAGCAGGGCAATGTTCTTTCCGAAGGGCTTAGTTGCGGGCACAAAGGACGGTGCCGGTCAGGGTCCCTCATTGGCTGCCGAGACGACACACGGCGATAAGCCCCTGGTCGAGGAGGCCTCCGGAATCCTCTCGGGAGCTGCCGCCGGGCCTGGGAAACGACATGGTGAGCTTCCAGGTTCCTTGGCAAGTCAGCCTGCACTCTTCAGACCCCAGGCGCGTGATGCTGTCCGACCTTGGAAATGGGTCCCCATGACGAGAGAGCCTTAGCTAGGGTTAGGGTTCGGTCCAGGGACGTCGCCAGGGCCGAAGCGACTCCGCTCTCGTGATCTCCCTCGATGGCTGAAGTGAGGGCCCATGCCGGAAGGCGGCTCAAATGCAGGATAAGGGAACGAGGCAGGCTTAGGTTTCGGTGGAGGGTAACGGTTCAGGGTAGGGTTAGGGTTAGGGTTAGTTCCCAGGAGGTTCCAGGCGCCGAACCCACAGCCGGGCCGTGGCCTCCCCGAAGGGCTGAGTTGAGGGCACAAGGGACGGTGCCGGTGAGGATCCCTCTTTGGCTGCCAAGGCCAGACACGTCGATAAGCCCCTGGTCGAGGAGGCCTCCGGAATCCTCCCGGGAGCTGCAGCCGCGCCTGGGAAAGACATGGTGAGCTTCCTGGTTCCTTGCCGAGTCAGCCTGCACCACTTCTGGTCCCCAGGCGCGTGATGCTGTCCGACCTTGCGATTGGGTCCCCATGAGGAGAGAGCCTTAGCTAGGATTAGTGTTCGGTCCAGCGACGACACCAGGGCTGAAGCGACTCCGGTCTCATAATCTCCCTCGAGGACTGAAGTGAGGGCCCATGCCAGAAGGCGGCTCAAATGCAGGATAAGGGATCGAGGCAGGCTTAGTTTTCGGTGCAGGGTAACGTTTCGGGGTAGGGTTAGGGTTAGGGTTAGGTCCCAGGAGGTTCCAGGCGCCGAACCCACATCAGGGCAGTGGTCTCCCCGAAGGGCTGAGTTGAGGGCACAAGGGACGGTGCCGGTCAGGGTCCCTCTTGGGCTGTCAAGGCCACACACGTCGATAAGCCCATGGTCGAGGAGGCCTCCGGAATCCTCTCGGGAGCTGCAGCCGGTCCTGAGAATCGACATGGTGAGATTCCAGGTTCCTTGCTGAGTCAGCCTGCACCGCTTCTGGACCCCAGACGCGTGATGCTGTCCGACCTTGGAATGGGGATCCCATGCGGAGAGCCTTGGCTAGGGTTAGGTTTCGGTCCAGGGACGTCCCCAGGGCCGAAGCGACTCAGATCTCGTGACCTCCCTGGAGGTCTGAAGTGAGGGCCCATGCCAGAAGGTGGCTCAAATTCAGGGTTAGGGATCGAGGCTGGCTTAGGTTTCGGTGGAGGGTCCTGGTTCGGGGTAGGGTTAGGGTTAGGGTTAGTTTCCAGGAGGTTCCAGGCGCCGAACCCACAGCCGGGGCGTGGCCTCCCCGAAGGGCTGAGTTGAGGGCACAAGGGACGGTGCCGGTCAGGATCCCTCTTTGGCTGCCAAGGCCACACACTTCGATAAGCCCCTGGTCGAGGAGGCCTCCGGAATCCTCCCGGGAGCTGCAGCCGCGCCTGGGAAAAGACATGGTGAGCTTCCAGGTTCCTTGCCGTGTCAGCCTGCACCACTTCTGGTCCCCAGGCGCGTGATGCTGTCCGACCTTGGAATTGGGTCCCCATGAGGAGAGAGCCTTAGCTAGGGTTAGTGTTCGGTCCAGCGACGACACCAGGGCTGAAGCGACTCCGGTCTCATGATCTCCCTCGAGGACTGAATTGAGGGCCCATGCCAGAAGCCGGCTCAAATGCAGGATTAGGGGTCGAGGCTGGCTTAGGTTTCGTTGGAGGGTCCTGTTCGGGGTAGGGTTAGGGTTATGGTTAGGTCCCAGGAGATTCCAGGCGCCGAACCAACAGCAGGGCAGTGGTCTCCCCGAAGGGCTGAGTTGAGGGCACAAGGGACGGTGCCGGTCAGGGTCCCTCTTTGGCTGCCAAGGCCACATACTTCGATAAGCCCCTGTTCGAGGAGGCCTCCGGAATCCTCTCGGGAGCTGCAGCCCGGCCTGGGAAACGACATGGTGAACTTCCAGGTTCCTTGGCGAGTCGGCCTGCACCGCTTCTGGACCCCAGGCGCGTGATGCTGTCCGACCTTGGAATTGGGTCCCCATGAGGAGAGCGCCTTAGCTAGGTTTAGGATTCGGTCCAGGGACGTCGCCAGGGCCGAAGCGACTCCGGTCTCGTGATCTCCCTCGAGGGCTGAAGTGAGGGCCCATGCCAGAAGTCGGCTCAAATGCAGGATAAGGGAACGAGGCAGGCTTAGGTTTCGGTGGAGGTAACGGTTTGGGGTAGGGTTAGGGTTAGGGTTAGTTCCCAGGAGGTTCCAGACCCCGAACCCACAGCCGGGCCGTGGCCTCCCCGAAGGGCTGAGTTGAGGACACAAGGGACGGTGCCGGTCAGGATCCTTCTTTGGCTGCCAAGGCCAAACACGTCGATAAGCCCGTGGTCGATGAGGCCTCCGGAATCCTCTCGGGAGCTGCAGCCGCGCCTGGGAAACGACATGGAGAGCTTCCAGGTTCCTTGCCGAGTCTGCCTGCACCACTTCTGGTCCACAGGCGCGTGATGCTGTCCGACCTTGCCATTGGGTCCCCATTAGGAGAGAGCCTTAGCTAGGGTTAGGGTTCGGTCCAGGGACGACACCAGGGCTGAAGCGACTCCGGTCTCCTGATCTCCCTCGAGGACTGAAGTGAGGGCCCATGCCAGAAGGCGGCTCAAATGCAGGATTAGGTGTCGAGGCAGGCTTAGGTTTCGGTGGAGGGTAACGGTTCACAGTGGGATTAGTGTTAGAGTTAGGTCCCGGGAGGTTCCAGGCGCCGATCCCCCAGCAGGGCAGTGGTCTCCCCGAAAGGCTGAGTTGAGGGCACAAGGGACGGTGCCGGTCAGGGTCCCTCTTTGGCTTCCAAGGCCACACATGTCGATAAGCCCCTGGTCGAGGAGGCCTCCGGAATCCTCTCGGGAGCTGCAGCCGGGCCTGGGAAACGACATGGTGAGCTTCCAGGTTCATTGCCGAGTCAGCCTGCACCGCTTCTGTTCCCCAGGCGCGTGATGCTGTCCGACATTGGAATTGGGTCCCCATGAGGAGAGAGCCTTCGCTAGGGTTACGGTTCGGTCCAGGGACGTCGCCAGGGCCGAAGCGACTCCTGTCTCGTGATCTCCCTCGAGGCCTGTAGTGAGGTCCAATGCCAGAAGGCGGCTCAAATGTAGAATTAAGGATCTAGGTAGGCTTAGGTTTCGTTGGAGGGTAACAGTTCAGTGTAGGGTTAGGGTTAGGCTCAGGTCCCAGGAGGTTCCAGGCGCCGAACCCACAGCAGGGCAGTGGTCTCCCCGAAGGGCTGAGTTGAGGGCACAAGGGACGGTGCCAGTCAGGGTCCCTCTTTGGCTGCCACCACACACGTCGATAAGCCCCTGGTCGAGAAGGCCTCCGGAATCCTCTCGGGAGCTGCAGCCGGGCCTGGGAAACGACATGGTGAGCTTCCAGGTTCCTTGCCGAGTCAGCCTGCACCGCTTCTGGACCTCAGGCGCGTGATGCTGCCCGACCTTGGAATTGGGTCCCCATGAGGAGAGAGGCTAAGCTAGGTTTAGGGTTCGGTCCAAGGACGACGCCAGGGCCGAAGCGACTCCGGTCTCGTGATCTCCCTCGAGGGCTGAAATGAGGGCCCATGCCAGAAGGCGGCTCAAATGCAGGATAAGGGAACGAGGGAGGCTTAGGTTTCGGTGGAGGGAAACGGTTCGGGGTAGGGTTAGGGTTAGGGTTAGGTCCCAGGAGGTTCCAGGCGCCAAACCCACAGCTGGGCAGTGGTCTCCCCGCGGGGCTGAGTTGAGGGCACAAGGGATGGTGCCAATCAGGGTCCCTCTTTGGCTGCCAAGACCACACACGTCGTTAAGCCCCTGGTGAGGAAGCCTCCGGAATCCTCTCGGGAGCTACAGCCGGGCCTGGGAAACGACATGGTGAGATTCCAAGTTCCATGCCGAGTCAGCCTGCACTGCTTCTGTTCCCCATGCGCGTGATGCTGTCCGACCTTGGAATTGGGTCCCCATGAGGAGATAGCCTTAGCTAGGGTTAGGGTTCGGTCCAGGGACGTCGCCAGGACCGAAGCGACTCCGGTGTCGTGATCTTCCTCGAGGGCTGAAGTGAGGGCCCATGCCAGAAAGCGGCTCAAATGCAGGATTAGGGATCGAGGCAGGCTTAGGTTTCGGTGGATGGTCCTGGTTCGGGGTAGGGTTAGGATTTGGGTTAGGTCCCAGGAGGTTCCAGGTGCTGAACCCATAGCAGGGCAGTGGTCTCCCCGAAGGGCTGAGTTGAGGGCACAAGGGACGGTGCCAGGGGGGATCCCTTTTTTGCTGCCAAGGCCACACACTTCGATAAGCCCCTGGTCAAGGAGGCCTCCGGAATCCTCTCAGGAGATGCAGCCGGGCCTGGGAAACGACATGGTGAGCTTCCAGGTTCCTTGCCAAGTCAGCCTGTACCGCTTCTGGTCCCCAGGCGCGTGATGCTGTCCGACCTTGGAATTGGGTCCCCATGAGGAGAGAGCCTTAACTAGGGTTAGGGTTCGGTCCAGGGACGTCGCCAGGGCCGAAGCCACTCCGGTCTCATGATCTCCCTCGAGGGCTGAAGTGAGGGCCCATTCCAGGAGGCGGCTCAAATGCAGGATTAGGGATCGAGGCAGGCTTAGGTTTCAGTGGAAGTTCCCGGTTCGGGGTATGGTGAGGGTTAGCGTTAGGTCCCAGGAGGTTCCAGGCGCCGAACCCACAGCAGAGCAGTGGTGTCCCCGAAGGGCTGAGTTGAGGGCACAAGGGACGGTGCCGGTCAGGATCCCTCTTTGGCTGCCATGGCCACACACGTCGATCGGCCCCTGGTCGAGGGGACTCCGGAATCCTATCGTGCAGCTGCAGCCAGGCCTGGGAAACGACATGGTGAGCTTCCAGGTTCCAGGCGGAGTCAGCTTGCACCTCTTCTGGACCCCAGGCCCGTGGTGTTGTCAGACGTTGGAATAGTGTCCCCATGGGGACTTAGCCTTAGCTCTGTTAGTGTTCGGTCCAGGGACATAGCCTGTGCCGAAGTGACTCCAGTCTTGTGATCTCCCTCGAGGGCTGAATTGACGGCCCATGCCAGAAGGCAGCTCAATTCCAGGGTTAGGTATCGAGGCAGGCTTAGTTTTGTGTGGAGGGTCCCGGTTCGGGGTAGGGTTAGGTTTAGGGTTAGGTCCCCGCAGGCTCCAGGCGCCGAACCCTCAGCAGGGCAGTGGTCTCCCCAAAGGTCTGAACTGAGGGCACAAGGGATGGTTCCGTGCAGGATCTGTCTTTGGCTGCCTTGGCAACAGACGACGATTTGCCCCTGGTCGAGGAGGCCTCCAGAATCCTCTTAGTAGCTGCAGCCGGGCCTGGGAAACGACATGGTGCACTTCCAGGTTCCATGCCGAGTCAGCCTGCACCGCTTATGGACCCCAGTTGCGTGGTGTTGTCAAACGTTGGAATTGGGTCCCCATGGGGGAGAGCCATAGCTTGGGTTAGGTTTTGGTCCAGGGACGTCGCCAGGGAGGTGGCATAGGGGGATGGGTTCAATGGGTGATGGGCTATGGAGGGCACTAGTAGTGAAGATCACTGGGTGATAGCTACACCTGTGTTAGCGTAGCAGAATGTATACATTTGCCAATGACTATGTTTTTCATATGAAACTAATGTACGTAGTGTGTCAGCTATTCCCAAATAACATGTTGTTGTTTTTTTTAACTAGGTAAAGGACCTAAATAAAAAGTTTAATGTAAAAGAACCTGTTAATATCTAATCAAGAAATGCAGTGAAGCTCCAAACTATAAAGTCACCATATCATATTCTGTATCATTCCTATACACTAACCCAATTATCTCAGAAGAAGTAAAGAAAACAATCCGATTTACAATAGCATCAAAAACAATAAAAATTATAGCAATACCGTTAGCCAAGGAAATGAAAATCTCTCTACAGAAAACTATAAAACCTGTGTGCAGGAATGGAAGAAATTCAATTTGGGTGAAAGAAAGTGGAGAACACACAAGTCAGTGAAAAGCCATCCCATGTCCAACTTTCGGAGGAATTAATACAGATACAATGTCCATATTACCCAAAGCCATCTAGAGATTCAGTGCAATCTCTATCAAGACTCCGATGCAATATTTATGCAATTAGAAAATCATATCCTAAAATTTATTTGGAACCACCAAAAGACCCCATGTAGCCAACGCAAGAAAGAACAAAACAGGAGGCATCCCCCTTCTTGATTTCAAGCGTCATTCTAACACAAAGAAATCAATTATGTCACTGACATAAGCACACACACAAGACAATGGAACAGAAATTGAGAGCCCAAACTAAACCCATGCATCACAGTCACCTAGTATTCGACAAGGGAGTCAATAATACACAGTGGAGAAGAGTAGTCTTTTGAATAACTGGTGCTGCGAAAATTGGATATTCCCATGTACAAGAACAAAGTTTAGCACCGTATAATACACCACTCCCTAGAGAGTGAAAGGAAGAAATAGAGAGAGATGTGGTTAGAGAGAAATAGAGACAAAGAGGAAGTATAAGAAGGAAAGTAGAGACCTGGTCCGGTATGGGGAGACAGTTAGATGGGCCAGGGGAGAGGGGATGTAGGAAGTGGCTCTGAGTGCTGGGGCAGAAAGGGCTTCTATCATGGGAATCAGGGTTCCATGGCCCCAAGACTCCAACATCCCTGGGTCCAAGTTCTGCAGAGGCCATTGGAATTGAAAAGATGGGTAGCCCTCATTTCTTCTGGAATTGTGAGGTTCAGCCTCACGTTCTGTCATGGAGAGGGATGTCTTGAGGGAGAGTGTGCCGCTCTTTGGCAGGTAAACTCCATAGCCTGCCCTGTGGGGAGGTGTCCCAGGGCCATCTCCCTCACTGCCCCAGGCTCTGTTGGATTTCCCCCCTCCCCCGCCAGCCTGCCTTCCTCAAGTTCTGAACCCAGGCATCAGGCATTGCGTTGCCCCCAGGTCCTGCAGTCTGGACCTGGCAGAGGTGGACTAGTAATATTGGTAAAATATATATTGACTCAAAGTCGGACGCTTAACCGACTAAGTCACCCAAGCGCCCCGGGAAGGATAGTTTAGTTGCAAAGAAGAATAAATTAAAGATAGTGTAAAGGATGTCTATTTTTAAATGAAATATTGTTTACACATTAGTTGTGTTAGTTTTAGGCATACATTGTAGTCATTCCATTTGTCTCTACATTATGTTTTACTCAACCACAAGTGTACCTATCCTGTGAAAGCATGCAACAATATTGTTACAGGATTGACTCCATTCCATTGGCTGTCCCTTGTATCCCTAGGACTCATTCACTCCATCGCTGGACGCCGGTATCTCTCTCTCTCAAAGGTGTCCATTCTTTATCTAACTTAAGTATTTTGGTGGTAAACAACATTACGTCTTGTTCAGCATGTGTAAATCGGTGGTCTATTTTTCTGTGAATATTGCTGAAAACATTACAAATGATGTCGTTACGTTAATAAATACGGTTTCATTCTTCACTCACAAGAAAGAGAAGGAAAAGATTTTGTGTCCCAGACCCTGTCACTAAGACCTTCCCAATGAGGAGAACAGGCTTAGTTGCCCAGAGCACCTTCGGTCTCTCAGCTGAGCAACCAGGGCCTTCCACATTGAAGGAATTCCCATGGTGGCCAGCAGAGAGAGCTCAAGCACCACAGACCCCCGAGGGGCGGGTTCCTCTGCTGGGCAGTGATAGCCAGCAGAGGGCGCACCATCTGTTTTTCTGACCCAGGGCACCTCAGAGCAGGAAGGGCTTAGACTGCTCTCAGAGGACTCAGGCCTCTGCTGGTGCCTGAGTACAGAGAGCAGAGCTGCACTTCCAGCGGGTTCTGCCACCCGCCCCAGGGGAGACCTTGGAAGCTTAGCAGCAACTTGGCATCTCCTGAGTCGCCAGAGAGAAGCTGCCTTGTTGTACTGAGTGCTGAGGAGGGGGCGCCGGGTGGCTTCCCTGGTCAAGCTGGTCGCTGAGCTGCACAGGCCTTTGCATTTTCTGGGCTGTTCCCGTGTTTCATTCCACCCCTTCCCGGACAGTGTTTGAACAAGACGTATTTTGCTAAAGGACTTGTGGATTGCGGGGTCCCACGACATCACCTCATAGATGCAGTCGATGGTTTGTTCCAGATCCAGGCTTGTTTCCGGGAAGGAACCCTAACAGAAATTCAGAAGCATGGGAGCTGCATTCAATTAGGACGTGGATTCATGAAATGCTCGTCTCACGACCTTCTAGAAGAAGGAGCTGGGACCCATGTTCCGAGTCCTGCTGGACCCAGAGACCAAGGTAAGGGCAAAAACTGTCCCACACATCATACATGCTTTTTAAAAAATTTCATGGTTATTTTTCCAACCTAGTGAAGTGATTGAACACTACCGAAAACCCGGTAGGTAAGTCTCAGTAACCTTATGTTATCGTTTAATTTAAATTCCACTGAGTGAAGACACAGTGTAATAGTAGTTTCAGGTGTCCAATATAGAGCAACACTTCCACACGTCACCCGGTGCTCATCCCAGGTGCACTTCTTAATCCCCATCAGCTGTTTCACCCATTCCCTCACCTCGCTGTGGAACTCCTCAGTTTGTTTCCTAGTTAAGAGTCCGTTTGTCTCCTCCCCCCGCCCCTTTGTTTTGTTTTCTTGCCATGTGTTAGTGAAATCATTGGGTATTTGTCTTTCTCCGACAGGCTTATTTCACCCAGCATAACATTCTCTCTCTCCATCCACCTCGTGGCAAATGGCAAGATTTCACGTTTTTACGGCTACATCATCTTACATTCCATAGCCCACATCTCAATTTATTCATCTGTTGATGGGTGCTTGGATAGTTTCTGTCATTTGGCTTTTGTAGAAAATGCTGCTGTAAACATCACGGTGCATATATCCCTTTGAAGATTTTGTATTCTTTGTGGAAATACCTTGTAGTGAAGTTGCTGGATTGTAAGGTACTTCTATTTCCAGTTTTGTTTTGTTTTTGACATCTCCATGTGGTTTTCCATAGTGGCTGCACCAGTTTGCATTCCTACCCATAGTGCAAGAGGGTTATTCTTTCCCCACATATTTGGCAACACCTGCTGTGTCATCCTTCATTGATTTTAGCCTTTGTGACAGAGGTGATGTGTTCTCTCATTGTACTTTCGAATTGTATTTCCCTGAAGATCAGTATTGTTGAGCATTTTTTCATGTGTCTCTTGGCCATGTATATGTCTTCCTTCGGGAAATGTCCACTCGTGTCTTCTGCCCATTTTTAATCAGATTTCTCATTTTTGGGGTGATGTATAACTGTATATATTTTGGACACTAACCCTGTATCCGATGTCGTTTGCAAATATCATTCTGTTGGTGATTTCGTTTTGTTGATTTTTTCCTTGGTGACGGAAGGTTTTATTTTTATAAAGTCTCATTATTTTTGCTTGTGTTTCCCTTACCTCTAGAGATAGATCTACAAAGACGTTTGTACAGGCAATGTCAAGTAAGATACTACCCGTGTTATCCTCTGGGATTTTTATGGTTTCAGGTTTCACATAGAGGTCTTTGTCCATGTTGGATTTATTTTTGTGTATGTTGTAAGACAGTGGTCCGTTGTTTTTGTTTTGTTTTGCAGATGGCTGTCTAGTTTTTCCAAAACCATATGTTGAGGAGCCTTTTTTTAAATTTATGTATTTATTTTTGAGAGAGAGAGAGAGCGTGAGAGCATGCAGAAGTGGGGCAGAGAGATATGGAAAGAGAGAATCCCACGCATGCTCTGCACTTCCCTGAGATCATGACCTGAGCTGAATCCACCATCACACGCTTTCTTGCCTGGGCCACCCATGTGTCCCAAGACTATCTTTTCTTCCATTGGATTATCTTTCCTGCTTTGTTGAGAATTAATTGACCATAGAGGGGTGAGTTTATTTCTGGGTGTCCATGCTATTGATCTATGCATATGAGTTTGTTGTTTTTACTTTTTGTTGTTGTTTTGTCAGTACTGTTCAGTACGGGCATACTGATCATACTGTTCTGATCAGTATAGCTTTGTAATATAACCTAAAGTCTGGAATTGTGATGTCTCCAGCTCTGCTTTTCTTTTACAAGTTTGTGTTGGCTGTATGGGGACTTTTGTCATTCCATACAAATTTTGAGATTATTTGTTCTTGTTCTGTGACAAATGCTTTTGTGAGTGTGATATCCCTATCACACTTCATTTCATTATATGTGTAGATTGCTTTGAGGAGTGTAGACATTTTAACAGTATTTTGTGCTTCCCATCCATGAACATGAAATGTATGTCCATTTCTTTGTGTCCTCTTCCATTTATTTCATCATTGTTTCATAGCGTTTAGAGTACAGGTCTTTCACCTCTTTGGTTAGGTTGATTCCTGGTTTCTTGTGGTATTTGTGAGCCTGTCAATGGGATTGATCCCTTACTTTCTCTCTGTGTTAATTCATGATTTGTGTTAGAAATTCAATACATCTATGTTCCTTGATTTCTGTAGATTGTGACTTGTCGAATTCATATATTGATTCTAGCAATTTTTAAGGGAGCCTTTCATGTTTTTTATAGAACCTATCATGTCAGTTGCAAACAGCGAAAGTGCTTCTTCTTCCTTGCCGATTTGGATGCCTCTTATTTCTTTTTGTTGTCTGAGTGCTGTGGTTAGGGTTTCCCGTACTATGTGGGATAACAGTGGTGAGAGGGGTCATTCCTAGCTTGTCCCTGACTTTGGAAGAAAAACTTTCAATTCTTACCCATTGAGGATGAGATGAGCTGTGGGTTTTTCATAGACGACCTTTATTATGTGCAGGTAGGTTGAGTCCCAATGTACTTTTCTGAGGGTTTTTATCATGAATCGATGTGACATTTTATCAAATAGTTTCCCTGCCTCTGTTGAAAGCATCCTATTGTTCTTATCCTTTCTTCTATTACTGTGGTGCATCATGTTGATTGATATGTGAATGTGGAAACACGCTTGCAGCCCAGGAATATATACAACTTGATTATGGGAAATGATTCTATCAATGTATTGTTGACTTTCATTTGAAGGTTTTTAAATGAGCATTTCGGCATACATAGTCATCAGGCTATTGCTCTGCAGTTTTATTTAAAAACTTGTAAACATCTTTATAAAAGCTTCTTTCTTTCCTTAGAGTACATAAAAGTGAGGGAGGGGCAGAGAGACAAGGAGAGAGAGAATCCTGGCCATGCCCCACACTGTCATGGCAGGGCCCAACGTAGAACTTGAACCCACATACCGCAAGATAATGTCCTCATCCAAAATTAAGAGTTGGACAGTAAACCGACCGACCCACACAGGCGCCGCTGCAGTTTTCGGTTTCAGTGGAGGCTTCATCTCGTTTTGGTATCAGGGTAATGATGGCCTCATACGATGAATTTGTAAGTTTTCCTTCTTTTTTTAATTTTGTAATAATTCGATGAGAATACATATTACCTCTTCCTTGAATGGATGGTAGAATTCATCCACGAAGCCATCTGGCCATGAACTCTTGTGTTGGGGGGAGATTTTTTTAATTACTGATGGGGTATCTGCCTGTTTTCAGGTTTTAGGTATCTTCCTGTTTCAGTTTTGGTAGTGTGTGTTTTTCTAGGAAGTTGTCCATTTTTCTCAGAGTGTCCAATTTGTTGCCTATAGTTGTTCATAATATTATCTTCTAATTGTATTTTTGTGGTGTTGACTGTCATTTCTCCTTTCTTATTTGTGATTTCATTTATTTGGGTCCTTTCTGTCTTCTTTGTGAAGAGTCTGCCTAGGAGGTTTTCAAGTTGATTACTGCTTTCAATGAACCAGCCCCTGCTTTCATTGATTTGGTCTAGTGTCTTTTTGGTTTCTATATTCCTTATTTCTGCCCTAAATTCTATTATTTCCTTCCTTCTGCTGCTATTTTTCTCATTCCTTTAGGTGTAAGTTAGGATTCTTTGAGATTTTTCTTGCTCTTTAAGGTAGGCTTGTATTGCTATATACTTCCATCATAGACTTCTTTTGCCGCATTCCAAAGGGTTTTACCAGTGTATTTTCATTTTCATTTGTTTCAGTGTATTTTCTCATTGATTTCCTGTTTGACCCATTCATTTAGTAGCATGTTACTTAACCTCCCTTTATTTGTGGCCTTCCCACCCCCCCCACCCCCCCCACCGGCCTCTTTTTGTGGTTGACTTCAAGGTTCCTAGCTTTGTGGTTAGAAAAGATGCTTGGTCTGATCTCTGTCGTTGGGTACCTCTTGAGGCCTGATTTGTGACCTAGAATGTGATCAATTCTGTAGAACGCCCCAGGTATGCTTAAAAAGAATGTGTACTCTGCCATTTTAGTATGGAGTGTTCTGAATATATCTGTTGAACCCTTCTGGCCCAGTGTGTCATTCAAAGCCATTGTTTCCTTGTTGACGTTCTGTTTATAGGTTCTGTCCATTGATGTGAGTGATGTATTAAAGTCCTCTACTATCATCATATTATTATAAATGAGTTCCTTTACGGTTGTTGCTAAATGTTTTGTATACTTGGTGATCGCATGTTGGGTGCACCGAAATTTACAATCATTGGATCTTCTTGTTTGGCTGTCCCCTTTAGTATCAGATCGTGTCTGTCTTCATCTCTTGTTATAGCTGTATGTATGTATGTATGTATGTATGTATTTTAATTTAAGTCTTAGTTGACATACAGTGCATTCTCGGGTTTAGGAGTAGAATTCGGTGATTCATCCTTTACATAGAACACCCAGTGCTCATCACAACAAGTGCTCTCCTTAATACTCGTCCTCCATCTAGCCCAGCGCTGACCCATCTCCCTCCATCAACTTTCACTTTTTTTTTCTCTAAGAGACTCATGTCGTTTGTTACCACGCTTCTCTTTTCCTGGCTCCTTCCTTAGTTTTCATGTGTTTTGTTTCTTAACTTCCACATGAGTGAAATCATATATGTGTCTTTCTCTGATTGACGTATTTCACGTAGCATAATACATTCGAGCTCCTTCCACATCGTTGCAAATGGCAAGATTTCATTCTTCTTGAAGCTGAGTTATATTTCATTGTATATACATATGTATGTATATATGAACATACACATATGTCCATATGCATATACATACATATACGTACATACACCACAACTTCTTTACACCTTCATCAGTTGATGGATACTGAGGCTTTCCCCATAGTTGGGCTACTGTTGATAATTCTGCTATAAATATTGGGTTCATGCAATGTCACTCTTAGGTATTTACCCAAAGGGTACCAAAATAGAGTCTCGGTTTTAAAGTATATTTTGCCTGATATAAGTATTGCTACTGTCTTTCTTTTGACATTATTGGCATGATAAATATTTCTTCATTCCCTCACTTCAAATCTGCAGGAGACTTGGGGCGCCTGGGTGGCTCAGTCGGTTAAGGGGCCGACTTCGGCTCAGGTCATGATCTCGCGGTCCCTGAGGTCGAGCCCCGCGTCGGGCTCTGTGTTGACAGCTCAGATCCTGGAGCCTGTTTCAGATTCTGTTCTCCCTCTCTCTGACCCTCCCCCATTCATGCTCTGTCTCTCTCTGTCTCAAAAATAAATAAACATTAAAAAAAATTTTTAAAAATAACAAATCTGCAGGAGACTTAAGTCCGAATAAGGGTTTGTAGGCAGCATCTAGATAGACATTGTTTTTTGTTTGCTTGTTTCTTTGTCTGTTCTGTCCTTTCTGACGCCCTATCCAATGGCTTTGAATTGGAGCATTTAGTCCATTTATACTCAGAGTGATTATTGATAAGTATACATTTAGTCCCATTCTACTAGTTGTTTTTTCATTGTTTCTTGATGTTTTCTCTGATCCTTTCATGTCTGTGACACTTTTAGTCTTTCCTTTCCACTCAAGAGCCCGACTTAAATATTCTTTTCGTTTGACTGGTGGTACATTTCTTTGCTTATTTTTAATATTTCTTCTTTTTAAAATTTAGGCCCAAGTTAGTTACCTTATAGAGGAATACAGTTTCAGCAGTAGAATTTAGTGATCCATCAAGTACAAAATATACCCAATACTCATCCCAAGGTCCACCCCTAATGCCCATCACCCATTTAGCCCATACTCCTATTCAGTAATCCTCCAGGAACCCTGAGATTCTTCCCTCTATTTAACAGTCTCTTATCATTTGACTCCCTCTCTGTGTGTATCTTATTTTTGCTTTCCTCGCACTATGTTCATCAGTTTCATTAAATTCGACAGATGAGAGAAATCATAGGATGTGTGTCGTTCTCTGACATATTTTGCTTAGCTTAAGAAAGTCTGGTTCCATCCCCGTTGTTGCAAAGAGCGAGATTTCATTCTTTTTGATCGCAGAGTCATAGTCCATTGTATGAATATACCATATCTTCTTTATCCATTCATCTGTCAGTGGTCATTTGGGCTCTTTGCATAACTTAGCTATTGTTGAGAATGCTGCTAGAAATATTGGAGTACACGTGCCACTTCGAGTCAGCGTTAGTGTATCTTTTGGATAAATACGTAGTAGTGCAATGGCTGGGTCCTAGTGTAGTTCTATTTTTTGTGTTTGTGACGAATCTCCATACTATTGTCCAGAATGGCTACAGCACTTTGCATTCGCACCAGCATTGCAAAAGGGTTCCCTTTCCCTGCATCCTTGCCAACATCTGTCGTTTCCGGAGATGTTAATTTTAGCCATTCTGATAGGTGTGAGGGGATATCTCATTGTGGGTTTCATTTGTATTTCAGTGATGACCAGTGAGATTGAGCATCTTTTCATGTGTGACCAATCCGGATGTCATCTTTCTTAAAGTGTCTCTTCATGTCTTTTGCCCATTTCTTCACGGGATTATTTGGTTTCTGGGTGTTGAGTGTGATCACTTTTTTTATAGATTTTGGATACTAACCCTTTATCTGATATGTCACCTGCAAATATCTTCTCCCATTTCATTCAGTTGCCTTTTAGTTTGGCTGATTTTGTCCCCTGCTGTGCAGAAGCTTTTTATCTTCAGGACCCAATAGTTCATTGTGGTTTTTATTGCTCTTGCTTCTGGAGACATGACAAGCGAGAAGTTGCTGCGGCCAGGATCAAGGAGGTACATTGCCTGTTATCTCCTCTAGGATTTTGAATGTTCCTGACTTACATTTAGATAATTCATCCATTTTGAGGTGTGTGTGTGTGTGTGTGTGTGTGTGTGTGTGTGTGTGTGTGTCGTTTAAGGACAGTGTCCAGGTTCATCATTCTCACTGTCCAGTATTCCGAGTACCATTTGCTGAAGAGACTCTGATTCCATTCTATATTATTTCTGTGTTAACAAAGATTACTCACCTTATGTTTGAGGGTATATTTCTGGGTTCCATATTCTGTTCCATTGACGTCTGTCTCCGTTTCTGTGCCTGTACATACTGTCTTGATGAATGCAGCTTTCTAATACACCATAAATCCAAAATAGTCATGTTTCCACCTTGGTTTTCTTTTTCAACATGACTTTGGCTTTTGGTATCTTTTCTGGATCCTTACACATTATAGGGTTGTTTGTTCTAGCTCTGTGGAGAAAGCTCGTGTTATTTTGATAGGGATTGCATTGAGTGTGTCGACTGCTTTGGTAGTATTGACATCTTAACAATGTTTGTTCTTCTAATATATGAGTATGGAATGTTTTCCATTTCTTTGGGTTTCTTCAATTTTTCTCATAGACGATTTATAGTTTGTTGCTTACATCCCCATTGGGAGAGAGTCTGAACTAGGCTTAGGGTTCGGTCCAGGACGTTGCCAGGGCCAAAGCAACTCCAGTCTTGTGATCTCCCTAGAGGAATGAAGTAAGGGACCAGGAGACAGCGGGGGTCAATTGTTTGAATAGGTTTCAAGATCGGGTTAGGATTCGGTTGAGGTTTCCGGTTAGGGGTAGGGTTTGGGTTAGGACCCAAGAGGCCCCAGGTACTGAGCCCACAGCAGGGCAGTGGTCACCCGAATGGGCTAAGTTGAGGGCACAGGGGAGAGGGCCGGGAAGGTTCAGTCTTTGGCTTCCTGGCCACGCAAATCTATGGGACACTGGTCCAGTAGGCCTCAGGAATTCTCTCAGACAACTGCAGCCGGGCCTGCAGAATGACATTGTGAGGTTCCAGGCACCATGCCGAGGGACACTGTGCCGCTTCTGGAACCCTAGGCGCGTACTTTGCCAGACCTTGGTATTGGGTCCACAAGGGGAGAGAGTCTTAGCTACGGTTAGTGTTTGGACCAGGGACGTAGCCAGGATCGAAGTGACTCCAGTCTCGAGATCTCCCTCGAGAGATGAAGTGAGGGCTCATGTGAAGGTGAGGTTAAAATGAAGGGATAGGGTTCAAGGCCGGCTTAGGATTCGAAGGAGAGTCTGGTTAAGGGTAGGTTTGGGGTTACGTCCCAGGACGCCCCAGGTGCTGAAGCCAGAACACTTCAGCGGTCTCCCTGAAGGACTGAGTTCAGGGCACAAGGGAGAGTGCCGGGCAGGGTCAGAATCTGTTCTTCCAAGGCCACACAACTCTATGAGCCCTGGTCGGGGAAGACTCAGGAATCCTCTCTGGCAGCTGCAACAGGCATGGGAAACGATATGGTGAGCTTCCAGATACCATACCAAATGACCATGCAACCCTTCAGGTCACAAGGCGTATGGTGTTGTCAGACGTAGGGATTGGGTCCCCAGGGGGAGAGAGCATTAGCTAGGATTAGGGTTTGGTCCAGGGACATCGCCAGGGCCGAAGCCATGCTGATCGCGTAATCTCTCTCAAGGCCTGAAATGAGGGCCCATGCGATGGGCGGCTCAAGTAGAGGGTTAGGTTTTGAGGATGGATGAGATTTCAGTGGAGGGTTCTGACAGAGGGTAGGTTTAGGGTGAAGTTTAGATCCCAGGAGCTCCAGACGACGAACCCACAGAAATACAGCGGTCTCCCTGAAGGGCTAGGTTGAGGACACAAGGGAGGGTGCCCGTCAGGATCCGTCTTGGTCTCCCAAGGCCACACACGTGATTGGGCCCCTGGTAGAGGAGGCCTACAAAATCCACTCGGGCAGCTGCAGCCGGGCCTGGGAAACGACATGGTGAGCTTCCAGGTTCCATGCTGAGTCAGATTGCACTGCTTCTGGACCCCAGGCGCATGGTGTTGTCAGACGTTAAAATTGGGTCCCCATGGGGAAAGAGCCATAGCTAGGGTTAGGGTTAGGTAAAGGGATGTCGCCAGGTCCATAGCGACTCCAGCCTCGTGATCCCCCTGGAGGGATGAAGACAGGGCCCATGCCAGAAGGCGGTTCAATTGCAGGGATAGGAATCGAGGCAGGCTTAGGTTTCGGGGAGGGTCCAGGTTTGGGGTAGGTTAGGGTTAGTGTTAGTTCCCAGGAGGATCCAGGTGCCGAAACCACAGCAGGGCAGTGGTCACCCCGAAGGTCTGAGGTGAGGGCACAAGGGATGGTGCCGGTCAGGATCCCTCTTTGGCTGCCAAGGCCACACATGTTGTTCCTCCCATGGTGGAGGAGGCTTCCGGAATCCTATCGGGCAGCTGCAGCCAGGCCTGGGAAACCACATGGTGAGCTTCCAGGTGCCATGCCGAGAAAGCCTGCACCGCTTCAGGGCCCCAGATGCGTGGTGTTGTCAGACGTTGGAATTGGGTCCCCATGGGTAGAGAGCCTCAGCTAGGGTTAGGGTTTGGTCCAGGGACGTGGCCAGGGCCGAAGCGACTCCAGTCTCGTGATCTCCTTTGAGGGCTGAAGTAGGGCCCATGCCAGAAGGGTGCTCAATTGCAGGGTTAGGGATCGAGGCAGGGTTAGATTTCAGTGTAGGGTCCCAGTTCGGGGTAGGGTTAGGGTTAGGGTTAACTCCCAGGAGCCCCAGGCACCAAAGCCACAGCAGGGTCGTGGTCTCCACGAAGGGTTGAGTTGAGTGCACAAGGGATGGTGTCGGTCAGGATCCGACTTTGGCTGCCAAGGCCACATATCTTGATATGCCTCTGTTCGAGGAGGCCTCCAGAATCCTCTCAGGAGCTGCAGCCGCGCCTGGGAAACAACATGGTGAGCTTCCAGTTTCTGTGCCGAGTCAGCCTGTACCGCTTCTGGACCCCAGGCGCTTGATGGTGTCAGACCTTGGAATTGGGTCCCCATGAGGAGAGAGCCTTAGCTAGGGTTAGGGTTCGGTCCAGGGCCATCGCCAGGGCTGAAGGGACTCCGGTCTCGTGACCTCCCTCAAGGGCTGAAGTGAGGGCCCATACCAGAAGGCGGCTGAAATGCAGGATTCGGGATCGAGGCAGGCTTAGGTTTTGGTGGAGGGTCCCGGATCGGGGTAGGGTTAGGGTTAGGGTTGGGTACCTGAAGGCTCCCGGCGCCCAATCCACAGCAGGGCAGTGGTCTCCCCGAAGGGCTGAGTTGAGGGTACAAGAAACGGTACCGGTCAGTATCCCTCTTTGGCTGCCAAGGCCACTAACGCCGATAAGCCCCTGGTCGAGGAGGCCTCCGGAATCCTCTTGAGAGCTGCAGCCGGGCCTTGGAAACGACATGATGAGCTTCCAGGTTCCTTGCCGAGTCAGCCTGCACCGCTTCTGGACCCCAGGCGCGTGATGCTTTCAGACCTTGGAATTCGGTCCCCATGAGGAGAGAGCCTTAGTTAGGTTTAGGATTCGGTCCAGGGACGTCGCCAGGACCGAAGCGACTCCGGTCTCGTGATCTCCCTAGAGGGCTGAAGTGAGGGCCCATGCCAGAAGGCGGCTCATATGCAGGATTAGGGATCGAGGCAGGCTTAGGTTTCGGTGGAAGTTCACGGATCGGGTTAGGGTTAGGGTTAGGGTTAGGGTGGGTACCTGGAGGCTCCATGCACCGAACCCACAGCAGGGCAGTGGTCTCCGAGAAGGGCTGAGGTGAGGGCACAAGGGACGGTGCCAGTCAGGATCCCTCTTTGGATGTCAAGGCCACACATGTTGTTCCTGCCGTGGTCGAGGAGGCCTCCGGAATCCTTTCGGCTAGGTGCAGCCGGGCCTGGGAGACGACATGGTGAGCTTCCAGGGTCCATACCGAGTCAGCCTGCACTGCTTCTGGACCTCAGGCGCGTGGTGTTTAACACGTTGGAATTCGTCCCCATGGGGGAGAGCGTCAGCTACAGTTAGGGTTCGGTCCAGGGACGTCGCGTGGGCAGAAGCGACTCCAGTCTCGTTATCTCCCTCGAGTTATGAAGGGAGGGCCCATGCCAGAAGGCGGCTGTATTGTAGGGTTAGGGATTGAGGCAGGCTTAGTTTTCAGTGTAGGGTAACGGTTCGGGGTAGTATTAGGGGTAGGGTTAGCTCCTAGGAGCTCCAGGCGCCAAACCCACAGCAGGGTCGTGGTCTCTGCAAAGGGCTGAGTTCAGGGCACAAGGGACTGTGCCGGTCAGGATCCGTCTTTGGCTGCCAAGGCCCCACACGTCGATCGGCCCCTGATCGAGGAGCCCCAGGAATCCTATTGGGCAGCTGCAACCAGGCCTGGGAAACAACATGGTGAGCATCCAGGTTCTATTCCGCGTGAGCCTGCACCACTTCTGGACCCCAGGCGTGTGGTGTTTTCAGACATTGCGATTGGGTCCCCATGGGGACTGAGTGTTAGCTAGGGTTAGAGTTTGGTCCAGGGACTGGCACGGCCGAAGAGACTGCGGTCTCATGATCTCCCTCGAGGGTGAATTGAGGGCCCATGCCAGAAGGCGGTCAATTGCAGGGTTAGGGATCGAGGCAGGCTTAGGTTTCGGGTTAGGGTTAGGTCCCAGGAGGTTCCAGGCGCTGAATCCACAGCAGGGTTGTGGTCTCCCCGAAGGGCTGAGTTGAGGGCACCTGGGACAGTGCTGGTCAGGATCCGTCTTTGGCTGCCAAGGCCACATATGTTGTTCCGCCCGAGGTCGAGGAGGGCTCTGGAATCCTTTTGGGCAGCTGCAGCCGGCCTGGGAAACGACATGGTGAGCTTCCATGTTCCATGCCTTTTGAGCCTGCTCCGCTTCTGTACCCCAGGCACGTGGTGTTGTCAAATGGAAGAATTGGGTCCCCTTGGAGAGAACGTCTTAGGTAAGTTTAAGATACGGTTCAGGGACGTTGCCAGGGCTGATGCGACTCCGGTCTCATGATTTCCCTCCAGGGCTGAATTGAGAGACGATGGGACAAGGCAGCTCAAGTGCAGGGTTAGGATCGAGGCAGGCTTAGGTTTCGGTGGAGTGTCCCGGTTCGGGCTAGGATTACGGTTAGTGTTAGGTCCCAGGAGTCTCCAGGCGCCGAACCCACAGGAGGGCAGTGGTCTCCCTGAAGGGTATAATTGTGGGCAAGGGATGGTGCCACCCAGGATCAGTCTTTGTCTGCCAAGGCCACGCACGTTGATGGGCCCCTGGTCGAGGAGGCTTCTGGAATCCTCTGGGGCAGCTGCAGCCCGGCCTGGGAAATGACATGCTGAGCTTCCACGTTCCATGCCATGTGAGCCTGCACTGCTTCTGGACCCCAGACGCGTGGTTTGTTCAGAGGTTGGAATTGGATCCCCATGGGGAGAGAGCCTTAGCTAGGATCAGAGTTCGGTCAAGGGACATCTCCATGCCGAAGCGACTCAGGTCTTGTGATCTCACTCCAGGGCTGACGTGAAAGCCCATGTGAGAAGGCAGCTCAAGTACAGGGTTAGGTTTCAAGGCAGCCTTACGTTTTGGTGGACGCTCCCAGTTAAGGGTCGTGTTAGGTTTAGGGTTAGGTCCCAAGAGGCTCCAGGTGCCGAACCTACAGCAGGGCTGTGGTCTCCCCGAAGGGGTGAGTTGAGGGCATAAATGAGTTTGCCGGTTAGGTTCAGTCATTGTCTGTCAAGGCCACACACGTTGATGGGCTCCTAGTCGAGGACACCTCCAGAATCCTCTCGCGCAGCTGCAGCCTGGCCTTGGAAAAGACATGGTGAGCTTCCAGGTTCCATGCTGAGTGAGCCTGCACCTCTTGTGTCCCCTAGGCCCGTGGTGTTTTTAGACTTTGGTATTGGGTCCACATGGGGAGAGTGGCTAGCTAGGTTTAGGGTTCGGTCCAGGGACGTCGCCAGTGCCAAAAAGACTCCGATCTCGTGACCTACCTCGAGTGCTGAAGTGAGGGCCCGTGCGACCAGGTGACAGAAGTGTAGGGTTAGGGTTCGAGGCCCACTTAAGTTTCATTGGATGTTCCCTGATCCAGGTAGTTTTAGGGTTAGGGATATGTCCCAGTAGGTTCCAGGCGCCGAACCTAGAGCAGGGCTGTGGTCTCCCCGAAGGGCTGAGTTAAGGGCACAAGTGAGGGTGCCGGTCAGATTCAGTCTTTGGCTGACAAGGCCACACACATCGACAGGCCCTGGTCGGGGAGGCCTTTGGAAACATCTCGGGCGTATTCAGCCGAGCCTGGGAAACGACATGGTGAACTTCCAGGTTCCATGCCGAGTGAGTCTGCACCGATTGTGTACCCCAGGCACGTGGTTTTGTCAGACGTTGGTATTGGGTCCCCATGGGGAGAGATCCTCAGCTAGGGTTAGGGTTTGGTCAAGGGACGTCACCAGCCCGAAGCGACTACGCTCTCGTTATGTCCATTGAGGGCTGAAGTGAGGGCCCATGAGATGGGGCATCTCAAGTTTAGGGTTCGGTTACAAGGCCGGCTTAGTTTTCAGTGGAGGCAACCGGTTTGAGGTAGGGTTAGGGTTTGGGTTAGTTTTCAGGAGTCTACATGCGCCGAACCCTTAGCAGACCAGTGGTCTCCCTGAAGGACTGACTTGAGGGCACAAGGGAGACTACCGGTCAGGATCAGTCTTTGGCTGCCAAGGCCACACACGTCGATAAGCCCCTGGTCGAGGAGGCCTCCGGAATCCTCTCGGGAGCTGCAGCCGGGCCTGGGAAACGACATGGTGAGCTTCCAGGTTCCTTGGCGAGTCAGCCTGCACCGCTTCTGGACCGCAGGCGCGTGATGCTGTCCGACCTTGGAATTGGGTCCCCATGAGGAGAGAGCCTTAGCTAGGGTTAGGGTTCGGTCCAGGGACGTCGCCAGGGCCGAAGCGACTCCGGTCTCATATTCTTCCTCGAGGCCTGAAGTGAGGGCCCATGCAATGGGGCAGCTCAAGTGTAGGGTTAGGGTTCGAGGCTGGCATAGTTTTCAATGCAGGGTCCTGGTTTTGGGTAAGGTTAGGTTTAGGTCCCAGGAGACTCCAGGTGCTGAACCCACAGTAGGGCAGTGGTCTCCCCGAAGGGCTGTGTTGAGGGCACAAGGGAGCGTGCAGGTCAGTATCAGTCTTTGGCTGCCAAGGTCACACACGTCAATGGGCCCCTGGTCGAGGAGGCCTCCGGAATCCTCTGGGTCAGCTGCAGCCCGGCTTGGGAAACGACATGCTGAGCTTCCAGGTTCCATGCCTTGTGAGCCTGCACCGCTTCTGGACCCCAGGCACGTGGTGTTGTTAGACGTTGGAATTGGGTCCCCATGGGGAGAGTGCTTTAGCTAGGGTTATTGTTCGGTCCAGGGATGTCGCCAAGCCCGAAGCGACTCCGGTCTTGTGATATCCCTCGAGGGCTGAAGTCAGGGCCTATGACACAGGGATGCTCAAGTGTAGGGTAGGGTTCTAGGCCCCCTTTAGTTTTGTAGAGGGTCCCCTTTTGTGGTGGGGTTATGGTGTGAGTTGAGGGTACAGGAGGGTGCCGATCAAGACCAGTCTGTGGCTTCCTATTTCACACAAATCTATGGCCCCCTGTAGGGTAAGCCTCAGGAATCCTCTCGGGCAGCTGCAGTCAGGCCTGGAAATGTCATGGTGAGGTTCCACATTCCTTTCCGAGTGACCCTTTACTGCTTCTGGACCCCAGCCACGTGGTGTTGTCAGAGGTTTATAGTTCGGTCCAGGGAAGTCGCCAGGGTCGAAGCGACATCAGTGTTTTGAATTCCATGGAAGGCTGAAATGAGGGCACATGCTCTGACATGGATGTGTTGTAAAGTTAGTGTGATATATAGGGTTAGGTGTAGGGTGAGTGTTCTAGTTAGGGCTACCATTAGGTTTAGGGTTAGCTCCCTGGAGGCTCTGGGTTGTTACCCCAGAGCATAGCAGGTGTATCTCCAAAGGGCTGAGTGGAGTCACAAGGGTGTGTGCCGGTCAAGATTATTCTGTGGTTTCCAAGGCTAGACATATGTATGTGCCACCCTTACTGTAGGCGACAGGTATCCTCCAGTGCAGCTGCCGTCTCGCTTTGGAAATGACATGGTGATATTCCACGTTCCATGTCGAGTATTTCTTCATCAATTCTGGAACCCATGTGCATGCTGTTATTAGAAAATATACAAATGTGTATTTTCTGATGGAATGATATCTCCCTTGATGTCTTTGCGGTGATGTCTTTGCTCTTCTATGATTGTATGAGTATCAATTATTTACTTTAGGTTTTCAGTGTTTTGTGTATTGGATTCTCTCAGATTGAGCACATATGTGTTTACAATTGTTGTATCTTTTGTTGGATTATACCTTTTTTCATTATATTTCCTTCTTTCTCTCAGAGTTTTATTTTTAAATGTATTTGATATAGGTATGGCTACTGCTGTTTCTTTTGATAATTTACTTCTGTAATTACTCTCTTGTAGGTAGAGAATAGATAGGTCCTATATTTCATTCATTCTCTCACCCAGTGCCTTTTTTTATGAGGAGAGAGAGCTCGGGTATGGGAGGGCTGGTTGGGGGAAATGGGGGAAGACAGAGAGCAAGAGAGAGAATGAGACTCAGTATGTATCTTAAGTAAGTTCCTTGCTCAGTGCAGAGCTCAATTAGGTCTCATTCCGATGACCCTGGCATCATAGCCTGATCCAAAGTCAAGAGTTGAAATCTCAAGTGATTGAGCCATCCAGGCGCCCCTATCTGTCACCCTGTGCCTTTGATTTGAGCATTTATCCTGTTTCCTTTCAAAGTTACTGATAGACATATACTTGTCCTTTTATTACTTGATGATTGTTGTTTCTGAATCTTTCTGATCCTTTCTTCTCTTTCTCTTTTTTATGGTTTGCTGGGTTTCTTTAGTACCACAGTTGAAATTGCTTGTCTTTATAGTCTGCATATGTATTGGTGGTGTTTGATTTGTGGTCATTATTAGGTTTGTACCTAACCACTTGTGCATATAGAAGTCTATATTTAGTTGATAGTTGTTTAAGTTTGAACCAGTTCTTTACTCCTCTCCTCCCCGTGTTGTAGATATGTAGTGTCATATTTCAAAACCTTTCATATCGCGAATACTTTGGCTGATGTTTTATAGATGTACTCATTTTTATTGCTTTTGCGTTTCGCACGTTAATAGTGTCACTTTAGGTGTTTCTTTTCCACTTAAAGTGTCCGCTTTAACATTTCTTTCAGGGGTGGTTTGTTGGTTGTGAACTCGCCGAGTATTTATTTGGGAACCTCTTCATCTCTCCTTCCATCTGAATGATAGTGTTGTGGATAGACTCTCTGGATGCAGATGTTATCCATTCAGCACCTGTACCATACTGTGCTGCTCACTTACGGTTTCAAAGTTTCTTCTGAAAAACATCCAGTGATAACCTTATGGGGCTTCTCTTGTAGGTAATTGTCATCTTTTGGTTTTTCTGCTATTAAATTGTTTCTTTATCACGACATTTTGCATTTTAATTCCTATATGACTTGATGTGGATCGGCTTCTGTTGAATATTTTGGGGGTTCTTTGTGCCTCCTACTTCTGGATCTGTTTCATTCCCCACATTAAGGACGTTTTCATCTATTGTGTCTTCAAATAAATTTTCTGGCTCCATTTCTCAGAGTTTGGAGAATGAGAAATAGGGCAGAAGAGACCTATTGAAGGTTCTCTGATGAGTCACTGGTTTTGCATGTGTGGAGGGTAGATTTGGGATTCAAATGAACAACCTACCTTTAATTTAAAAGAACTAGAAAAAAACAACAATCTACCTATGTCCAATGTTCTCAAAAGGGAGGAAGTAATGCATATGAGAGTGGAAACCAATGAAACTGAGACCATGAAATCAATAGAAAATATGAAGAAGGTCAACAGTGGGTTTTCTGAAGAGTGAAACAAAAATTTCAAGATTATACATAGACTATGCTAAGACAGAGAGGACCCAACTCAAAATAATTATAAATAAAAGGGCAGACATTACACCTGATACCAAAGAAACATAAAGGAGACAAAGAGGCGACCATGGCTAAATTAGATGCCAGCAAACCGCCTACATAGAAGAAATGGATAGGTTCTTAGAAACACACAACCTACCAAGACTGTATCAGGAAGAAATAGAAGCTTTGCACAGACCCATTAAAGGAAGACTGCATCAATACAATAAGATAACCAAAGTAAGTAAATTGAATCAGTAATCGAAATTCTCTCAGGGAAGAAAAGCCCAGGACCAGGTAGATTCACTGGTGAATGTGACCAAACGTTTGTAGAAGAAATAACAGCAGTCCTCTCACTGATTCAAAAGGAATGAACACCATAAACTCATTTCATGAGACTGGAATTACCCTGGTAGGAAGCCAGAAAAGGATACTACCTGAACAGAAAACTATAGGCCAGTATTCCCATGATGACTATAGATGAATAATTCCCAGTGATATACAGGCAAACCAAATTAACCATCACATAAAAAGGATCATTGACTGCGATGTAGGGTTTTTCCCTGTAAAGGAAGGATGTTTCAGAAATGAAAATCAATAAATATGACCCCTCACATAATTGAATGAAAGAAAAATCGTCCAGAAACCAGACTCAACTATAAATAGCAAACGGAGGATTACTAGAAGGGAGGTGGGCAGGGGGATGGGTTAAATGGGTGATTGGCTAAGGAGGGCGCTAGTAGTGAGGAACACTGGATGTTGTATGTAAGTGATGGATGACTACATTGTACTCCTGAAACTAACATTACACTGTATGTTAACCAACTAGAATTTAAATAAAAACATGGAAAAAATACATACTAAAGAAATACATAAATAAATTTAAAGTTAACAAAATAAATACATTTTTTAAATTTTTCTTAATGTTTATTTATTTTTGACAGAGAGAGAGAAAGAGACAGAGAGAAAGAGAGAGAGAGAGAGAGAGCGAGCGAGCATGATCAGGGGAGGGGTAGTGAGAGTGTGAGACACAGAATCGAAGCAGGCTCCAGGCTCTGAGCTGTCAGCACAGAGCCTGATGCGGGGCTCAAACCCATAGACCGTGAGATCATGACGTGAATCAAGTCAGACGCTCAACCAACTGAGCCACCCAGGCACCCCATACATTTTAAAAATTAAAAAGAAAACTGCTGTGACTATGTCAATAGATACACAAAAAAGTTCTGAGAAAATTTGGTATCCATTTGTGCTAAAAAACTCTTTAAAAATTCCCCGTAGAGGGAACATATCTCAACATAAGAAAGGCCATGTATGTGAAGCCCATATCTAACATCATACTCTATAGTGAAATTGTGAAAGATTGTCCTCTAAGATCAGGAACAAGACAAGGATGCCCTAGATATGTGAAGGCGTTGGGTGATTCAGCCTTCTGGTTATGGAATAATAAATTATAGATAGAGGATATAGCATAGGGAACATTGAGAATGGTACTGGAATAGTGATGCATGGTGACAGATTGTAGCTACACCTGTGTTAGTGTATCAGAATGTATACACTTGTCCACTCACTCTGTTGTTCATCTGAAACTAATGTAACATACTGTATCAGCTATTCCCAAATAACATGATTTTTTAAAAAGGTAAAAGAATGAAATAAAGTTCAGTGTAAAAGAACTTGTTAATATCAAGAAATACATTAAAGTTCCAAACTAGAAAGTCACTATATCACATCCTGTAGCTTTCCTATACACTAACCAAATTATCTAAGAAGAAAAGAAAACAATCCATTTACAATAGCATCAAAAACAATAAACTATATAGGAATAAATTTAGCCAAGGAAGTGAAAGATCTCTCTACAGAAAACTATAACACCCATGTACTGAAACGGAAGAAATTCAATTTGGATGAAAGAAACAGGAGAACACACAAGTCAGTGAAAAGCCATCCCACGTCTGTCTTTCAGAGGAATTAATATAGATACAATGTCCATATTACCCAAAGCCATCTAGAGATTCAGTGCAATCTTTATCAAGACTCCAATGCAATTTTTATGCCATTAGAAAAACATATCCTAAAATGTATTTGGAACCACAAAAAGACCCCAAGTAGCCAACGCAAGAAAGAACAAAATGGGAGGCATCACACTTCTCGATTTCTAGCTGCATTCTAATACAAAGAAATCAGTTATGTCACTGGCATAAGCACACACACAAGACAATGGAACGGAAATTGAGAGCCCAAACTAAACCCTTGCACGAACAGTCAACTAGTATTTGACAAGGGAGTCAAGAATACATAGTGGAGAAGGGTATTCTCTTGAATAACTGGGGCTGGGAAAATTGGATATACACGTGCATAAGAATAAAGTTTAGCACCTTATGTTATACCACTCCAAGAATTAACTTGAAATGGATTAAAGATGTAAATGAATAGTATGGAAACAAAATTCTTCCTCATCGTTTCCGCTCTTACTATGCCAAGACAGAGCTGTTGAGGTGGTGAAGGGCTGGGTGGAAAGTAGTCCTGGACATAGAAGACTGTGTGTGTGTGGAACAGACTTTCTTTAGTAGTCTGGAATTATCCCTCTGATTCTTTAAGACTAGCCACTTCCTTCCCCACATTTGCAGACACAGCTAGTACCATGCTGCCAGCAATGCACTGCTTTGCCTCCTCCAACTCTTAGAAATTCTAGGTGGGACCCAGTGGGAAGGGTGGAGTTTAGAAGCACTGATGCTGCCCTGTTGAAACCAGGTGGAGAGGAAGGAGACAGGTGCCATTCGGCTTCATTGGGGTTCAGGTATGTTAGTGTTGGGGTTGGGGTTGAATTTTTCACCTTTTACCCTAACACATCTCAAAAGTTTAATTTCTGTCCTGCAGGTCCACGTGGTTTCCAGGATATTCCTCCTTTCCCAGAAGTGCCCTCCATGTCATACCCCGTGGGCTGACATTTATCACCACCCATGGGCTATGGACCACTCCCACCTTCTCCAAACTGGGGTCCTCTGGGACCTCACCTTCCTCCTCCACCATGTGGAAAGATGATATGACTAGTATGAGTTGACTTATAAAACACGTTGTGTCTTCTACTTGTTATGTGTTTGGAGGAGATGCATTGATGGCACCACAGGGCTTTCAGGTCAGCCTGAGTGAGGACGTTGTAAGGTTCTTCAAGTTTCTCAGGACATGCATGAAATGGGCAGTCATTTCCACGTAGTGAGCTGGGCAACACATGTCTCTGATAGAGAAGGAAAGAGGCCTTATACGTGCTGACAGACATAGCATTCCCTAGGATGTAGCTTGTACAGAGACCATGTGCTGGGCTCTCTGAGGGATGAAACACACCCCTAACATACTTTCTAGCGAGTTGAGACCTGAGCTGTTCACAGCTGCTTGATTAGTTAAAAAAGACCTGAACCAGGGCCCTGTAAGCCTTCCTCCAGGGACAGGATCAGATCTCCCTCTTGTCCTCAAGGGTCACCCGAGGCACGTGGAAAACGCTCTGTCCCTGGTAAGGGACCCGAGAGTGTGAATGAGTTGAATATAATGAAACCTGTTCAGGATGGTTTGTTTTTCTTCCACACAGTCTATGCAACCTCCATCCGCCTCCATCCTTTATGAGACCTAAGACGTGATGCAGCTCCAATGGGAAATATCAGTTGTGTCTCTACCAAGGATTCAGAAAAAGACAAGGTAAATTCTGTTGCCAGTTTCAGTTGCAATACTTTCTGGAAACTTTTATCTGGCCTTGTATGTTTTTTGGGTTGTTTTTTGTTGTTGTTGTTGTTGTTGTTGTTGTTGTTGTTGTTGTTGTTTTGGTCTTCTGGTGTCTTTACTGTTTGATTTATGTCCTCACAAGCCTCCCGGCTTCTCCAATGTAACATCATCATGTTAGCTAGTGCCTCTGGACACCACAAGTGCATAGAGGCTGAGGACCACCTGGCTCTCACTTAGTGTTTGTGGAAATAACTTGAGGAGGATGACACTTCACTGCACCCTCAAGTCTTCTGGAGCGTCTGACTCCTTCCACACCTTCTTTACACGGGATTATCCTGATTATTTTCATTTTTTTTTTCCTTTTCAAGTGTAGGCCATGAATGTGTTCAGAATGTCTGCTATGAGCCTCATGACTGGAATTGATAAAAACTCTTTCCAACATTATATTGTGTGCTTTGTGCAGTGCTGAGGGTTCTTAGAAAAATTTCAGAATTCATTACTGGTCCTTCTGTGTTGGCAAATGTACGATAGAGAATTTCTCCAGTTGTCCCCTAGGTGGAAATACTCTGAATTTTCAGAAGTGGCATGTGTAATAAAAAATGTACGTGGAACTGCAGAGAATCAGTGATTACTTGCAAGGACAATACCTCATAGAGTTCTCCAGTTGTGTTTATAGGAGTAGGTTCTCTTGTGTCCCGGGAGCAGTTGTAATTGGTACTTTGTCTCATGATACCTTATGGGAGTTTTTCACCTGAAATTGAGACATGTTTGTGTTCATTCTTTTACGTAGAATTTCTACCTCCCTTTTACAAAGGCACAAAATAGCTCTGCAACTCATGTTGTATTTAAAATCTGAATTACCTGTGAATTAAGATAAACATACTTGAGACCAATGAATATGCACAGGTAATGTGTCTCCCTCAGAAAACTCATATCCAGGCCCCAATGCTGGACTCCAGGAATCCCCATCTCCTCAGAGGTCTTTGTGGCCTTGCACAGAAGATGTGTTTGTAAGGGAGGGAAGCAGAGTGAGGACAGGCATGGGATCACAGGTAGAGCTTTGACCTTGGGGCGGCCCTGGATCTCTGTGTGGTTCTGGTCATTTCTTTCATTCCTTCATGTTCTGTCTGTTCTCAATGTGCAAAGAAAAAGTCTGCAGATCTGGTGGAAGAGGACACCAGAGAGATCCTGGACACAGATGCCTGCCTCTCTGGAATACTTTCCTTTATTAGACTGGCATTACTGCCATCAATCTTCTAGAACAGGACTCCTTGGCTTTCTGCATTTTTAAACATGGGCAGTGATGTGTGGTGATAGTCATTTTTCCTTGTGGCATCTGGTACCTTCAGGATATATGTGGGACCTCATGGAAGGGTAGAGTTTTCTGACACTGATGCTCTGTTCTACTAGAACCCATGAATGAACAAGGGGCCAGGTGCTGACACCTGCTTCATTGTGTTTCAGCTCCTGTGGGCGTTCTGCTTCTGTCTGTCATACCAACACACCTGTCACTTCTGTAGGTCCCTATGGATGCAAGAGGACCTCCTTCTTTCCCAGGTCCACCCTGCACAGATACAATTTATCACTGTTCATGGGCCATATGGGCTGCTTCCAGCTCCTTGATGGTGGGACAGTACCCATCACCTCCACCTCGACTATTTGTGAGATAAACTGAGCTGTATGAGTTGACATGTTCAGCATGTTCAGCTTCTATGTTGTTGAGTCTTTGAGAAGATGGAGAGATGGCCTCACACGCTTTGTAATGCAAGGGTGCTGCTGGATGTGGACACTGTTAAGATTCCTCAAGTTTCTCAGGACATACATATGTTGGGCTGTGTCATTTCCATTACTGAGCTGGGCTGCATATATCATTTGTGGAGAAGGAAAGAGTCTTTTAATAGAAAAGCAGGCATATCAGTTCTGCAGATGTGCCCAGCACACAGTCCATGTCCCTGGCTCTGTGAGAGATGAGGCAAACCCTTACCATCAGGGGCTTCAACTGTCCTAATGGGGAGAGAGTCACGTGCGTTAAATTACATGGAGCTTCTGGTCTACAATAATGGCAGCTCCAGTAATGGGTCCTCAAGTACAAGAGACGGAGACATGAAACTCATGGAAATGAATTGGAGACTGTGCATGAGAAGGGAGAGCTGAGATGGTACAGAGAGGAGGGTGTTGGACTCAGTGAGATCGAGTTGGAGGCCATTTGTGGCAGGGCCCACAACCTGGGCAGGGATAGTGAGCGCAGAGCGGCATCCACACAGAGCTGCTGTATGGGTTCAAGGATAGTCCATGCAGGTATCATCTCTGAAATGTCATTGTGGCCAAAGTGCACCCAGTTCATTATCTAAATAAAGACTGTTGTTTCTCTTGGAGGTTCTCCTGAAGATTCTGGATCCTTGTGAAAGAATTCCCTGGAGATTTGTAGTTTTCCTTGGTTCTTATGGGATGCTTGTCTGCCTAAGTTTGTGTGCCTCTGTGAGACTAAATGTGATGAAAGGTTGTAGATTAGCTGTGTGGCTTCCTTGGCCTTCAGCCTGAATCAGACTCTTACCAGGGAAATCAGGGTTGACCAGGAAACGCCCCTGCTGGAATCTTGTCACCGCACCCCTGAACCTACTGTCATGACCCTGCATGAAGGTGTACATCTCTGAAACTTCCCTCACAATTTCCAGAGGCACTGCCTGTGATCCTGCTGTCTAAGCCCTAATGCCAGCTCTCAGTGGGGCCATCTCAGAGCCTCAGCATTGTAATCTGAGAAGCAGGAACAATGTTGGTCTCTGATGTCAGTGCGATGAAGAGGTGGTTAAGCACATAAGGAATTTGTAAAATGTATGGGATGAGTGTGAATTCACCCTTCTCAGGGTGGAAATGAATGTATCTGCACACAGAAGATCATCAACAGATGTTCATTCAGTTTCATGAAACTAAGGGTATAATGCCTGAGGTTGGGAGATTGGCAATTCCTGTTTCCAAAGATACAACAACGACCCCTGTGTTTTTTCCATTAAAATTCAGGTCCTACTTTACAAAGAAGGAAAAGATAAGTATGAGAATGTGTATATTCAGGCATCTACATCTAAGATCTGAGGTAGACATACAAATGCAGCCACACAAATATGTGCTCATCCAAGGCCACAGATGTATTGTAGAAGACAAAATGCATAGAGGAGAACAGAAGATCCCTTTGCAATAAGTCAAAATCACTTTGACGTAGAGGACAATCCGTTTGAAATTTGGAGAGAACACTGAACCATTACAAACCAGCTATGGTTATTATATATTTAGAGATGGTGTCTAATCTGCCCCTTGGTCTGAATGCTTTCCCTGCCCACCCTGTCCACTCCACTTTGTCCTTCCTAATGTCCCCTAATACACTTGTCACAGTTGTGTTTCTGTGTCAGCGTCAGCTTCCAGGAAAATAACACTCGTTCCCCATCAAGCGTACACTTTGGGGTTCCTGTATATGCAGTCAGCCAACACATAGCATGTACAGGATTGGTGGAAGAAGACAGATCATTCTTTGGGGTTGTAATGCCTGGAAGGGACCTATAGTTCCATCTGAGGAGTTGGATACATCCTTTAGGGAGATCTGGTGATGGTTGTTATATCTGTAGATAGATACTCATGACCACATGGCGTGCGTGCTAGTTGATGGGGTTCGTGCTGATGAGGAGGACAGGTATCTGTCTCCAGGAAAGGGTCTCTTCCGATGGTGAGTAATGGATTCAGGAGACCGGTAAGGAGGCCCTGCATTAACTCAGCTCTTGTGCCCTTGTGCACCTTACCAGCTTCCAATAGCACCAATAGCACCAATCTAGGTGGCCTCAAGGGGGCAAATGGCGCAGCGTTTGTGGTGAGTCCCACATGATGTCCCACAAAGCTTCCCCTGTTGCCTTATTGAGGAATCGGGAGGGCAGAGCTCCATGGTCTGAGATAGGTTCCTTGGACACCACCCAGGAGAGTTGTGGGTAAGCATATGGCTCCTTCTACATCGGCCAAGCCAATCCACTTTGCCCCAGGCACCCCGAAACCTCTGAGCCCCTTTTTCCTCCCAGCTTAGGGAAGCAGCCAGCCCTCCAGAAGCTTTTGGGTCATGGATTAGCCACCAAGGGTAAATGTCTGGCTGTCCACATGCTGCCAGCATTGCTCTAGCAAATGTCAACATGAGCAGCTGCTGTACAGGGGATTCTCCTCCATTGTGATCAGGGCCTGGGACAAAACAAGACATGAGAGAGGGAGAGACAGGAGTGCCCTGTGCTCCTGGACAGGGCTCCATGCAGAAAGCAGATATCCTGAAGCCTGGGGAGAGGTGGAGAAAGAGACAGGCAGGGAGAGAGACATTGAATTTGTGATAGGGGAATTGGGCAAGTCCTAGAGAGTGAAAGGAAGAAATAGAGAGTGATGTGGTTAGAGATAAAGAGAGACAAAGAAGAAGTACAAGGAGAAAGTAGAGACCTGGTCCAGGAATGTGGATGGGGTGAGATGGGCCAGGGGAGAGGGGATGTATGAAGTGTCTCTGAGTGCTGGGGCAGAAACGGCAGGTATCATGGGCACCAGTGTTGTATGACTCCAAGACTCCAACATCCCTGGGGCCAAGCTTTGCAGAGGCTATTGCATTTGAAAAGATGGGTATCCCTCATTTCTCCTGGAATTGTGGGGGCACAGCCTCATGTTCTGTCATGGGGAGGGATGTCTTGAGGGAGAGTGTGCTGCTCTTTGGCAGGTAAACACTAGAGCCGCCCTGTGGGGAGGGAAGCCGGACCCATCTCCCTCACTTCCCCAGGCCCTGTTGGATTTCCCCGCAGCTCCCTACCAGCTGGTCTTCCTCATGTTCTGAACCCAGGCATCGGGCATTGTGTTGCCCCCAGAGCCGGCAGTCTGAACCTGGCAGAGTTGAACTGCTGATATTGATAAAAAGTATTTGACAAGAAGGTCCATATTCTCCCTCTGGAGCTAGTGGTGTGCATCAAGATCGTGGGTTTTTATCCTCCTGTCCACTGCCAAACTGAGGATGCCAGATGGTAGGTGAACCTTTTAAAACACCATAGTCTTGTCTTACATCAAATTCAAAGACATTTTCTTGTCCCAGCTTTCTTTTAATTTTGAAGAGATGGCAGTTAGTAATTGAAGGCATAATGAATGGTCCTATAGGAATTTGACCTATTGACTGATGGACATTATTTCATACATCTGTATCACTAAAGCACATTTCATTGGAAATGTTAGCCAAGGATACATACAATAAATTCATAACAGATGTGTAGCTCCCTGTAAGTTGCATTCTGACCCTGCCACATATGTGTCATCAAAGATATTATTAGTGACTATTCAGATAAGCTCTCTACATCAAGATGGTGATGTTAGAGAATCTAGTATAAATGGAATTTCACAGATTCTAAATTAGGAATGATTGTTTTTAATTTATAATGTTTCTGTTTTTCTTTTTTGGAGAGAGCCTGAGGGAGGGAGGGGGGAGAGAGCAGGAGACACGGAATCTGGGGCAAGCTCCAGGCTCTGAGCTGTCCGGACAGAACCTGACGCAAGGCTCAATCTCATGGACTGCAAGATCATGACCTGAGGGGAAGTCGGATGCTTAACTGACTAAGCCACCCAAGCGCCCCAGGAATGATAGTTCATTGGCAAAAAAAGATAAATTAAAGATAGCGTAAAGGATGTCAACTTTTCATTGAAATATTCTTCACACATTTGTTGTATTAGTTTTAGGCATACATTGTAGTCATTCCATATGTCTATAAATTATGTTGTACTTCAGCACAAGTGTAGCTATCCTGTGAAAGCATGCAACAATATTATTACAGGATTGACTCTATTCCATTGGCTGTCTCTTGTATCCCTAGGACTCATTCGTTCCATAGCTGGAAGCAGTTATCTCCCTCTCAAAGGTGTCAATTCTTTATCTAACCTAACTACTCTGGTGGTAAACACAATTACTTGCTCAGCATGTGTAAATTGGCGGTCTATTTTTCTGTGGACATTGCTTAAAACATTACAAATGATGTCATTATGTTAATAAATTCTGTTTCATTCTTCACTCAAAAAAAGGAGAAGGAAAAGATTTCTTTGTGTCCCAGGCCCTGTCACTAAGACCCTTCCCATTGTGGAGAACAGGCGGAGTTGCCCAGAGCACCTTCAGTCCCTCAGCTGAGCGACCAGGGCCTTCAACATTGCAGGAATTCCCATGGTATCCAGCAGAGAGAGCTCAAGCACCACAGACCTGGAGGGGCGGGCTCCTCTGCCTAGGCAGTGATGGCCAGCAGAGGGCGCACCATCGGCTTTTCTGACCCAGGGCACTTCAGAGCAGGAAGGGCTGCTGCTGCTCCCAGAGGACACAGGGCCTCTACCACTGTCTCAGGACAGAGAGCAGAGCTGTGTTTCCAGCGGGTTCTGCCGCCCGCCCCAGGGGAGACCTTGGGAGCTTAGCAGCAACTTGGCATCTCCTGAGTCGCCAGAGAGAAGCTGCCTTCCCCCCTGTGTGTGTGTGTGTGTGTGTGTGTGTGTGTGTGTGTGTGTGTGTGAGTGTGAGTGTGGTTAACTTCAAGTTTCTTAGCTTTGTGGTCAGAAAAAATGCTTGGTCTGATCTCTGTCTTTGGGTACCTGTTGAGGCCTGTTTTGTGACCTAGAATGTGATCAATTATGGAGAGTGCCCCATGTGCACTTGAAAAGAATGTGTACTCTGCCATTTTAGTATGGAGTGTTCTGAATATATCTGTTAAACCCATCTGGTCCAGTGTGTCATTCAAAGCCATTGTTTCCTTGTTGAATTTCTATTTACAGGTTCTGTCCATCGATGTGAGTTTTGTGTTAAAGTCCTCTAATATCGTTATATTATTATAAATGAGTTCTTTTATGGTTGTTGTTAAATGTTTTATATACTTGGTGGTTGCATGTTGGGGCATCAAAATTTATAATCATTGGATCTTCTTGTTTGGTTGTCCCCTTTAGTATGAGATAGTGTTTGTCTTCATCTCTTGTTACAGCTTTATTTATTTTTTAAATTTAAGTCTTAGTTGACATACAGTGCATTCTCGGATTCGTGAGTAGAATTCAGTGATTCATCCCTTACATACAACACCCAGTGCTCATCACAACAAGTGCTCTTCTTAATATAGGTCCCCCATCTAGCCCAGAACTGACCCATCTCCCTCCATGAACCTTCACTTTTTTTTCTCTATCATTAAGAGACACATGTAGTATGTTACCACTCTTCTCTTTTCCTGCCCCCTTCCCATGTTTTCATCTGTTTTGTTTCTTCAATTCCACATGAGTGAAATCATATATTTGTCTTTCTCTGATTGACATATTTCACTTAGCATAACACATTCTAGATCCATCCACATCGTTGGAAATGGCAGGATTTCATTCGTTTTGAAGCTGAGACATATTAGATTGTACATACATATGTATATACATATTAGATTGTATATACATATGTATATACATATACAAACACACACACATGCATATACATGAATACACAGACACACACATACACAGACCCCACAACTTCTTTATACCTTCATCACTTGATGGATACTTGAGCTCTCCATAATTTAGCTACTGTTGATAAAGCTGCTATAAATACTGGGTGCATGCAATTTTACTACTAGGTATTGACCTAAAGGGTACCAAACTACAGTCTCGATTTTAAAGTTTTTTTGCCCGATATAAATATTGGTACTGGGTTTCTTTTGATATTGTTGGCATGAAAAATGTTTTTTCATTCCCTCCATTTAAATCTGCAGGTGACTTAAGTCCAAATAAGGCTTTGTAGGCAGTACCTAGATAGGCCTTGTTTTGTTTGTTTGTTTCTTTTCTTTTCTTTTCTTTTCTTTTCTTTCTTTGTCCATTCTGACCCCCTATCCAATGTCTTTTGATTGGAGCATTTAGTCGATTTACATTAGAGTAATTATTGATAGGTATATATTTAGTGCCCTACTAGGTGTTTTACCATTGTATCTTGATTTTTCTCTGATCCTTTCTTATCTGTAACAATTTTGGTCTTTCATTTCCACTAAAAGAGCCCGATTTATATACTCTTTTCTTTTGACTGGTAGTATATTTCTTTACTTATTTTTAATATTTCTTCTTTTTTAAAAGTTAACCCCAAGTTAGTTACCTTATAGTGGAATACAGTTTCAGGATTAGAATTTAGTGATCCGTCAATTACAAAAATATATCCAGTACTCATCCCAAGTGCTGTCTCTAATGCCCATCACCCATTTAGCACATACCCCTATTCAGTAACCCTCCAGGAACCCTGAGCTTCTTCCCTCTATTTAATGGTGTCTTATCATTTGACTCCATCTCTGTTTGTATCTTATTTTTGCTTTCCTTTCACTATGTTCTTCGGTGTTATGAATTCTCTCATCTGTGGAATTTAATATGATGTGTGTCTTTCTCTGACATATTTTACTTATAATAAAGTCCAGTTCACTCCGCGTTGTTGAAAATAGCAAGATTTCACTCCTTTTGATCGCCGTGTAATATTCCATTGTATGAATATACATCTTCTTTATCCATTCATCCGTCAATGGTCATTTGGCCTCTTTGCATAATGTAGCTATTGTTGATAATGCTGCTATAAACATTGGAGTGTATGTGCCACTTGGAGTCAGCATTAATGTATCCTTTGTGTAAATACCTAGTAGGGCAATTGCTGGGTCCTAGTACAGTTCTACTTTGTTTTTTGTAACGAATCTCCATACTATTTTCCAGAGTGGCTACACCATTTTGCATTCCCACCAGCATTGAAAAACTTTCCCTTTGCATCCTTGCCAACATCTGTCGTTTCCTGAGGTGTTAATTTTAGCCATTCTGATAGGCGTGAGGGGATATCTCATTGTGGGTTTGATGTGTATTTCACTTATGAGGAATGAGGGTGAGCATCTTTTCACGTGTGACCAATCTAGATGTCCTGTTTGTTAAAGTGTCTCTTCATGTCTTTTGCCCATTTCTTCTCTGGATTATTTGGTTTTTGGGTGTTGAGTGTGATAAGTTCTTGATAGATTTTGGATACTAACCCTTTATCTGATATGTCACCTGCAAATATCTTCTCCCATTCCATTAAGTTTCCTTTTAGTTTTCCTGATTGTGTCCTCTGTTGTGCAGAAGCTTTTTATCTTGAGGTCCCAATAGTTTATTTTGGTTTTATTGCCCTTGCTTCTGGAGAAATGACAAGCAAGAAGTTGTTGCGGTCAGGATCAAAGAGGTAGGTTGCTTGTTTTCTCCTCTAGGATTTTGATGGTTTCCTGTCTTACATTTAGATCTTTCATCCATTTTGAGGTGTGTGTGTGTGTGTGTGTGTGTGTGTGTGTGTGTGTGTGACAGAGAGAGAGAGAGAGAGAGAGAGAGAGAGAGAGAGAGAAGTTTAAGAACATAGTCCAGGTTCATACTTCTCACTGTCCAGTTTTCCCAGTACCATTTGCTGAAGAGACTCTTCTTTTTCCTTTGGATATTCTTTCCTGCTTTGTGAAATATTATTCAGCCATATGTTTGAGGCTCCATTTCTGGGTTCCCTATTCTGGTCCTTTGATCTATGTGTCTGTTCTTGTGCCCGTACCATACTGTCTTGATGATTGCGGCTTTCTAATGCACAATAAAGTCCAGAGTTGGAATGTCTCCATCTTTGTTTTTCTTTTTCAACATTACTTTGGCTCCTTGGGGTCTTTTCTGATTCCATACAATTTTAGGATTGTTGTCTCTAGCTCTGTGAAAAATGCTGGTGTTATTTTGATAGGAATTACATTGAATTTGTCAATTGCTTTGGGTAGTATTGACATTTTAACAATATTTGTTCTTCTAATCCATGTGCATGGGATTTTTTTTTCGTTTCTTTGTGTCTTCTTCAACTTCTTTTATAGACGTTGTATGGTTTGTTCTTTTAATTTTTTTAATGTTTATTTATATTTGAGAGAGTGAGCGAGCAAGTGACAGTGCATGAGTGGGGGGGGGGGGCAGAGAGAGAGAGGGAGACACAGACTCTGAGGCAGGCTCCAGACTCTGAGCTGTGAGCACAGAGCCCGTCAAGGGACTCAATCCCACAAATGCAGGATCATGCCCAGAACCAAAGACAGCACTTAACCGACTGAGCCACCCAGGAGACCCTCTATTGTTTTAACTGTACTGATCTTTTCCCTCTTTGGTTGGGTTTATCCCTGGGTATTTTATGGTTTTCAGTGCAGTTGTAAATGACATCAATTCCTTGATTTCTCTGTTGATTCATTACTGGTGTATAGAAATGCAATCAACTTCTGCATATTGATTTTATATTCTGATACTTTCCTGAATTCTTGTATCAATCCTAGATGGTTTTTGGTGGAGTCATTCGGATTTTCCACGGAGAGTATCATGTCTGTGAGCAGGGAAAGATTGATTCCTCCTTGCCAACTTGGACACCTTGTATTCTTTTTGATGTCTGATTGCTGAGGCTAAGACTTCCAACAGTATGGTGAATAAAAGTGCTGAGAGTGGATATCCCCATCGTGTTCCTGACCTTAGGGGGAAAGCTCAGTTTGTCACCATTGAAGATGATATGAGCTGTGGGACTTTCATATCTGGATAGTCTCATGTTGAGGCATGATACTTCTATCCCTCCTTTCATGAGGTTTTTTTTTTTTTTTTCACCACGAAAGGATGCTGCTGCATTTTGTCAAATGTTTATTCTGCATCTATGGAGAGGATCATGTGGTTGTTATCCTTTCTTTTATCAATGTGATGTATCACATCAGTTGATTTGCAGATATTGAATCTATTGTGCATTCCAGGAACAAAATCCACCTCATTGTCCTGAATAATCCTTTTTATGTATTGTTGGATCCGGTTTGCTACTTTTTGTTGAGAATTTTTGCATCCAGGTTCATCAGGGAAATTGGTCTATAGTTTTCCTTTCTGGTGGGGGTTTTTGTCCAGTTTGGACTCAAGGCCATGTTGGCCTCATAGAATGAGTTTGGAAGTGTTCCTTCCATGTCCCTGGCCATGACCTTATCTTGTTCTTTCATTTGGGATGCATTCC
This sequence comes from Prionailurus viverrinus, assembly GCF_022837055.1. Lineage (NCBI taxonomy): Eukaryota > Metazoa > Chordata > Mammalia > Carnivora > Felidae > Prionailurus > Prionailurus viverrinus. The sequence continues at coordinate 107,192 of NW_025927641.1, read as the reverse complement.
TCTTGTCTTGGCATTTTGGTTGAGTATTTGCCTTCTCTGTTACCAAAGCTCATTGTGTTACCTGCCTCTGAGATGAATGGCTTTATGAAGAGGAGATCATCAAGTGTCCAGGGCCTGGCACATCACGGAGTGTCTGTGGTGTGTGTTGCATGCACTGTTTTATGTTCAGGCTGCACTATCCTTCAAGCCAGTTGTATGAGCAATGTATGGTCCTTGGCCAGAATGTGGTGAGACTTATCTAGGTCTGCTCCGATCTGCTTGTTAAATGAGACTTGAAACGATTGCCACTAGAAGTGAAGCATAACTGTCTGGTCAAGAGAGGTGGTCTGGTCATGGGCTTCCACTGGTGTTCTGGGGAATGGGCCAGGTCCATTGCGACAGAGGCAAGCTTCAATGACCTAGGCCAGTCTCTCCAGAACACAGGAAGTTGGGGTTGGTGTAAGCAGCTTAGGCACCCAGTGTGGGGATTGCCTTGTTTCCAGCATATGGCTCTGTGTTTTTTTTGCTGGGGGGGAGGTGTGCAGAACAGGGAAATGGTGCCACGCAGCCCACCTGTCCTAGCTCTTTGTCTCCTCATTGTGAACACTGCTTCTCAGGGATGTTCTCCCCGATCAGTGTATAATCTCTCCAGTGTGTGCACCAGGCGTTGTACAGATCACTGTTTCAATGCCATCTGACTGCAAGTTGTTGGCTGCCTTCTTTTCAGGAGTAGGCCAGTGCCATCATGGCTGTATCCCAGCCAAGACTGCTAACCTTTGAAACTCCACATTCTCGGGGTGCCTGGATGGCTTGGTTAAGTGTCTGACTCTTGATCTTGGCTCAGATCATGACCTCTTGGTTGTGGGATTCTCTCTTTCCCTGTTGTCTTGCCCCTCTCTGGCATGTGCTCTCTTTGTCTCTAACTTGAATAAACTTTAAAAAAAAAGTGGCATGGAATACCTTATTTAGGCAAGACTGCCTCTGTGAGGGGAATGGCAGGGATCTATCAGTTAAATTTCCAGTACTGACTAGGAAATTATTTGCTGACCGGTGAAAGGTTACATTCCTGCAGGAATGAAATTAGGTTTCGTGACATGTGGCCTTAACGTAAGTAACTCCATGATGGGCCTGTGATTTTTCTTAACATTCCAAACCCAAATTTTTACACATACATTTTTTTATTAAATGTATAGCCCTAAATAATATTTTAGCCATCTACTGCCGGCTCAAAGATCGTATCCTGTGAAATTCTGACCATCTCCTAATCATAGTTGAAGATCGACTCTGTGGCTCTAAGATCTTTGTGGCTCTAAGTTACTTTGATCTATGTTACTAAGATCTTTGTGAGTCTAGATTACTGCTGGCCTTTTGAAATCTTTGACGCAGGGACCCCCAGCCAGGTTGCTGACCCATCTCTTAGGCACAGAAGCACCCTTTCCACGTCACCCCGCCCTAAAGCGTTGTCTTTCCCTCTGGTACTTCTGGGACTTACCCTTTGGCAAGTCACATATCCTCATGCAAACATGTCAGTGTGGACCAGAGAAAGCTGCTTGCCTGTGGACTCCCCCTTCATGGTCACATCTTATCCTTCTGAAACCCTTTGAACTCCCTATCATTCTTCCAGTCTTTGAATATCTGCTTGATTTGGAAATATTTGATTCTCTTATATTCCTGCTAAAAGTATACGTGAAAATATTAAAGCAAGGGTTCTTTACAATAAGTGAGCCAGTCACAATGCTTCATCTGTCCGCGTGTGTGTTTTTATTTTTGACAATGTTCAGGCATGATGTGACGTACATCCTATAAAATCTGAGAATCATTCATGATCTAGCATAACCACCTTTATGGAAAGCCATTCAATGACATGCTCATTCAAGATCAGAAAAACAATTTACATACCACATAATAGAGTGGTATATACATACGTTATTATCTTAAAATATGTAAAGCCAGATGTTTCTATGAAGTGTTTATCATGCATTCAGTTTTCTGTACCATGAATGCTATTATTTAAATTAAACAATAGTAAGAACAAGAATAGGTACATGTACATCACTAGTAACTAATACTGGAACTAGTTATATACTCTTATGTGTAGAAAAAACATGATTACTAATAATCTATTCTCTCATGATGGGTTTCTAGTTACCAAAAAAAATTGGGAAGATAATACTGAGTATCCACATACATCAGACTGTTTTCTCCCTATTGATGTCATAATGGTTGGTACATGATCACAATCAAGGTATCAAAGAGATATGGTAGTATGAAGTAAAGTTTATATTTGTATTCAGATTGCTTCGGTTTTAACCTCTCCTAGCCCAGACTCATCCCATCTCCTTAGGCTCCACTTGGCCATGACAATTTTTAGATTTTTCCATATTTTTCATAAGGTGCAAAGTGTTGAGGGTACGTTGGTACAATGTATTTTGTAGAATGATCCTTGGCTGGGATATGCCTAACGTTTGTTCAAATGCTTAAGCCAGAGTTATTGTGTTTTGGAGCAGAAGATCCAGAGGCATAGTGCCATCCATAATTATCACTTCACATAAAGATTGTTTACTCTGAATATTGCGGGCTTTTTTGGTTCCATACAAATTTTAGGACTGTTGTCGTTCTGTGAAAACTGCTGTCGGTAATTTGATGGAAATTCCATGAATTCTGTCCATTGCTTTGGGAAGTATAGACATTTTCACTATATTTGTATTTCTGATCCATGAGTGCGGAATGTCCTTCCATTTCTTTGTGTCATCTTGAATTTCTTTCATCACTGTTTTATACTTTTCTGAGTATAGGTCGCTCACCACTTTGGTTAGATTTATTCATAGATATCTTATTTTTGGCATATGACTGTAAATGGGACTGTTTTCTTAATGTCTCTTTCTACTGCTTCAGTATTATCTACAAATGCAACAGATTTCTGTACAATGATTTTGTATCCTGTGACATTGCTGAATTCATTTATCAGTTCTAAGAGTTATTGGGTGGGCTCTTTAGGGTTTTCTATATATAGTGTCATGTAGTCTGCAAATCGTTTCATTTCGTTTGTCTGCTGGATGTGGCTAGGACTTCCAGTCATTTGTTTACTAAAAGTGGTATGAGTAAACATCATTGTCTTCTTCCTGACCTTACAGGAAAAGCTCTCAGATGTTCCCCATTAAGGTTGATTATAACTGCAGGGTTTTTATAGTTAACCTTTATGACGTTAATGTATGTTTCCTGTAAACCTACTTTAGGGGGTTACATGCATGAACGGATGTTGTACTTTGCAAATGTTCCTTTCTGCATGTATTGAAATGACTGTATGGTTCTTTTCTTTTAACGTTTATTAATTTTGAGAGAGGCAGAGCGTGAGCAGGGGAGGGGCAGAGAGAGAGGGAGACATAGAATTCGAAGGAGGCTCTTGGATCTGAGCTTTCAGCACAGAGTCTGACGCGGGACATGAACTCAGGAATCATGAAGTCATGACCCGAGCTGATTTCAGACTGTTAAAGGATGAGCCACCCAGATGCCCCGATCATCTGGTTCTTAGCCTTTCTCCTGTTGATGTATTGTATCACATTGATGGATTTGCGAATATTGAACCACCTTTGTAGCTTGGGAATAAATCCCACTCAATTGTGGGATATATTTACAGTTGTTATGTCTTCTTTTTGGATTGTACCATTTACTGTTATAGACTGTCCTCCTCTGTCTCTTGTTATGTACTTTTTTAAGTGTATTTTTTTCTGATGCAAGTATTGTTACTCCAGCTTTCTTTTGACATTCATTTGTGTGATGTTTCTCTATCCTCACTATCATTCTTGAGGTGTAAAGTGGGTCTCTTGTAGGCATCTGAATCTGTTTTGTTTTTTCATCCATTCTTACTCCCTACCTCTCTAGATTGGAGCATTCACTCCATTTCCCTCAAAATTGATTGATATGTATATATGTATTGCCATTTTATTGCCTGTTTTGTTGTGGTTTCTAATGAGTTTCTCTGATCCTTTCTTGCCTTTCTTTCATGTATTGCTTATTTTCTTTAGTGATATATTTTTATTTCCTTATCTCTATTCTTAGCATAGGTATGACTGGTTTTAGGATATGGCTACTGTTAGATGTTTATATAACCTCTTCTGCATTTAGCAGTTTGTATTAAGTTGATGGTCATTTACCTTTGAACCCATTACTTTCTCCTCCCTAGGTTTTTGGTAGATGTTATTATAGTTCAAATCCATTTCTCTGATGTCTTTAATAGATTTTTTTCCAGAAATGTTCATTTTTTACTTGAATTGTGTCTTCTACCTCTATACTGTCACTGTTGGTCTCTCCTTTCCATTCAAAGAATCCCTCTTAATATTTCTTGCAGGACTGGTTTAGTGGTACAAACTCCTTTAGTTTTTGTTTGGGAAAGTCTGTGTCTCCTTCATCCTGAAAGATAGCCTTGCTGAATAGAGTATTCTTGGCCGCTGATTTTTCCATTCAGCACTTTGAATATGTGATGTCACTCACTTCTGGCTTGCCAAGTTTCTGTTCAGAAATATGTAGCTAGCCTCATGGGTCTTCCCTTGTAAGTTAAGGACTGTTTTGCTGCTTTTACGAGTTTTTCTTTATTCTCACCCTAATTTGTAAGTTTGTTTACAGTAGGTTTGTGTGTTGGCCTGATTTTGACGGGAGTTCTCTAGTCTCCTGGATGTGGATGTTTGTGTCCCTCCCCCAATGAGGGAAGTTTTCAGCTATTGTTTCCTCAAATACATTTTCTTCCCCCTTTTCTCTTCCTTCTGGACTCCTACAATACGAATACTATTATGTTTCTTGTAGTTACTGAGTTCCCTTAGTGTCATCTCACGTTGCAGAATTCTGTTCTCTCTCTTTGGTTCAATGTGATTCATTTCCATCACTCAGTCTTCGAGGTCACTAGTTTGTTCGCCTGCTTCTTCCATCCCTCTGTTCATTCCAGCAAGCATGTTTCTCCTTTATTGTGTCCTCAGTGTCTACTGTGTTATTTCTTATCTCTATGTCAGGGGTCTCACTCTTCTACTCATTTCACAACTCCAATGAGTATCCTTGTGATAATTCCTTTAAATTCTGTATCAGGTACGTTACTTATATCTCTTTGGCTTAGATCTCTGGCTGTGGCTTTGACTAGGTCTTTCATTGTGGATACACATCTCTGTGTGTCCATTTTGTCTGTCTCTCTGGCCCTATTTCTCTGTGTTAAGAAAGTCAGCTGTGCCTTCTGATCTTGAAATTAATGCCTTTATGAAAAAGAGGTCCTGGAGTCCTCAGCAGTGCACGTCTCCATTTATAGGCCCTGGACCTGCAGGAGGATATCGTATGGGTATTGCTCACTCCCTGCTGTTGTGTCTGGGTTACTTTTCCTTTCAGTGCATGCAAGGGTCTGCACTGATTGCGTGTCTGTTGTGGGCTCTGCTTGCTCTCAGTGATGTCAGTGGGACCCAGGCAGGCCAGCTGAGTCAAGAATCAGCATGAATACATGTGTCTCCTGTGGCCTAAGCATTGTGTGAAATGCCATGTTTACGTTGCGTCTCTACACAGGCAGGGACCTGGCTATCACTCATCCTTCTGGATCACCCGGTGCTGGGTCGGCTGACCTCCAAAGCACCAGGATGTAAACTCAAGGGAATTCAGCCCCTCTGGGTTTTAATACCAAATGTTATGGAGGTTAGTCTTCCCTGTGTCAGCTCCCCCGTGTGAGGGCTCACTTTCTCTGCTCCTTCTGCAGGCAGCCAGCCTCCAACTTTCTGACCTTCCTGCTGCAGCTTCTATTTAGGTGTGGAGTTTGTTGTGCCAGTCTTGGATCCCTCGCTGGTTCATGGACTTGGATGTGGATGTTATGCAGTTGAAAACATGGGACAGCGTGAGCTCAGGGTCTGCTTAGTCTGCTATTATTAATTTTTTAAGTGTATTATTTTGGATTTTTGAGACATGGGAGACAGACTCATCTCATCCATGCACTTCAGGATTAGAAAGGAACGTTCCCACATTTGCTTCTAGTATTTTGTGCTTTGAAACTCTCTTTAATGAGGTATAATGTACATATAACAAAGAGCCTCAAATTAAAGGGTATAATTTGATGAGACTTGTTCTCATGGATACAGCACCATGAAGTCATATGGTTGCTCTCTAAACCTTAATCATGATCCCTTTGTGTCTAGCGCTAATGTTGCTTTTGGAGTAAGGACTTTTTTATTTTTTTTACGTTTTCAGATATCGGCCAGGTGTCTGAAGATCTGCACTAGGGTACCTACCTCCTTTTCAGATAGACTGTATTCCCGTAAGTATTGCTGTCGATCTACCTTTGGACTTTATCCTGCGTTGTATCTTTCAGTGTGTTCACTTAATTTTGTTGGAGTACTTTAATGCTGAGGGAGGCATAATTGGATTGATTTTCACTAAATGCTACGATCTGCAGTTCCAATCATGACAGAAAGCACGTGCTTCCTGTGTTAGGTACTCAAGAGCAAGGCAGATACCCTGGGCACTTGAGCTGAGTATGTCACTGGGTGTTTTGCCAGCCCTCTTCCCTTCCCTGCGAGACAAAGGTCTCGTTTCGGTCACACAGAAATGTAGGTGAAGTCAGCAGAGAAGGGTCCCTTCTCTTCTCTTTGTCTCTCAGACTCCCTGTCACTACCTTCTGCCTGTCCCTTTCCCTGACTCAATCCCCCCGGCCCACTGCTCCACTCCAGCGATGATCAGGGTGTCCTCCAGCTGCTGTCCTTGTGCTCTGGCCATCGCTCAGTGAGGAAACTGCAGGATGATTATGTAGTCCATGGGTCTGATCAAGAAATCTCTGCTCCCCAGAGTCCTCCTACACTTGGTACTGTCTGTGGAGACCTGGCATCCTGGGCATGGGTCTGACCCTCACTCCTCTACCACAGTCACTGCTGGTCCTCACCCTTCTCCACCATTATACCTGTCTGACCCCAAGGCACCATGGAGTCAGGGAATATTTCCAACATAATTGAGCATAAGCACCCCATCAATCTAGATATAGGTAGTTCCCATCACCCGGGAGACTCCCTCAGGTTCCCCTGCACAAAGGGTGATCTTGCTTCTATCCTCCCTCACCACCATTTCTGGCACTTTGTTACCTGTGTGTACAGGAACCCCACTGTGTGCACTCAATGGGGAGCGAGAGTAGATGGCCTTGAAGCAGACGCTGACACAGAGACAAAACGATGAAAGGTAGATTAGGAGACAGTAGGAAGGACAAAGTGCAGGGGACAGGATGGGCAGGGAAAGCATTCAGGTAGATCTGACACCTTCTTAAAATGTATATACAAACACGATTGTCTGTCACCGTGCATAGTCCTCTTCAAATTTCAAAAGAGTTGTCCTACAAGGCAAAGAGATTTTTGGTTTATTTCCCTCTGATCTTATGTTTTCCTACATGCATTCTGTCTTCTGTAGTTTATCTGTGGCCTCAGATGAACATTTTAGTGTGTGGCTGCATCTGTGAGATGATGTGTAATAGAAAATGATTGTCTTCAGATCTAGGTCTCTGAATGTACACATTCTCATAATTATCTTTTCTTTCATGGTGTGGCAGGGCCCGAATTCTAATAGAAAAATGAGGGACATTGTCTTCTTTTTTAAAACAGTGATTCCCACTGCCTGGGCTGAGTTGTTAACAGTCTTAGTTTAATGAACTCCCGTGACCATCTTTTTTGGAGGATCATTGTGTGGAGAGATCTTAATGGAAACTGTGAGAAGCGTGAGGGGACCCTTCCCAGAGATTTTGCAGACGCCTTATGCACTGAATGTCTTCTTTTTCTCTTGTTCTTAGAAACAAATATTACCCCTGTTTTCACAGATAACACAGCTGTCATAATATTGTGAGCGAAGTTTGAGGAGATGCAAAGCTGTAGTCAGGGCGATGACAGGGGTCCAGCAGTGGTGTCATCTGGCCAGCCCTGAATTGTAGGATGACTCAGCTGATCTAGACCCTGTCTCCACTTTTAGTCTCTTGAGGAATATGAACTTGGGCATACAGCCTTTTCATAAGACCAAGTTAAATACCCCATATATCCAGGGCTCTTTTCCCCCCACAAATATCCAGAACCTTCAGGAAAATCCAGGGAGACGAGAATCTTTTTAGGTGATTACCTGCGTGCACTTTGCACTGACAGCGATCCCACATAGCAGTTCTGTATGGACCTCACACTCCCTGCTCAGGCTGTGGCCGGAATGACCTCCAACTGCATCTCCCTGACCCTAACACCCTCCCCTCTGCACGTCCTCAAACTCTGCTTACTGTGCTCAACTTCCCTTCTATTCCTGTATGATTCAAGGCTCCCCCGGTTTTGCCCTGGATCCTCACTGGTGTTTCCATGTTGGTGATCACAAGGTCTGCATCGTTTAATGAATGTCCCTCTGTCACACAGGACACCTGGTGCTCTAAAAGTTAGGGGCGCACCTCATTCATTACAGAACCCAACACATTGTGTCTCCAACATACGCCCCAGTACTGGTGATACATCTGCTTTTGTGTAAAAACTCCTCTTTCATTTGGCAAGAGAAACGTATAGCTCACTGTATTACAGGGACATGCCACTGCCCATTGTATGTATGGCCTGAGAAACTTGAGATATGCTACAGTGTCCTCAGGCAGTTTGTAGTTGGATTGCCAAGACTCACAACCGTCTCTACATCATTCCCACAAAGTCAATCATGAAGAAGATGAATATACTTTACCAGCCACTCAGCCAGTTCAGGTCATCTTAACAAATAGAGTAGGTGGAGGAGCTGGTAGAGGAGGGGGAGTTGGCCCATAGCCCATGACTGGTGGTGAAGGGTGGTCCACGGGGTTCAGCCTGCAAGGCGATCCTGGGAAAGGACCAGGACTCTTGCATACAAAATAGCCTGGGGAAAAGAAATGAGAGGTATGTTCATAGGACAGAACAGAGCACCAACACCAGCAAAAAGCGGAAACCCAAAGCAGCAGTGCTCATATCCTACTAGCTTCCCCACCACCAGGTTCCAAGAGGGCAACATCAGCACCAAAATCTCTACCCATACTTTGGGTTCCACTTACAGCTTTGGGGTGGGGAATACTAGTGTCCCCACGTGTCTGGAAACGTAGAAACAGCACGGGCCCTTTTTCTACAAGATTTTTTAAAAAGTAGCATATTCCAGATAGGAAGACATCTGTGTCCAGGATCACTCTCCCCCTCACCACAAGGGCTGTTTATTGTGTATATGAAGAACTACAGAATGAGAAGGAATGACAATACCAGTGTCCACACATGGAATCATAGTCCTCGTGGCTCAAAGCTCTGCCTCTAAGCCCCTGCCTGTGCCCAATCTACTTCTGTCCCGACAATGGGGTCTTCTCCTCTCTGGAAGTGCTATCCATGGGCACAGAGACACATGGGGAGATGGGGATTCTGAGGACCTGCAGAGGACCTGGGAAAGTGGGCTCTTAGAGAAACAGGTAACCTATACATGTTAGTTGGGTTCAACTAATTTATTTTACTTCAGAGGTACTTCTCAGCTTAAGTGCAGTACACTTTGCAGGGGAATTGTGTTCTCTGGAAAAATGAGCTGAAATTCTAAAAGACAAAATTAACACAAATGCACTTTGATGTCTGGTGTAAGTTTCCATGTTTTAGCTGTACCTGTGACACAGGACACGAGAGAACGTGCTCATGTGAACACAAGTGAAGGACACCGTGGGCACTTGCCACACAGGTACTTTTGGATTTTTTCTCTTCACAACTTAAGTTCCAGTGCATGTTTTCCATGACAAATATGCCACCTCTTATAGTTCAGATATTTGTGCCCAGGACACACCTGAAGGGACTCTGGACAGCATGTTTACCAAAATGCTGATGGGTATGAAATTTACTTTGTCTAAGACCATTGTAAAGGACACATACAAAAATATGAGTTGGAGTGAAGTCAGTTCGCATTTTCAAATTGTAACGATACCCACAGATTTTTCTGAGCACGTTAAAATCCTCAATAGAAGGAAACAGGAGAGGAAGACACAGCAAGAGCAATGATTCCACATTGAGGAGATCCACAAAGAATGAGGCAAGGTAGGAGACTTCCAAGTGGAGTGTGGTGTCATCCTCCTTGATTTATTCCAGGAACACATTAGAAAAGCCCTATGGCCCCCACCTTTAGGCATGCTTAGCTGCTCAAGTTACCACAAAATGATGCCAGCTGGGAAACAGGGAAGCCCGTAGACTCGGCAGTAAATGTTTTGCATTTGGGGGAAAAAAAAAAACAGCAGACAGACCATACGACACACAAACCAGAGACAATGGCAGGAGAGTGTCCTGTACAGAAAGATGTGGCAGTCCGTAAAGACTTAGAACTGAAAATGGCCACAGCATTTACTTTGTGCTTCTCGGCAGTTTTGGCAGAGCCAGTGTCGATGTCACTCTTGGTTGTGATACCTACTTCTGGATCTGCAAAAAGCCCCAGAAGGGATGCAGGCTTATTCTGATTTGAGTAGACTGTTTGGAGGTCAAAAACAAAACAAAAAACCCTCCCCTCATACTTCCGACCACTTCAACTCTTTGTCCCAGTGAGATCCCAAATTACATGCACAGGGTGTCCCACATGCCTCTGGTGATACCCAAAAAGAACTTGAAGAACCATCCCTTATAACTTGATGAAGACTCCTAAAAGCCCTGACTCAGATGTATTCATCACTCATCGAACAACTATGGATGGCTGGGGGCACAAGTAGATGGACGTACGTTACATTGTGCCTCATGCCTCACAAATCCCAGCATGTGGACTGTGTACAGGGCATTTCTGCTGAAGCGCTATGTCTGATTTTCTGCATACGGCCCCATTCCTTCCTACAAGAGACGCCTGTACCAACCCATGGTGGGGGAAAGGACAAAGATGAGATCCTGAGAAACTTGAGGAATATGGTAATGGCAGCAGACACATTCCCCTTGCATCACAATGGTCTGTGGTACCGCCTCTGCACCTTGGCCCAAGACCTAACAGTAACAAAATAAGGTGAGTTTGTTTTACAAGTCAACTCCTAGTGCTCAGATCGTCTTACCAAGTGTTGCAGGTGGAGGGGTTTCGGGTGGCCCCAGGGCTGCCAAGGTTCAGGAGGTGTATGTGCCTAATAGTCCATGGGGGTGGGGCGTCTCCAGGGTAGGGCATGCAGAATCGTCCAGTTAACGGAGGAGGTCCCCAGGATCCAGACTGCCCTGCAGAACAGAAGTGAAGCTACATCCATATTCCAGACAAAAGAACCAATACCAAAAGCAGCTGTAACCCAGAGAAAAATGTGTCAGCACCTGCCACCTTCTCTGCCACCAGGATCCAAGAGAATAGCATCAGTACCTGAAAACTCTGTCCCTGCCACTGGATACCACACATCACTGCCCATGTCTGCGGAAGTAAAATGGCAAGGGTCCTGTCCTAGAGGGTTAACAGAAGTAATTACAGACTAATGAAGTAGCATTCTCCAGACAGGCAGCCATCGATGTCCAGGTTCACCCTGCATCCCTCCTCTACAGCGACTCCAGATGCTCTGCTTTTGCTATATTAAGAACACACACAAAAAAATGAGTGGGAATACACGGCTCATATTCTGCTCGTGGAATCACAGCCACTCCTGGCAAAATATTCTGCAGCCGGACCCTCACTGTGCCTCCTCTGCTCCTCTCCCTGAGAAAGGAGTCTTCCCTCTGGAAGTGTTGTCAAAGGCCTCGGAGACCTCTGGGGAGTGGAGGATGCCTGGAATCTTGCAGGGGAAGGAGAGTCTTCTGTGAAGAACAAGTTACTTGTGGTGAATGTCTACAAAGCTCAGATGTGTTCATCTTAATTCGTAGGGAATTCTGACTTTAAGCATACTACAGGACACAGAGTCATTATGTGCAATGGAAAAAAAGAGGGAGAAATTCACATAACAGATTTCATGCAAGTGTTTTGGTATAAAACTGGTATGTATCATGAGACTATATCAGCTCTAACAGTGACGGGACAAAACCAGAAACTGCTCATAGAAACACAATTGAAGGACACAGTGTGCAAATTGTATTTACCTAAGGCATAGCTGGAGGATTCCAGACAAGTCATTTACCAACAAAGACGGAAAGGTGATGAGTGATGATATTGGCTTTCTCTATGACCACTCGAAATGGCACAGGGCACATAATAGAAAGTTGGAGTCATGATGTCGTTTCTAACAGGTTCATCTCCTAGTCAGAATCAAGAAAGGAAGACACAGCAGCCACACTGTTCCCACAGAGGTGAGGTCTGGAAGGGATCACCCAGGCCGGGAGACATCGGTTTGGAGTGTGCACTCATCCTCCTCTCATTATTTCCTGAAACTCACAGAAAAACCTTAAGGTACTCAGTCTCTAAGCGCTTTTGGCTTCTAAACGTACCACAGAAAGCTGACAGACTAAAAATTGAGAAGCCTGTGGGCTCCTGGGTTATGAGTGTGCATTTGGAAAAGAAAGAACAAACAGACATAGCACACAACATGCAAAACGAGACAAGGCCAGGAGAGCATACTGTACATAAAGATGAGGGTTTCCCAAAAGAGTTACAACTGAGAATGGTCCCAGCATTTACCTTGCCCTTGTCTGCATTCTTGGTACAGTCAGAGCCACTGTAACCCACAGAGGTTTCAGCAGTTTCTCGATCTACTAAAGACCCTAGAAGGGACAGAGGTTTATTCTGCTTTTAGAGAACAGTGCGGAATGAAAACAATCCCTGAACTCATTCCTCAAATATCTTAAACTATTCCCTACAGTCAGGTCCCTGACCAGAGGCAGAGGGTATCCCAAATGCCTCAGGTGACCCCCAAGGAAAAAGGGGAGAACCGTCCCCTCACCTTGATAAAGACCTCACGGTGCCCTAGTTCATGATGTTTCATCATTAATCACGTAACTGTGGACAGGTCAGGTGCAACTAGCAATTTAGAATTCACCAGTAAAACAGTTTTCTCAGTATACATCATGGGAAATCACGATTTCATTACAGATCAGGAATTAGTCTGAGGATGCTTGGATTCAGCATCCGACTCTTAATTTTGGCTCAGGTCACGATCTCACAGCTTGTGAATTCAAGCCCAGCGTTGGGTTCCTCACTGACAGTGTGACGCCTGCTTGGCATTCTGTCTATGCGTCTCTCAAAATAAATAAACTTAACAAAAAAGAATAACACTGAGAACACTGGTTTGGTGTATATCCTCAATGAGTCCTCAACAAGGGTGCATTTCTTCAGGCAATTTGTTCAATCTCCCAGCTTATCTACAAGCTGCCTTCCACAGCAGTTATTATGTAAGGAAAGACTAATTTGACACTATTGAGAAAAGGAAAACTGCGAGAAGTTAGCAGTGAAGCTGCAGAGTTGCACTGATACCATCAGAGGACTAAGCTAAGCTTTATGGAACTTGAATGGCGGGATGTAGGGCTACAGTTCCCAAAACAAACAAAAAGAAAGACTCTTCAAACTAGTGAATAAAGGACCTTCTCCTCAAATAAACTAAAGTCTTCACATTGTATCCGGGTGGGAAGAAAGTTTCCAGGCTCTTCAGACAGGGGGATGCTAGAGGAGGTGGGAGGGTCACCATCAGAGGAGGGGCATGAGCTCTACCAGTCACAGGGACAAGTGCCTCACTGTCTGTGGCACCAGAGGACAACATCCTTCTGTCACCCCTTCAGACCACCTGCCGTCCTTAGTGCGTGTGATTCTTTCCAGACCACACGATGATCACACACAGGAACAGGCTGCACAGCAGAAATTGGACTGCGGCACATCACAACGTGCTCCTTACCTCTCCTTGGAGGGTTCTTGCAGTGATTGGTTTCTGCCTCGTGTATCCCTCAGGCAGCCTCTTTGGTTCCATCCCCGTCCAGTCTTGGATACAGAAAAATAATGGACTTGTATAAGAGTTGCAACACCACGTCGTCTACTAGACAACTAACAGTGCAGGTGTCATCCCTGGAAACACGCATAAAAACGCAAGTCAAATGACCACACCTGTATTTCAAGTAAGCGACCTCCCTGCCCTGCTCTGCCATCTCCCTGTCCCAGATCTGAGTCTTGATCTGGGGGAGAAAAAACACATCCACCTTCAGTCGGAAGGTGGTGCCACACTGTGCACCAAAGAAAGAGGAGGAAACAAGAAAACACTTACCTAGTTGTCCTGAGCATTCTTCTCATGAACTGCAAGCGGGAAAAGCCAACAATGAAAAGCCCGTGGTGAGGGATTCCAAGGGCCACTACACTTACCTGCGTGAGGTGCTAAGGGTTCAGTATGTCAGGCAGAACTCAGGTTACCTGGTATCTAAAGGTGAGCTCTGCCTGCTGCAGCTGTTCCCGTGTTTGTTCAATTTGTGGCCTGTGAGTTACAATTGCTCTTGTCAGATAAGGCCCAATATTGGGTATGATTTTAAATAAGCTGCCCACGATCCCAACAACCTCATATCTGTCCCCTGATACAATTTATTCTTACACATGAAACACTTTGCCCGTGATTATCAATGTACAGTAGGATCAAAGCTATTGTTACATCCTTTCCTTACTCATTATCCCATGCCTGTAGGGTTCAGAGTTCATGGAATTCCTTCCCATTTTCAATCTTTCTCTAATTCATCATGTGACAAGTGTCTTTTATCATAAAGATCTATTCTTTTATAACTTTTATCCTCACCATGTTTCCCAGGGTTGCAAAGACAAGGGCCATGAAATGGCACTACCACGTTGATGGGTATGATTCATTGTACGACACACTGCTTTCCTACAGATGATGACACTTGACACCACCCCCGAGGAATGGTAGCATGGACAAAGTTTCCACACAGTCTGCTCACTACTTGAGATCTTCAAATGTTTAGAACCTTAATTATTTTATTCCTTCTAAAACTTACCTTTTTTATCTGTTAATACTCTATGCATATGTTGACTTCAAACTTTTCAAAAAGATTAAAAACCAAAAAATAACAGCCGTTTCATGAGCTCCTGGTAATTACTAGCTGAACTCACTTGTACTTGTTTATTTCTTCTGTAGCTATTTTTTTCCTAATGTTTATTTATTTTTGAGACGGACAGAGAGTGAGCACATGCATGAGTGGGGGAGGGACAGAGAGTGATGTAACAGAATCTGAAACAGGCTCCAGGCTCTGACCTGTCAGCACAGAGCCTGACACGGGGCTCGAACTCCCGGACTGTGAAATTGTGACCTGAGCTGAAGTTGGATGCTTAAATGATGGAGCCACCCAGGCGCCCCTTCTGTAGCTATTTTCAAATTTTACCTGCAGCTGCTAGCTGATTCTTCTTTGCCGCCAGTTCACAGTGTCATTTTCAGCTTCCTAAGATGGGAAAGATACATACACAGTCAGGAACAAGGTCCAGAGGTTCTCCCTTTTTACCTCCCAGCACTCTTGAAGGCCTATGCAAATATCCCTTCCCCCACTTCTCCCATAAATGCACAGACTGACAACCGAATCAGAGAAATTAAGTGAACACTCCATTTAAGTTCAAGAAAATTCAACTTCTGTCTGCTGCCACGTCTCTACTATTGGAACTGTCTTTCTAGTTCTCGTTTCCTCTCCTTTATCATAAAGTCATCAAATAACATTGTACTTTGTGCCTTCCCAGAGTTGGTCTTTTGTTTGATATGGCGAAGACCCATTTCATCAGTGAGTGAAAAACCGTATCTGACCAACTGTACCCATTAGGATGAACCAAGGGATCATCACTAGTCTTACACCTCCATGGGGAGCCCTGATTCTCAGTCCAAAAGTTGTACCATGACACAGGCAATCACCTGAAAGACGACCTTCCAGAATATGGTTTCACTAACATTGCAGCTCACTCCCAGACATCGCTAGCGTTCAGGACTGCAACCCCTGCCTCCATCTTCAAAAGGCCATTCTTAGAACAACCTCATCTCCTGACGTACAACCTGATATGAACTGTCAAACAGTCTGGGTTTACTTCCAGGAAAGAGATTTCAGGTGGAAAACTCTCAACTTCATGGAGCCAAATCTACTTTAACAAGACTCATTCCATTGATAGTGAAGGCAGCAGAAGGCAACGCTTGGCAAGGCTGGGTTGTTGTGTTGCCCTCAGACCATTTTCTTTGTGGTGTTGACTGAGATGGTTTCAACTTGACACTTGATGTCCTCAAGAATCATACGCAAAATTGAAAATCTCTTAGCAAATGACACAAAAGCACTAGACAGAGAAAGGCACATGCATTTCCTTCTGGTCTCTCAGGCAGTCCTTGGGCAAATGCTTGCTGGCGTGGTTGTAATGTAGTGGCTCTGTTGTAAGGGGTTGAAGATAGAGAGGTGGTCAGGTTGCTGTACCCACTCACAGAAAGAGCTTACGAGTTAACAAAAACAAGATGCCAGTGAGAGCAAGCCCTAACCCCAGCTGTGGGAAGGACGAACATAAAGGTGAGTCTCCAGGGAAGAGAAGTCTTCACTTTCCAACACGAGTGAGGGACTCTAAAGTCCCCCATCTCCTCCTGAGAACAAAAGGAAATACTGTACAAAGGAGGAAACATGGGACTGAATGCACCAAGTATCTGACAACCCCACAAAGACACACAAGACCAAGATGGAGAAGAAGGAAGCCCAGGACAAAGCCATCCCTCAGGGGAGGCCAGCAAAGATGATCCCTAGTGAAGCTGCGGGCTTTGGCCAAGACTCAGAAAAGTTACACTTGAAAAATCAGGGGACAGGAAACAACTTGACGTTCTTAGGGATTGGGCCTGCAGTGAGCAATCTCACTGGCATAATGGATGCTGGTACCCCTACCCACTTTCCAGAAAGCAACTTCAATTGTTTCTGCAGCAAGAGAATTCATTTTTTTCCCCACACACTTTTGACCCATGTCTGGTCCTGAACAAAAATGACCTAACTGCTGGGTGACAAAACAGTGTGATGCGATTGAAATCTATAGGACAGTGCAGATGGATCCAGAGTGAATCCAGGTATTAACGTTATTAATGATGGTACCTTCCCTCTGCCGCCCCCAAAAGATAACACAATGTGTGGCAAGCACTTAGGAGAAAGGAAAATGCAGGTTACGTTACAAAAAGCAAGGTAGGAAGGGAAGGTCCAATTCTACTGAATGCATTGGGCAAAAATACTCTGGACCCAGTTCCAAAAGAAATACAATTATCTCTACTGGCTGCCCTGTTCTCCCATACATTACGGTCCTTGTGACAGTTCTCACATGAACATCTTACTTTTCTAAATTTTTTTAACGTTTATTCATTTTTTTGATAGAGACAGAGTGAGAGTTGGGTAGGGCCAGAGGAATATATAGAATCCAAAGCAAGCTCCAGGCTCTGAACTGTCAACACAGAGCCTGACATGGGGCTTGAACTTATGGACTGTGAGATCATGACCTGAGCCGAATTTGGACGCTCAACCGACTGAGCCACCCAAGCGCCCCCATCTTACTTTTTTTGTAGGCACTTTTCTTTGTTCATAGAATTCTTCCAGGTTATGTGCTTTCTCTTTCAGCTGTTTGACTTTTGCTTCCTTTGTGGCTTTCACAGACCTCAGTGCATTACACTTGTCTTCCAGGGCGTTTTTATTTTCTGGAAAAAAAAAAAAAGGTGTTTGCTTGATAAACATGCACATGACCTGAGTCTTGATTTTGGTGAGACACAAAAAGCGCAAGAACCATGAAGGCATGAAAGTATTCTTTCCCTTACCAATGCAAAGTCATTGCCATCATATGGGGATTTCTCCCCAACAGAAAATATAACTTCTAGTTGACAGTTATTGGACCTCAAGGCTCTTAGCTCTACATCCTCAAATTCAACATTGGCACCTTGTGGTTAAGACAGATATGAGGAAAGACTTTCACGGAAAACTGATCACACAACAATTTGTACCTCACACAGCAAGATCGTGCATTGCAATCAACAAACACTAGAGGCATGAATATAACTAGAAGACAAAGATGATGGAAATAGTTCATGTCTAACAACTCATGGCTTTCTTAGCGGTGTATGTATGTATGTATGTATGCCTGTTTATCCCCCATTCACGTTGAAAATTTACTATTCAGCATTCAGAGAGAAAGAGACTATTGAGCACCTGGGTGGCTCAGTCAGTTGAGCATCAGATTCTTGATTTTGTGTCAGGTCACGATTGTAGGATCATGTGATCCAGACCTGTGTTGGGCTCCACACTGAGAGTGAATCCTGCTTAAGATTCTCTCTCTTTCCCTCTCCCCCACTTGCATGCCCCCTCACTAAAATTAAAAAAAATCATAAAGCATAATTTAAACATATTTTTTAAAGGGAAAGGATTATACACTTTGGCTATCACCCTTTCTCTCTCAACTATATTTGGGTATTTTCTACATATCTTGGAGGGCAGAGTTGAATGATGTGATAATTACTGAGTTGTGAAAATAAAAGATAACTCCTAGTCCTTGAAATAGCAAATCTCATCTTGGAGGTCCTAGTAAAATTCCAGCTCATTGGTCAGAAAGAGTTTTGGCTCCCAGAGGCCCGCTGTCTACTGTGGTAAATGGCAGGCAAATATGCTGTGCTCACTACACCCAATGAACAAAAACCCTCCAAAGCCAAATTACGGTAAAACTCAGCAGCCAACTCTTAACTACTTCCTGATTCTTCACATTTCTTTCTCTCTCTCTGAGTTTGCAAGGTAGCAAGTGCACTTTGAACGGTGTCATTTAAAATGTCACTAAAGTGGGTGCCTGCGAGGCTCATTCAGTTAAGCATCTGACTTCAGCTCTGGTCGTCATCTCATGGTTTGTGAGTTTGAGCCCTGTGTCGGACTCTGTGCTGACAGCTCAGAGCCTGAGGCCTGCTTTGGATTCTGTGTCTCCCTCTCTCTCTGCCCGTCTCTCTCTCTCTAAAATAAATAAACATAAATAATTTTATGTTTACTTGTACTCAACACATACAAAAAGATAGAGATCATACCATACACAGTTTCAGACCCCAATGCTATGAAACTCTAAATCAACCACAAGAAAAAATTTGGAAAGATAACAAATACTTGTAGACTGAAGAACATCCTATGGAACAATGAATAGTGGAATGCAAGCTGCTGCAGCCACTCTGGAAAACAGTACGGAGGCTCCTCAAAAAGCTAAAAAGAGAACTATCCTATGACACAGCAATTGCAATACAAGGCATTTATCTAAGGGATACAGGTGTGCTGTTTTGAAGGGACACATGCACCCCCATGATTATAGCACCACGATCAACAATAGCCAAAGTATGGAAAAAGCCCAAATGTCCATTGATGGGTGAATGGATAAAGAAGATGTGGTGTGTGTGTGTGTGTGTGTGTGTGTGTGTGTGATGGAGTATTACTCAGCAATCAAAAAGAATGAAATCTTGCCATTTGTAACTACATGGTTGGAACTAGAGGGTATTCTGCTAAGTGAAATTAGTAGTCAGAGAAAGACAAATATCATATGACTTTACTCATAGGAGGTCTTTGAGACACAAAACAGATGAACATATAATGGAAGGGAAACAAAAATAAAAACAGGGAGGTGTACAAAAGAAGAGCACACATAAATATGGAGAACAAACATGGGGTTACTGGAGGGGTTGTGGGGGGGATGGACTAAATGGGTAAGGGGCACTAAGGAATCTACTCATGAAATAACTGTTGCACTATACGGTAACTAATTTGGATGTAAATTGTAAATAATAAAAACTAAAATTAAAAAAAAAAGAATGAATGGGTGAACCAAGAAGTTAAAGGGAAAATTAAAAAGTACATGGAAGCCAATAAAACTGATAACACCACAGTCCAAAACCTCTGGGATGCAACAAAGGTAGTCATAAGAGGAAGTTTAACAATCCAGGCCTTCCTAAAGAGGGAAGAAAAGTCTCAGATACACAACGTAAGCTTATACCTTAAAGTAATGGAAAAAAGATCATCAAATAAAATCCAAATCCAGCAGAAGACAAGAAATGATAAAGATTACAGCAAAAATCAATGCTTTCAAAACTGAAAACAAAAACAAACAACAACCCCCCCCACACACACACAAACAGTAGAAGAGATCAATGTAACCAGAAGCTAGTTCTTTGAAATAATTAATAAAATTGATAAACCACCAGCCAGTTGGATCAAAAAGAATAAAGAAAGGACCCAAATAAATAAAATCAAGAATGAAAGAGGAGAGATCACAACCAACACAGGAGAAATACAAACAAGAATAAGAGAATATTATCAGCAATTATATACCAAATAAAATGGACAATCTGGAAGAAATGGACAAATTCCTAGAAATACACAAACTATGAAAACTGAAAGAGGAAGAAATAGAAAATTTGAACAGACCCATAACCAGTAAAGAATTGAAATAGTAATCAAAAATCTCCAAAAAAAACAAGAGCCCAGGGCCAGATGGCTCTCCAGCGGAATTCTACCCAACATTTAAGGATGAGTTAACACCTATTCTCTTGAAGCTGTCCCAAAAATAGAAATGGAAGGAAACATCCAAACTCTTCCTATGAGTCGGCATTACCTGGATTCCAAAACTAGACAAAGATCCCACTAAAAAGTAGAAGTATAGACCAATTTTCATGATGAACATGGGTTCAAAAATCTTCCACAAGATATTAGCCAACCAGATCCAATGATACATTTAAACTTTATTCACCACGACCAAGTGGGATTTAACCTGGAATACAAGGCTGGATCGATATCCACAAAATAATCAATGTTATTCATCACATCAATAAAAGAAGGGACAAGAACCACATGATGCACTCAATAGATGCAGAGAAAGCATTTGACAAAATACAGCATCCTTTCTTGATAAAAGGGTTCCACCAAAAAACTGTTAAATGATCCATGAATTCAGCAAAGTGGCAGAGTATAAAATTAATGCCCAGAAATTAGTTGCATTCTTATACACAAACAAAGAAGCAACAGAAAGAGAAATCACAGAATCCATCCCGTTTACAATTGCACCAAAACCCATAAAATACCTCGGAATAAATCTAACCAAAGAGGTGAAAAATCTATACACTGAAATCTATAGAAAGATTATGAAAGAAATTGAAGATGACAAACACACAAAAATGAAAAATATTCCATGCACCTGGATAGGAAGAACAACTATTGTTAAAATGTCAATAGTACCCAAAGAAATCTATATATTCAACTGAATGCCTATCGAAATAACACCAGCATTCTCCACAGAGTTACAAAACACAATCCTTCAATTTGTATGGAACCAGAAAAGACCCCGAATAGCCAAAGCAATCTTGAAAAAGAAAACCTAAGTAGGAGGTATCACAATCCTGGACTTCCAGCTGTATTACAAAGCTGTAATCATCAAGACAGTACAGTACTGGCACAAGAACAGACACTCAGATCAATGGAACAGAACAGGAACACAGAATTGGACCCACAGATGTATGGCCAACTAATCTTTGACCAAAAGAAAGAAGATCCAATGGAATAAAGACAGTCTCCTCAGCAAGTGTGCTGGGAAAACTGGACAGTGATATGCAGAAGAATGAGCCTGGACCACTTTCTCACATAAAACACACTCAAAACGGATGTAAGACCTAAATGTAAGATAGGCAGCCGTCAAAATCCTCAAGGGGAAAGCAGGCAAAAACCTCTTAATGTTGGCATCCACATCTTCTTACCCAACACATCTCTGGAAGCAAGGAAAACAAAAGCAAAACTGAAGTATTAGGACCTCATCAAAATAAAAAGCTTCTGCACAGAGAAGGAAACAATCAGCAAAACTAAAAGGCAACCAACAGAATGGGAGAAGATATTTGCAAACGACATATGAGATAAAGGATTAGTATTCAAAATCTATAAAGAACATACCAAACTCGAGAACATACCAAAAAACAAGTAATCCAGTGAAGAAATGGGCAAAGACACGAGCAAACACTCCTCTAAGGAAGACATCCAGATGGCCAACCAACACATGAAAAAATGCTCAAAATCCCTCATCAGGAAAATACAAATTAAAACCACAATGAAACACCCCCTCACCCCTGTGAGAATGGCTAACATTAACAACACAGGCAACAACAGATGTTGGCGAGGAAATGGAGAAAGAGGAACTCTTGCACTGCTGGTGCACTGGCTTGCACTGCTGGTGAAGCCACTCTGGAAAACAGTATGTAGTTTCCTCAAAAAATGAAAAAGAATACTGTTCAACAACCCAGCAGGTGCACTAGTAGGTATTTATGCAAGGGATACAGATATGCTACTTCGAAGGGACACGTGAACCCCAAAGTTTATAGCAGTACTATCAACAATAGCTGAAGTAAGGAAAAAGCCCAAATGTCCATCGATGGAGGAATGGATAAAGACGTGGTATATATACATACATACATACATACATACATACATAGTATGTTTATGTGTGTGTGTGCGTGTGTGTGTATACACCTACATACATACACACACCATGGAATATTACTTAGCCATCAAAAAAAATAAAATCTTGCCATTTGAAACTACATGGATGGAGAGCCTCCTGGGACCTAACACTAACCGTAAACATAACCCTAAACATAACCCTCAACCTACCCTATCTAGCACATGAAAAGTAAACCAGATGAACAGCCGCACATGTGCCCTCACTTCAGCCCTCCATGGAATTGACAACATTGGTGTCGCTTCGGCCTTAGCAATTCCCTGTACAGAACTCTTACCCTAGCTAAGTGTCTATCCCCATGGGGACCCAGTTCAAAAGTCTGACAACAGCACGCACACAGGTTCGAGAATCGGTGCAACAATACTCGGCATGGAACATGGAACATCACCATATCTTTTGCAAAGTGTGATTGCAGCTGCACGACAGGATTCCAGAGGCCTATTCCAAGGGTGGCCCAAACATCTCTCTGGCCTTGGATCCTATGAAGTGATACTGACCGGCACACTCCTTTATGTACTCTATTCATCCCTTCGGAGAGACAACTGCACAGTTGTGGGTTCAGTTCCTGGAGCCTCCTGAGACCTAAAACTAACCCTAACCATAACCGTAAACATAACCTTCAACTTACACCTAACCCTATCTGTAATTGAACCCTATACTTGACCCCCACCTTTTCTAGGGCCCTCAACACAGCCCTCGATGGAGATCATGAGACTGGAGTCGCTTCAGCCCTGTCGACTTCCTTAAACTGAACCCTAACCCTACCTAAAGCTTTCTCCCCATGGGGACCCAATTCTAAAATCTGACACCACCACCCACAAAGGTTCGAGAATCGGTGCAAAAATACTCAGCATGGAACGTGGAACATAACCATGTCATTTCAAAAGAACAGCTGCAGTTGCACAAGAGGATTCCTGAGGCCTAACCAAAGGGTGGCCCATACATTTTCCTGGCTGTGAAACCCAAAGACTAATCCTAACAGGCACCCTCCCTTGTATCCTACACTCAGCCCTTCGGGGAGACAATTGTTCTGTTGTGCGTTCAGTGCCTGGAGCTTGCTGGGTTAGGACCTAACCCTAACCCTAATCGTAAACTTCAACCTACACCTAACCCTATCTCTAACCCAAACACTACACTTGACCCGCACACTCGCATGGGCACTCAATTGAGCCCTGCAGCGAGATTACGAGACTGGAGTCTCTTCGGCCATAGCCACACTGCTGGAATGAACTCTAACCCTAGCTATGGCTCTGTATGCGTTGGGACCTAATTCCAATGTCTGACAACAGCTCTCACACTGGTTTAAGAATTGGTCCAGAAATAGTTGGCATGGAACTTGGAACATCACCATGTCACTTCCAAGGCACGACTGCAGCTGCAGGGGAGGAATCCTGAGGCCTACCCAAAGGGTGGCCCATACATTTGTTTGGTCTTGGAACCCAACTACGAAGACTGATGCGCACCCTCCCTTGTGTACTACACTCAGCCCTTCAGGTTGACACCTGCTCTGTTTGGGGTCAGTGTCTGGAGTCTCATGGGACCTAAACCTAAACCTAACAGTAACCCTAACCATAAATATCACCCTACACTGAACCCTATCTATCTCATTAAGTCTACACCAGACCCACAGCTGCGCATGTGCCCTGACTTCAGAGCTCCATGGAATTCACAACACTGGAGTTGCTTTGGCCCTGGTGACATTCCTGGACCAAACCCTGAACCTATCTAAGTGTCTCTCCCATGGGGAAACAAGTCCAAAATCTGACAATAGCACACACAAGGGTTCGAAACAGGTGTAGAAATACTTGGCATGGAATATATATCATCACCATGTTATTTCCAAACCATAACCCTAACTGTACCCCTAACAATTACCCGCACCCTACACCTACCCCTATATCTAACCCTACCCTACATTGAACCACACCCTCGCATGTGCCCTCAATTCAGCCCTCGAGGGAGATCACAAAACCGGAGTTGCTTCGGGCCTGGCGACTTCCCTGGACCAAACCCTAACACTAGCTAAGGCTCGGGGACCCAATTCCAAAGTCTGACAACAGTACGCATGCGGGCTCGAGAATCAGTGAAGAAATACTTGGCATGGAACGTGGAACATCACCATGTCATTTCCAAAGCGCGACTGCAGCTGCACGAGAGGCTTCCTGAGTCCTACACGAAGGGTGACACATACATTTCTCTGGCCTTGGAAGTCAAAGGCTAATCCTAACCGACACCCTCTCTTGGGTACTCCACTCAGCCCCTCGGGTTAACACCAGCTCTGCTGTGGGATCAGTGTCTGGAGTCTTCTGGGACCTAAACCTAACCCTAATCCTAAACATAATTCTTACCCTACACCTAACCCTATCAACCTTGATAAGCTACACCAGACCCATAGCCACGCACAACCCTCACTTCAGCCCCCCATGGAATTCACAACACTGCTATGGCTTCTGCCATGGTGACTCCCCTGGACCGAAACCTAACCCTAACTGAGGCTCTGTCCCCATGGGGACCCAATTGCAAAGTCTGACAAGAGCACGCACATGGGTTCGAGTAACGGTACAGAAATACTCGATGTGGAACGTGGAACATCACTATGTCATTTTCAAAGAGGAACTGCAGCTGAACGAGAGGATTCTGAGGCCTATATAAGCTTGCCCAATATTTGTTTGGCAACGGAAACCAAACACTAGTCCTGACTGGCACCTTCCTTTGTGTACTCCACTCAGCCCATCGGGGAGACAACTGCTCTGTGGTGGGGTCAGTGCCTAGAGACTCCTGGGACCTAACCCCAGCCCTAACGTAACCCTAAACATAACCCTCACCCTACACCTAACCCTAACATTAACCCAAATCCTACACTTGACCCGAACTGTCGCATGGGCCCTCAATTCAGTCCTCGAGGGAGATCACGAAACTGGAGTCGATTCGCTCCTGCTGACTTCCCTGGACCTAACACAAACCCTAGGTAAGGCTCTCTCCCCGTCGGGACCCAATTCCAAGTCTGACAACAGCATGCACACGGTTTCGAGAATCTGTACTGAAATACTCGACATGGAATGTGGAACATCACTATCTCATTTCAAAAGCGTGACTGCAGCTGCACGAGATGAATCCTGAGACCTACCCGAAGGGTGACCCTTACATTTGTCTGGCCTTGGAACCCAAAGACTAGTCCTGATTGACACCCTCCCTTGGGGACACCACTCACCCCTTTGTGGAGATAACACCAGTGTTGTGGGTTCAGTGCCTAGAGCCTCCTGAGACCTGACCCTAACCCTAATCATAACCCTAACCATAACCTTCACCCTACCCCTAACCCTATCTAGTACACTAACTCTAAACCAGATTCACAGCCACGCATGTGCCCTCAATTCAGCGTTCCATGGAATTCAAAACACTGGTGTCGCTTCGGACTTGGCGACTTCCCTATACTGAACCCTGACCCTAGCTAATTGTCTATCCCCAGGGGGACTCATTTACAAAGTCTGACATCAGCACATACATGAGATCAAGAATCGGTGCATAAATACTAGGCATGAAATGTGGAACATCACCATGTCATATGCAAAGCACGACAGCAGCTGCACGAGAAGAATCCTGAGGCCTACCCAAAGGGTGGGCCATATGTTTGTCTGGCTTTGGTACCCAAAGATTAATGCGAACGAAAACCCTCCCTTCTGTACTGCACTCAGGCCTCCAGGAAGACAACTGCTTTGCTGTAGAGTCACTGCCTTCACTCACCTGGACCTTAACACTAACGGTGAACCGAAACA
This sequence comes from Prionailurus viverrinus, assembly GCF_022837055.1. Taxonomy (NCBI): domain Eukaryota; kingdom Metazoa; phylum Chordata; class Mammalia; order Carnivora; family Felidae; genus Prionailurus; species Prionailurus viverrinus. Next base: position 81,072 of record NW_025927641.1, on the reverse strand, counting down.
TAACCCTCACCCTAAGCCTAACCGTATCTAGCACACTAACTCTATAGCAGACTCACAGCTACACATCAGCCCTCCAATGAATTCACAACAGTGGTGTTGTTTCAGCCTGGCGACAACCCTGGACGGAACCATACTCTAGCTAAGGCTCTTACCCATGGGCACCCAAAACCAAAGTCTGACAACACCACACACCTGGGGTCCAGAAGCAGTGAAGGATCATTCCAGATAGAACCTGGAATTCAGCATGTCGTTTTTCAGGCCGGGCTGCAGCTTTCTGAAATGATTGCTGAGGCCTACACAATCAATGGCCCATACAGTTGTCTGGAAATGGAACGGAAATACTAAAAATGATCAGCATCCTCCCATGTGCCCTCAACTCAGCCCTTCGGGGAGACAACTGCACTGCTGTGGACTCAGAGCCAGTAGCTTCCTGGGACCTAACCCTACCCCTAACCAGAACCCTCAACTGAAACCTAATGCTACACTTGACCCGCACCGTCACATGGGCCCTCACTTCAGCCCTCGAGGGAGATCAAGAGACTTGAGTCACTTTGCATCTGGGGATATCCCTGGACCAAACCCTAACCCTAGCTAGGGCTCTCTCCCCATTGGGACCCACCAAAGTCTCGCAACACCACGTGCTTGGGGTCCAGAAGCGATGTAGGATCATTCAGCATAGAAACTGGAACATCACGGGGCGCCTGGGTGGCGCAGTCAGTTAAGCGTCCGACTTCAGCCAGGTCACGATCTCGCGGTCCGTGAGTTCGAGCCCCGCGTCAGGCTCTGGGCTGACAGCTCAGAGCATGGAGCCTGTTTCCGATTCTGTGTCTCCCTCTCTCTCTGCCCCTCCCCCGTTCATGCTCTGTCTCTCTCTGTCCCAAAAATAAATAAAAACGTTGAAAAAAAATTAAAAAAAAAAAAAAAAAGAAACTGGAACATCACCAAGTCATTTCCAGGGCCTGAGTACAGGTGCACAAGAGAATTCCTGGTCCTAACTGACGAGTGATCCATAGAATTGTATGGCCTGGGACCCAAAGACTAATCCTGAGTGGCACCCTCCCTTGTGCCCTCAACTCAGCCTTGCAGGGGGACATCTGCACTGCTGTGGGTTCAGCACAGGGAGAATCCTGGGACCGAACCCTAACCCTAACCAGAACCCTCAAGAGAAACCTAACGGTATCTCGAACCCAAACCCATGACTCACACCATTGCAAGGACCCTCAATTCAGCCCTCGAGGGAGATCATGAGACTGGAGTCGCTTCGGCTCTGGTGTTGTCTCTGGACCGAACCTTATCCCTAGATAAGGCTCTCTCCCCATAAGAACCCAATACCAAAGTGACAACACCACGCGCCTATGGTCCAGAAGCGGTGCAGGATCACTCAGCAGAGAATCTGGAACATCACCATGTCACTTCCAAGGCCCGGTAGCAGCTGTTCAAGAGTATTCCTGAGAAATATCCGAACACTGTCCCACAGCGTTGTCTGGCCTTGGAATCCAAAGACTCATCCTGAGGGCACCCTCCCTGTGCCCTCAATTCAGCCCTTCGGGGAGTCAACTGCACTGCTGTGGCTTCAGCTCCTGGAGCCTGTTTGGACCTAACGCTAACCAGAACTCTCAACCAAAACCTAACCCTATCTCGAAAACTAACCCTACAGTTGAGCTGCACCGTCGCATGGGCCCTCACTTCAGCCCTCGAGGGAGATCACAAGACTGGAGTTGCTTTGGCCCTGTTGATGTCCCTAGACCGAAACCTATCACAAGCTAAGATTCTTTCCCAATGGGGACCCCATACCAAAGTCTGGCAACACCAAGTGCCTGGGGTGCAGAAATGGTGCAGGATCACTCAACAAATAATCTGGATCATCACCATGTGGTTTCCAAAACCCGACTGCAGCTATCTGAGAGGAATCCTGACGCCTACCCAACCAGGGGCCCATAGAGATATCTGGCATAAGAACCCAAAGACTAATCCTGACCAGCACCCTCACTTGAGCCCTCAACTCAGCCCGTTGGGTAGACAACCACACTGCTGTAGGTTCAGTGCCTGGAGCCTCTTGGGACCTAACCGTAACCCTAACCACAACCAGAACCGCCAACCAAAACCTAACCCAGTCTCGAAACCTAACCGTACACTTGACCCGTACCATCACCCAGGCCCTCACTTCAGCCCTGAAGGAAGATCACGAGACGGGAGTTGCTTCAGCTCTGGTGACGTCCCTGGACCAAACCCTAACCCTAGCTAAGGCTCTCTTCCCATGGGACCAAATACCAAAATCTGACAACACCATGCGCCTGGGGTCCAGAAGCGATGCAGGATCACTCCACATAGAACCTGGAACATCACCATGTCGTTTCCAAGGTTGGGTTTCAGGTACTCAAAAGTATTCCTGAGGCCTAACCGACCAGTGGCCCATAGAGTTGTCTGGCCTTGGAACCCAAAGACAAGCCCTGACCGGCATCCTCCCTTGTGCCCTCAACTCAGCCCTTCAGGGAGACAAGTGCACTGCTATGTGTTTAGCGCATTGAACCTCCTGGGAACAAAATCTGACCCTACTTCTAACCCTCAACTGAAACCGAACCTAACTCGAACCCAAACCCTATAGTTGCTCCGCATCGTCATATTGGCCCTCACTTCAGACCTCGAGGGAGATGACGAGACTGGTTTCGCTTGGAGCTGGAAATGTCACTGGACAGAACCCTAACCTTAGATAAGGCTCTCTCGATATTAGACCCAATAACAACGTATGACAACACCACATGCCTGGGGAACAAAAGCGGTGCAGCATAACTCCGCATAGGACATGTAATATACTATGTTCTTTTGAAGGACCGGTTGAAGATCCAGAGAGATTTCCAGAGGCCTACCCAACTAGTGGCCCATACAGTTGTCTAGCCTTGGAACTCAAAGACTAATCCTAATCGGCACCATCCATTGTTCCTTCAAATTAGACTTTCGGGGAAACAACTGCACTGCTCTGGTTTCAGCGCCTAGTGTCTCCTGGAACGTAACCCTAAACCATGCCTAAACCTAAACAGAACCCTCAACTGAATCCTAACACTATCTCAACCCTAAACCTACAGTTGAAAAGCACCGTCGCATGGGTCCTCAATTCAGTCCTAGAGGGAGATCACGAAACTAGAGTCGCTTACATCCTGGTGATGTCCCTGTAACAAACCATAACCCTAGTTAAGGCTCTCTACCCATTCAGACCCAATAACAAAGTCTGACAACACCACGCCCTGGGGTCCAGAAGTGGTGCAGGATCACTCGGCTTAGAACCTGGAACATCACCATGTCATTTCAAAAACCTGGCTGCAGCTTCCTGAGAATATTCCTGAGGCCTACCAGACCACTCTCCCATACAGTTGTCTGGATTAGAACCAAAAGACTAATCGTGACAGGCAACCGACCTTGGAACCTCACCTGAGCACTTAGGGTAGACAATTGCAATGCTGTGGGTTCAGCCCCTGCAATATCCTAGACCCTAATCCTAACTACTAACCCTAACTCTAACCCAAACCCAAACCTTAATCCTAGCCCTAAATCCTATCCCTAACCCAAACCATGCCACTAATATACATTAACACCATCCACAACAATAATACAAACCCTAACCGAAACGCTGAACGCTAAACCCCAAATCCGAATCCAAATCCTAACTGTAACCATAAACTTAAACCTTAGACCTGAACACTAACCACTAACCCTAATCCCCAAATCATAAATACTAAACACTAACCCTAACCAAACACTGACCCTGACCATAACCCTAAAACCTAACCACTAACACGTAACCACGAAAACTTAACCCCTACCCCAAAACCTAAAACCTAAACTCTAAACAATAAAACCTAAATCCTAATCCCTATCCCCTGACCCTGACCCTGAAGCTAATGCTGATACTAACACTAACACCTAAACCCTACCCTAACCCAAAGCTACTCCCCAACCCTAGCCCCTAAACCCTAAACCTAACCTTCACCGTAATCCCAACCCTTTAAATCTAACCATCTAATCTAACCCTAACCCTAACCCCAAACCGCTAACCCTAACCCCTAACCCTAACCCCATGGACAGTCCTTCATCACCAGTCATGGGCTATGAACCACCCCCCCCCCCATCCTCCACCTCCTCTATTTGGGTAGATAAACTGAAGTGGTTAGGGATTTCTAAAGCATATTCATCTACTTCGTGAAACACTTTGTGGGAAAAATGTAGAGATGGTTGTTAGGGCTTGGCAATTCAACTGCAAAACTGCCTGAGGACTTTGTAACATATCTCAAGTTTCTCAGGACATATGTTCAATGGACTGTATCATTTCCCCGTAATGAGGTCAGCTTTAGGTTTCTCCTGTCAACAAGAAAGAGGATTTTTACACAAAGACAGATGTATCGGGCGTACTGGTGCATATTTTACAGACACAATGCTTTGAGTTCTGTGAAGGATGAGATGCACCCCTAAGTGTAGGTGACTTAGGTGTCCTGTGTGAAATGGGGCACATGCATTATATGACATAGACCTTGTGGTCACCATGTTGAAAGCACCAGTGAAGGAGTGGGGGAAACTTGAATCACACAGGAATAGAAATTTGAGAAATTAGAGGACAGTAAGCAGACTTTGAGGAAGTGCAGAGGGGAGGGTCCTGGGTTCAGTGAGATGCAGTTGCAGCCCATTCCTGACCACAGCCTGAGCAGGGAGCACGAGTTCCACACGGAGCTACTATGTGGGATCACTCTCAGTGCACAATGCAAGGTTCCTCTCCAAAATGTCATATTTGTCAAAGTGCACCCAGGTGATCATCTAAAAAGGTTGTTGTCTCCCTGCGTTGTCTGAAGGTTCTGGATATTTATGGGTGAAAAAATGCCCTGGATATATAGAAAATTTAACTTGGTCTTAAGGAAATGCTTGTCTGCATAAGTTCATATCCTTCAGTGAGACTAAAAGTGAAGACAGGATCTAGATCAGCTGAGTGCCTGCATTGGCCTTTAGCCTGGGTAAACCTACAATTCAGGGATGCCCAGATGCCACCCCTGCTGGACCCCTGACATAACCTGACTATGGCTTTGCATCTATCTCCTTAAACTTCTCTCACAATATCCCGAGGGTTTCCCTGTGTTCCTGCTATCTCAGCCAGAATACCAATTCTCAGTGGGACCTACACAGAGCCTGAGATGGGTTATCTGTGAAAGAGGGGTAATATTTGTTTCTAAGGACATAATGAAAAGAAGACATTGAATACAGAATGCATCTGCAAAATGTCTGGGAAATATCCACTCACTCTACTCACAGTTTCAATTAAGATATCGCCACACAAATGATCATCAAAAAAGATGGTCACAGAAGTTCATTAAACTAAGGCGGTTAACGCCTCCGCCCAGGGATTGGGGATCGCCACTTTAAAGAAGACAATGGCACACTTATTGTATTAAGATTCAGGCCCTGCCAGACAAAGAAAGAAAAAGATAATTACGAGAATGTGTATATCAGAGTTCTACATCTGAGATCTGAAGACAATCATATTCCATTACATATAGACTCGCAGATGCATCCACACTAAAGTGTTCATCTGAGGCCACAGATTAAGTACTGAAGAGGGAATGCATGTAGGAAAACATAAGACCGTAGGGAAATAACCCCAAATCTCGTAAATCTCACTGCCTTATACGACAGCTATTTTGAAATTTGAAGAGGACTGTGTGAGGTGACAGAGTATGTTGATTATATATATCTTAAAAATGTGTCAGATCTGCCTGCATGCTTTCTCTGCTAACCCTGAGCTCTCCACTTTGTTTTTCTTAGTATCCCTTAATAGTACTTTCACTGTTCTGTCTCTGTTTCAGTGTTTGCTTCTAGGAAGACCTACTCTCACCCCCCATCGAATGTACACAATGTGGTTCCTATACACACAGGTAACAAACTAGCAGAAGTTGCAGTGGTGTAGGATAGTAGCAAGATCGCCTTTTTTGCAGAGGAGCCCGAGGGAGTTTTCTGGGGTGATGGTAACTTCCTATATCTAGATGCATGGGGTGCCTGTGCTCATTTATTTTAGAAATATTCACTGACTCCTGGTGCTTGGGGTCAGATAGACAGGTACCTGACCCTAGCATATGGCTGATTTGTAATGGTGGGTAAGGATCAGGGACCAGCAGTGACTGTGGGAGATGAGTGAGGAGGCCACACATGGAATCAGATCCTCCCTCGGGATACCATGTCTCCACGGACAGCAACCTTGTGCAGGAGGTCTCTGAGGATCACATATTTCTTGATCAGTTTTGTGAAATGCATAATCCTACTCCAGATTTCTCACTGAGGGATGGACAGGGCAGAGGCCAGCAGCTGGAGGACACCCTGATCATGGCTGGAGTGAAACTGTGGGCCTGGGATATTGAGTCAGAGAAAGGGAAAGGCAGAAGATAGTGGCAAGGATTTTGAGAGATAAAGGGAAGAGGAGAGAAGGCAATGTTTTCTACTGACTTTACCCACATTTCTGTGTGAACAAAAGGAGATTCTTGTCTCGCAGGGAAGGGAAGAGGGCCGGCAAAAGACAGGGTGACATTCTCAGCTCAAGTGCTCAGGATATCTGCCTTGCTCTTGAATACATATCATAGGAAGCCTGTGCATTCTGTCATAAGTGGAACTGCAGCTCATACCATTTAGTGAAAATTAAAGCGATGATGAAGACCTCATCATTAAAGTATTGCAACGAGAGTATGTGAACATACAGAGAGATACAATAGAAGCAAAAGTCCAAAGGTAAACCGACTGCAAAACTTATGGGAATATAGACTATTGGAAAAGGAGATACCCCAATGCCAGCTTTCAGACACCTGGGCAATATGTGAAAACGTGGGGGAAAAAAAAAAGTAGTCCTTACTTCAAAAGCAACATTAGCATTAGACACAAAGAGATCATGATGGAAGGTTTAGGGAGAAACCATATGATTTCATGGTGCTGTACCCATGGTCCTGTACCCTCAATCTCATCAAAGTATACCCTTTAACTTGAGGTTTGTTAGATGTAATTATACCTCATTAAAGAGAGTTTCAAAACATAAAATAATAGAAGCAAATGTGGGAAAGTTACTTTCCAATCCTGAAGTGCATGTGTGATATGAGTCTGTCTTCTCATGTCTCAAAAATCCAAAATCATAAGACTTTTAAAAAATTAATAATAGCAAAATAAGAGGACCCTGAGCTCACCCTGTCCCATGTTTTCAACTGCATAACATCCACATCCAAGTCCATGAACCAAAGAGCGATCCAAAGACTGGCAGAACAAACTCCACACCGAAGTAGAGAGAAGCTGCATCAGAAAGGTTAGGAATGTCAGAAAGGTGGAGGCTGTCTGCCTGCAGAAGGGGCAGAAAAAGTGAGCCCCACACCAGGGAGGTCATACAGGAAAGACTAATCTCCATAACATTGGGCATTAGAACTTAGAGGGGCTGAATGCCTTTGTGTTCATATACAGGAGCTTTGGAGGTCCAATGACCCAGCACTGGGAGATCCAGGAGGATTAGTGATAGCCAGATCCCTGCGTGTGTAGAGAGGCAATGTAAACATGGCATGTTGCACAATGCTGAGGGAACAGGAGACAGATGTATTCATGCTGATTCCGGAGTGTGTTGGAGGACTTCTCCAACAACGAGGGAGCTCACAGGCACTATTCTTCTCCCCCAGCCTCCCAGAATAAGCATAGAAGCACCCACAAGAGGGTGAGGCTGCACAGACACTTGCTAACTAACCCATTATCAGTGTGCTAGTCCCAAGGGTTCACTAGGGGACTCACCAAACCAAGCCTGCTGGTCTCAGGCCAAACATTTTTCAAACCACAAGGGCACCCTGTCTGACAAGCTGCATGCATAGCTGCCACAACATGCTGTGCGCGTCTGCACCTCACCCAGCTGTACATATCCATGCACCCTCATCTGTCTCACTAAGCCACATGTCCCCAGGCACAGACATGCTCTGTGCATATCCTCAAGCCCCTAGCTTCTACTGCTGGTCCACAGCCCCCAGCCAACAAGGAACATAGGGAAATCTGGCATAGGACTTGTAGCCCTGTGAAATTTTGCTAACACTCCTGCCCTGTGCCCAAGTTATCCAGCAGGCCTACCACCCCACAGCTGGCCTGCCTGGGTCCCACTAAAACCAATGAGACGAAGCACAGCCCACAACAGCATGCAATCAGTGCAGACACCTGCACTAAAAGGAAAAGTAACCCAGACACAACAGCAGGCTGTGAACAGTACCCATACGATAGCCTCCTGAAGGTCCGGTCCTATAAATGGAGACGTGCACTGTTGAGTTCTCCAGGACCTCTTCTTCATAACGTTATTAGTTTCAAGAGCAGAAGGTACAGCTGACTTTCTTAACACAGAGAAACAGAGACAGAGAAAAAGACAAAATGGACACACAGAGATGTTTTTCCACAATGAAAGACCTAGTGAAAGTCACAACCAGAGATCTAAGCCAAAGAGATGTAGGTAACATACCTGATACAGATTTGAAAGCAATGATCATAAGGATACTCATTAGAGTTGTGAAATGAGTAGAAGAGTGAGACCCCTGACTAGAGATAAGAAATAGTACAGTAGACATTGAGGACACAATAAAAGAGAGACACGCTTGCTGGAACTAACAAAGGGATGGAAGAAGCAGAGGAGCAAACCAGTGACATCGAAGACTGAGTAATGGAAATGAATCACATTGAACCAAAGAGAGAGAACAGAATTCTGCAACGTGAGATGAGACTAAGGGAACTCAGTGACTGCAGCAAAGATAACAATATTGATATTGTAGGAGTCGCAGAAGAAAGAGAAAAGGGGGCAGAAAATTTATTTGTGGAAACAATAGCTGAAAAATGCCCTAATTGGGGGAGGAAACAAACGTCCACATCCGGGAGGCTAGAGAATTCACATCGAAATGAAGAAAATCAGGCCAACATGCAGACATATTGTAAGCAAACTTGCAAATTACAGTGACAATAAAGAAAAACTCTTAAATGCAGCAACACAAAGAGACCTTCACTTAGAAGGGAAGACCCATAAGGCTAGCTACCAGATTTCTGAACAGATACTTGGCAAGCGAGAAGCAAGTGACATCACATATTCAAAGTGCTGAATGGAAAAATTAGCAGCCAAGAATACTCTATCCAACAAGTCTATCATTCAGAATGGAAGTAGACACAGACTTTCCCAAACAAAAACTGAAGGTGTTTGTACCACTAAACCAGTCCTGCAAGAAATATGAAGAGGGACTCTTTGAGTGGAAAGGAGAGACCAAAAGTGACACTATAGACGTAAAAGACACAAATCAAGTAAAACATGAATATTTTTGTAAAAAATAGTTAAGGAACTCACAGATATGGATTTGAAATATAATAACATCTACCAAAAACTTAGGGAGGAGAAAATAATGGGTTCCAAGGTAAATGACCATCAGCTTAATACAAACTGCTAAATGCAGAAGAGGTTATATACATAACCCAGCAGTAACCATATATCAGAATCCAGTCACAAATATGCTAAGAATAAAGATAAATAAATTAAAATACTTCACTAAAGAAAATAAGCAAAACATGAAAGACAGACAAGAAAGGATTGGAGAAAATCATTAGAAACCACAAGAAAACAGGTAATATAATGGCAATACATACATACATACATACATACATACATACATAGCAATCATTTCTTTGAAGGTAAATGGAATGAACGCTCCAATCTAGAGACATAGGGTGTAAGAACAGATGAAAAAAAAAACTAGAGTAACAATACTTGTATCAGAAAAAATACACTTAAAGTACATAACAAGAGACAGAGGAGGACGTTATATAACAGTAAAGGGTACAGTCCAAAAGGAGATATAACAACTATAAATATATCCCACAATTAAGTGGGATTTATTCCCAAGCTGCAAGGGTGGTTCAGTATTTGCCAATCAATCAATGTGATACAATATAACAACAGGAGAAAGGACAAGAACCATATGATCGGGGCACCTGGGTGGCTCAATCCTTTAGCAGTCCGACATCAGCTCAGGACATGACCCCATGCCTCGTGAGTTCAAGTCCCACATCGGACTCTGTGCTGAAAGCTCAGAGCCAAGAGCCTCCATCGAACTCTGTGTCTCCCACTCTCTTTCTGCCCCTTCCCTGCTCACACTCTGTCTCTCTCAAAATTAATAAACGTTAAAAGAAAAGAACCATACGGTCATTTCAATACATGAAGAAAAAGCACTTGACATACTACAACATCCATTCATGATTATAACCCCCCAAAGTAGGTTTACAGGGAACATACATCAATGCAATAAATGTTTTCTATGAAAACCCTGCAGCTATAATCAACCTTAATGGAGAAAATCTGAGAGCTTTTCCTATAAGGTCAGGGAAAACACAAGGATGTTTACCCTTACCACTTTTAATAAACATAGCATTGGAAGTCCAAGGTACAGCCGGCAGATAAATCAAACAAAACGAAACGAAAGAAAACAACATAAAGTAAATTAAAGTAAAAGAAAAGAAAAGAAAAAAAAAGAAAAGAGAAAAGAAAAGAAAAGAAAAGAAAAACTAATCCAAATCTGGAAGTAGTGAATCTTTCACACTTTGCAGATTACATGACATTATATATAGAAAACCCTAAAGAGTCCACCCAATAACTGCTAGAAGTGATAAATGAATACAGCAATGTCACCGGATACAAAATCATTGTACAGAAATCTGTTGCCTTTCTAGACAATAACGAAGCAGTAGAGAGAGAAATTAAGAAAACAGTCCCATTTACAGTTGTACACCAAATAATAAGGTATCTATGAATAAATCTATCCAAGCTGGTGAGCGACCTATACTCTGAAAATTATAAAACAGTGATGAAAGAAATACAAGATGACACAAAAAAATGGAAGGATATTCCATACTCATGGATCGGAAGTACAAATTTCATGGAAATGTCTATACTTCCCACAGCAACTGACACAACTAATGCCATCGCCATCAAAATAGCAACAACATTTTTCATAGAACTAGAACGGTCCTAAAATTTGTACAGAACCACAAAAGATCCAAATCTTCAGAGTAAACAACCTTTATGTGAAGTGATAATTATGGATGGAACTATGCCTCTGGATCTTCTGCTCCAAAACACAGTAGTCAGCCTAAGCATTTGTACAAACGTTAGACATATCCCACCCAAGGATCATTCTACAAAATACATTCTACAAACGTACCCTCAAAACTTTGCAGATTATGAAAAATAAGGAAAAATCTAAAAATCGCCATGGCCAAGTGAAGCCGAAGGAGACAGGATGACTGTCATGTGCCAGCTGGGATGAGTCTGGGACAGAAGAGGTTAAAACTGAAGCAATCTGAATACAAATACAAAGTTAGTTAATAGTACCATATCTCTTTGGGATATTGATTGTGATCATGTATCAACTTAGAGGACATCAATAGTCAGAAAACACTCTGATGTATGTGGAGACTCAATAATATCTTCCCAATTTTTCTGGTAACTAGAAACCCACCACGATTGAAAAGATGATTAGTAATCATGGTTTTATGTTTTCAACACCTAATATTATATGACTAGTTCTAGTATTAGTTACTAGTGATGGCCATGTACCTATTCTTGTTGTTCTTACTATTGTGTAATTTAAATAATAGCATTCATGGTACAGAAAACTCAATGCACGATATACACTTCATAGAAACATCCACTTTACATATTTTAAGGTAATAACATATGTAGACACCACTGTATTATGTGGTATGTAAATTAAGTGTTTTTCGGATCTGGAATGAACATGTCATTAAATGGCTTTCCATAAAGGCGGTTATCCTAGATAATGAATGATACTCAGATTTTACAGGATGTACTTCACATCATGCCTGAACAGTGTCCAAAAAAGAAAACATACGTACACACGGCCAGATGGATCATTGTGACTGGCTCACTTATTGTAAAGAATCCTTGCTTTAATATTTTCACGCATATTTTTTTTAGCAGGAATACAAGAGACTGAAATATTTTCAAATCGAAGAGATGTTCAAAGGCTGGAAGAATGATAGGGTGTTCAAGGGGTTTCAGAAGGAAAAGATGTGACCATGAAGTGGCAGTCACAGGCAAGCAGGTTTCTCTCGTCCACTTTGACAGGTTTTCATGAGGGGTTGTCCATCACAGCATGTGATATGCAAAAGGGTAAGACCCAGAAGTACCAGAAGGAAAGACACGCTTTAGGAAGAGGTGACTTGGAAAGGGTGCTTCTGTGCCTAAGTGATGGCTCAGAAACCTGGCTGGGTGTCCCTCGGTCAAGATTTCAGGAGGCCAGCAGTAACCTAGACTCACAAAGATCTTAGTAACATACATCAATATAATTTAGAGTCACAAAAATCTTAGAGCCACAGAGTTGATCTCCATCTATGATTAGGAGATGGTCACAGATTTACAGGATATGATCATTGGGCCAGCAGTAGATGGCTAAAATATTACTTAGGGTTATGTTTTTAATAAAAAAATTGATGTGAAAAAATATGGGTTTGGAACGTAAAGAAAACTCACAGGACCATCATGGAGTTCCTTACGTTAAGGCCTCATGTCACTAACCCTAAACTCATTCCTGTAGGAATGTAACCTTTACCCAGTCAGCAATGAAATTCCTAGTCATTGCTGGAAATTTAACTGATAGACCCCTGCCATGCCCTCAAGGAGGAAATCTCGCCTAAATAAGGTATTCCATGCCACTAAATTTGTTTTAAGTTTATTTATTTTGAGAGAGAGAGAGAGAGAAAGAGAGCACATGCAAGGGAGGGGCAGGAATAGAGGGAGAGAGAGAAGCCTATGACCACGAGGTCATGATCTGAGCCAAGATCAAGACTCGGACACTTAACCAAGCGATCCAGACCCCGAGAATGTGGAGTTTCAAAGGTTAGCAGGCTTGGCTGGGATACAGCCCTGAGGGCACTGGTCTAATCCTTGAGAGAAGGCAGCAAACTACTTACAGGCAGATGGCATGGAAACAGTGACCTGTACACCACCTGGTGCAAACAGTGGGGCAATTATACACTCATCATGGAGAGTATCCCTGAGAGGCAGTGTTCAGAACAAGGGGACAAAGGAGGTAGGACAGAGGAGGTGTGCGGGACCATTTTCCTCCTCTTCCCCACAGCATAAACACAGAGCCATCTGCTGGAAACAATGTCATCCCCACACTGGCTGCCTAAGATGCTTACACCAACCCCACATTCCTGTGCTCTGGTGAGACTGGCCTTCTAGGTCAATCAGGCTTGCCTAAGTCCCAATGGAGTGTCCCCTTCCCCAGGAGACCAGCGGAAGCTCATGACCACACCACCTCTCTTGACCAGACAGTTCTGCAGAGCTTCACTTCGAGTGGCAGTCATTTCAAGTCTCATTTAAGAAGCAGATCGGAGCTGACCTAGATAAAACTCAGCACATTCTGGCCAAGGACCATACATTGTCCATACAACTGGCCTGAAGGAAAGTGCAGCCAGAACACAAAACAGTGTACGCGACACACACCACAGACACTCCCTGATGTGTCAGGCCCTGGACACTAGATGACCTCCATTTCATAAAGCCATTCATCTCACAGGCAGCTAACATAATGAACTTTTGTAACACAGAGAAGGTAAAAACTCAGCCAAAATGCCAAGACAAGAGGAATGCATCCCAAATGAAAGAACAAGATAAGGTCATGGCCAGAGACATGGAAGGAACACTTCCAAACTCATTCTATGAGGCCAGCTTGGCCTTGAGTCCAAACTGGACAAAGATCCCACCAAAAAGGAAACTACAGACCAATTTCCCTGATGAACCTGGATGCAAAAATTCTCAACAAAAAGTAGCGAACCGGATCCAAGAATACATACAAATAATTATTCACCACAATGAATTGAATTTATTCCTGGGATGCACCACCAATTCAATATCTGCAGATCAACTGATGTGATACATCACATTGAGAAAAGAAAGGATAACAACCATATGATCCTCTCAATAGATGCAGAAAGAGCATTTGACACAATGCAGCATCCTTTCTTGATGAAAAAAAAAGCACGCATGAAAGGAAGGATAGAAAGATCTTGTCTGAATATCAGTATGTCCAGATATGAAAGTCTCACAACTAATATCATCTTCAATGAGAAAAACTGAGAGCTTTCCCCCTAAGGTCAGGAACACGACTGGGATGTCCACTCTCACCACTGTTATTCCACAAACTGTTGGAAGTTCTAACCTCAGCAAGCAGACAACAAAAGGAAATACAAGGCATCCAAATTGGCAAGGAGGGTCAAACTTTCCCTCTTCGCAGACGTGATACTTTCCAAGGAAATCCCAAAGACTCCATGGAAAAACCGTTAGGACTGATACTGGAAATCAGGAAAGTCTCAGGATATAAAATCAATATACAGAAGTTGATTGCATTTCTATACTCCAATAATGAGTCAGCAGAGAGAAATCAAGGATTGATGTACTTTACAACTGCACTGAAAACCATCAAACACCCAGGGGTAAACATAACCAAAGAGGTAAAAGATCAGTACACTTAAAACAATAGAGGAGCGACTGGGTGGCTCAGTCGGTTAGTGCCAACTTCGGTTCAGGACATGATCCCGCATTTGTGGGTCTGAGTCCCGTGATGGGCACTGTGCTGATAGCTCGGAGCCTGGAGCCTGCTTCAGAGTCTGTGCCTCCCTCTCTTTCTCTTTCTGCCCCTCCCCTGCTCATGTGCTCTCTCTTTCTCTCTCTCAAAAATGAACAAAGATTAAAAAAATAAAGGAACAAACCATACAACATCTATGAAAGAAATGGAAGAAACACAAAGAAACGGAAAAACATTCCATGCTCATGGATGAGAAGAATAAATATTATTAAAATGTCAATACTACCCAAAGCAATTGACACATTCAATGCAATCCCTATCAAAACAACACCAGCATTCCTCACAGAACTAGAACAAACAACCCTAAAATTTGTAGGGAGCCAGAAAAGACCCCAAATCGCCAAAGTCATGTTGAAAAAGAAAACAAAGCTGGAGACATTAAAATCTGGACTTTATGGTGTATTAGAAAACCGCAATCATCAAGACAGTATGGTACGGGCACAAAAACGGACACAGACATCAATGGAACAGAATGGGGAACCCATAAATGGACCCTCAAACATATGGCTGAGTAATCTTTGATAACACTGGAAAGAATATCCAATGGAAAAACAAAAGTCTCTTCAGCAAATGGTACCGGGAAAACTGGACAGTGAGAAGATTGGACCTGGACTATGTTCTTAAACCACACACACAGACACACACACAGACACAGACACACACACACACACACACACACACACACACACACACACACACCTCAAAATGGATGAAAGATATAAATGTAAGAAAGGGACCATCAAAATCCTAGCGGAGAAAACAGATAATCTACCTCCTTGATCCTGGCCACAACAACTTCTTGCTTGTCATGTCTCCAAAGCAAGGGCAATAAAAACCAAAATGAACTATTAGGACCTCAAGATAAAAAGCTTCTGAACAGCAGAGGACAGAATCAGCAAAACTGAAAGGCCACTGAATGAAATGGGAGAAGATATTTGCAGGTGACATATCAGATAAAGGGTTAGTATCCAAAATCTATAAACAATTATCACACTCAACACCCAAAAACCAAATAATCCGGTGAAGAAATGGGCAAAAGACATGAACAGACACTTTAAGAAAGATGACATCCAGATTGGTCACACATGAAAAGATGCTCAATCTCACTTGTCATCACTGAAATACAAATCAAAACCACAATGAGATATCCCCACACACCTATCAGAATGGCTAAAATTAACATCTCCGAAAAAGACAGATGTTGGCAAGGATGCAGAGAAATAAACGCTTTTGAAGTGCTGGTGGGAATGCAAAGTGATGTAGACACTCTGGAAATAGTATGGAGATTTGTCAGAAAAACTAAAAATAGAACTACACTAGGACCCAGCAATTGCACTACTACGTATTTATCCAAAGGATACACTAACGCTGAGTCCAAGTGGAACATGCACTGCAATGTTTATAGCAACATGATCAACAATAACTAAATTATGCAAAGAGCCCAAATGACCATTGACAGATGAATGGATAAAGAAGATGTGGTATAGTCATACAATGGAATATTACTCCGCGGTAAAAAGAATTAAATCTTGCTATTTGAAACAACATGGATGGAACCAGACTTGATTATGCTAAGCAAAATATGTTAGAGAAAGACACACATCATATGATTTCTCTCATCTGTGGAATTTAATACAACTGATGAACGTAGTGAAAGGAAAGCAAAAATAAGATACAAACAGAGAGGGAGTCAAACGATAAGAGACTCTGAAATACAGAGAAGAAACTCAGGATTCCAGGAAGGTTACTGAATAGGGGTATGGGCTAAATGGGTGATGGGCATTACGGGCGCACTTGGGATGAGTATTGGGTATATTTTGTACTTGATGGATCTCTAAATTCTACTGCTGAAACTTTATTCCACTATAAAGTAACTAACGTGGGCTTAAATTAAAAAAAAAGAAATATTAAAAAGAAGTAAATAAATGTACTACCAGTCAAAAGAAAAGAATATTTAAATCGGGCTCTTTGAGTGGAAATCTAGGACTAAAAGTGTTAGAGACAAGAAAGGATCAGAGAAAACATCAAGAAACAATGGCAAAACAACTAGTAGAATGGCACTCAATATATACCTATTAATAATCACTCTAAATGTACATGGACTAAATGCTCCAATCATAAGACATTGGATAGGGAGTCAGAATGGACAAAACAAACAAACAAACAAACAAACAAACAAACAAAAACAACACCTATCTAGATGCTGCCTACAAAGCTTTATTTGGACTTAAGTCACCTTCAGATTTAAAGTGAGAGGATGAAGAAACATTTATTATGCCAATAATGTCAAAAGAAAGCCAGTAGCAATACTGATATCAGGCAAAATAACCTTTAAAACCGAGACTCTATTTTGGCACACTTTGGGTAAATACCTAATAATGACATTTCATGAAGCCAGTATTTATAGCAGCATTATCAACAGTAGCCAAACTATAGAGAAAGCCCAAGTATCCATCAACTGATGAAGGTATATAGAAGTTGTGGTGTGTGTGTGTATGTATGTATACGGATATATACATATGTACATATGTGTACGTTCATATATACAAACATGTGTATATACAAAGAAATATAACTCAACTTCAAGAAGAATGAAATCTTGCCATTTGCAATGATGTGGATGGAGCTAGCATGTATTATGCTAAGTGAAATATGTCAATCAGAGAAAGACAAATACATGATTTCACTCATGTGGAATTGAAGAAAGAAAACAGATGAAAACATGGGAAGGGGGCAGGAAACGAGAAGAGTGGTAACAAACTACATGACTCTCTTAATGTTAGAGAAAAAAAAAAAACGAAGGCTCATGGAGGGAAATGGGTCAGTGCTGGGCTAGATGTGGGATGAGTATTAAGGAGAGCACTTGTTGGGATGAGCACTGGGTATTGTATGTAAGGGATGAATCACCAAATTCTGCTCCCAAATCCGAGAGTGCACTGTATGTCAACTATGACTTAAATTAAAATAAATAAATAAATAAATAAATAAATAAATAAATACAGCTTTAACAAGAGATGAAAACGGATGCTATCTCATACTAAAGGGGACAATGAAACAAGAAGATCCAATGATTGTAAATTTTGATGCACCCAACATGCGATCACCAAGTATATAAAATATTTAACAACAACCATAAAGGAACTGATTATTTATAATATAATGATAGTAGAGGACTTTAACACATCGCTCACATGAAAGGACAGAAGCTGTAAACAGAAAATCAACAAGGAAACAATGGCTTTGAATGACACACTGGACCAGATGGGTTTAACAGATATATTTAGAACACTCCATACTAAAATGGCAGAGTACATATTCTTTTCAAGCGCACATGGTACATTCTCCAGAATTGATCATATTCTAGGTCACATATCAGAAGAAGAACAGCAGAAGAAAGGAAGTAATAGAGATTCAGACAGAAATAAGGGATATTCAAACCAAAAAGACACTAGACCAAATCAATGAAACCAGGGGCTGGTTCTTTGAAAACAGAAATCAACATGAAAACTTCTAGGCAGACTTTTGAGTAAGAAGAGAGAAAGGACTCCAATAAATAAAATCACAAATAAGAAAGGAGAAATAACAGTCCACACCACAAAAATACAGTTAGAAGTTAATATTATGAACAACTATATGCAACAAATTGCACACTGAGAAAAATGGACAAATTCCTAGAAACACACAAACTACCAAAACTGAAACAGGAAGATACATAAAATCTGAAAACAGAAAGAAATCAAATCAGTAATAAAAAAAAAATCTCCCCCCAACACAAAAGTTCTGGGCCAGATGGTTTAACTGATGAATTCTACCACCCATTTAAGAAAGAGGTAATATGTATTCTCCTCAAATTATTCCGAAAAATAAAAAAGAAGGAAAACTTATAAATTCATCTTATGAGGCCATCATTACCCTGATACCAAAACGAGATGAAGCTTCCACTAAAACCGAAAAATGGCGGGGTGCCTGTGTGACTCGGGGTGTTTACTGTCCAACTCTTAATTTCGGACTAGGACATTATCTTGCGGTGCGTGGGTTCGAGTCCCATGTTGGACCCTGCCATGACAGTGTGGAGCATGGCCAGGATTCTCTCTCTCCCTGTCTCTCTGCCCCTCCCTCACTATATGTACTCTATCTAAGGAAAGAAATAAGCATTTAAAAAGATGTTTAAAACATTTTTAAATAACACTGCAGCCCAATCGCCTGATGGGTATGTATGCCGAAATTCTTATTAAAATACCTTCAAATTAAAGTCAACAATACATTAATAGAATCATTTGCCATAATCAAGTGGGATATATTCCTAGGCTGCAAGGGTGGTTCCACATTCACAGATCAATCAACATGATGCACCACAGTAATAGAAGAAAGGATAAGAACAATACGATGCTTTCAACAGATGCAGGAAAACTATTTGACAAAATGTCACATCCATTCATGATAAAACCCCTCAGCAAAGTACATTGAGAGTCAACCTACCTGCACATAATAAAGGTCATCTAGGAAAAACCCACAGCTCATCTCATCCTCAATGGGGAAAAATTGAAAATTTTTCCTCTAAGGTCAGGGACAAAACAGGGATGACACGTCTCACAACTGTTTTTCCACACAGTACGGGAAACCCTAACCACAGCACTCAGACAACAAAAAGAAATAAGAGGCATCCAAATCGGCAAGGAAGAAGTAGCACACTCACTATTTGGAACTGACATGATGTGTTCTATAAAAAAACATGAAAGATTCCCTTAAAAATTGCTAGAATTGATATATGAATTCCACAAGTCACAATATACAGAAATCAAGCAACATAGATGTATTGCATTTCTAACACAAATCATGAATTAACACAGAGAGAAAGTAAGGGATCAATCCCATTGACAGGCTCACAAATACCACAAGAAACCAGGAATAAACCTAACCAAAGAGGTGAAACACCTGTACTCTAAAGGCTATGAAACACTGATGAAATAAATGGAAGAGGACACAAAGAAATGGACATACATTTCATGTTCATGGATGGGAAGCACAAAATACTGTTAAAATGTCTACACTTCTCAAAACAATCTACACATATAATGAAATCCCTATCACACTAACAAAAACATTTGTGACAGAACAAGAACAAATCATCTCAAAATTTGTATGGAATAACAAAAGTCCCCAAACAGCCAAAACAAACTTGAAGAAGAAAAGCAAAGCTGGAGACATCACAATTCCAGACTTCAGGTAATATTACAAAGCTGTACTGATCAGAACAGTATGGTACTGACAAAACAACAACAAAAAAACACAGAGGCATAGATCAATAGAATAGAAACGCAGAAATGAACTCACACCTATATGGTCAATTAATTCTCAACAAAGCAGGAAAGAACATCCAATGGAAAACAAGATAGTCTTGGGACACAGGGGTGGTTCAGTCAACAAAGGGTGTGATTGTTAATTCAGCTCAGGTTATGATCTCAGGGCAGTGCAGAGCATGCGTAGGATTCTCTGTCTCCATTTCTCTCTGCCCTTCTTCTGCATGCTCTCTCTCAGAAATAAGTAAATAAACTTTAAAAAGGGCTCCTCAACATATGGTTTTGGAAAAACTGGACAGCATCCTGCAAAACAAAACAAAAACAACAATGGACCACTTTCTTTTTTTTTTAAATTTTTTAACCTTTATTTATTTTTGAGACAGGGAGAGACAGAGCATGAAGGGGGGAGGGGCAGAGAGAGAGGGAGACACAGAATCCGAAGCAGGCTCCAGGCTCCGAGCCGTCAGCACAGAGCCCGACGCGGGGCTCGAACTCGCGGACCGCGAGATCGTGACCTGAGCCGAAGTCGGCCGCTCAACCGACTGAGCCACCCAGGCGCCCCAAGGACCACTTTCTTACAACATACACAAAAATAAATCCAACATGGACAAAGACCTATATGTGAAACCGGAAACCATAAAAATCCCAGAGGATAACACGGGTAGTATCTTATTTGACATTGCCTGTGCAAATGTCTTTATAGATATATCTCTAGAGGTAAGGGAAACACAAGCAAAAATAATGAGGCTTCATAAAAATTCAAACCTTCCATCACCTAGGAAATAATCAACAAAACTAAAACACCTACAGAATGATATTTGCAAACGACATCAGATAAAGGGTTAGTGCCCAAAATATACAGTTATACAGCACCCAAACAATGAGAAATCTGATTAAAAATGGGCAGAAGACACGAATGGACATTTCCCGAAAGAAGACATATACCTGGCCAAGAGACACATGAAAAAATACTCAACAATACGGATCTTCAGGGAAATACAATTCAAAAGTACAATGAGATAACACAGCACATCTGTCACAATGACGAAAATCAATGAAGGATGAAACAGCAGGTGTTGCCAAGGAAGTGGGGAAAGAATAACCCTCTTGCACTGTGGGTAAGAATGCAAACTGGGGCAGCCAGTCTGGAAAACATTATGGAGATTTCTCAAAAAAAAAAAACACAACTGGAAATAGAAGTACCTTATGATCCAGCAATTTCACTACAAGGTATTTCCACAAAGAATACAAAATCTTCAAAGGGATACATGCACCATGATGTTTACACCAGTATTTTCTACAACAGCCAAATTACAGAAACTATCCAAGCATCCATCAACTGATGAATAAATTGAGATGTAGTCTATGGAATGTAATATTATTAGGCCGTAAAAACATGAAATCTTGTCATTTGCCATGAGCTGGATGGAGTGAGAGAATGTTATTCTGGGTGAAATAAGCCTTTCAGACAAAGACAAATACCCAATGATTTCACTAACACATGGAAATAAAACAAAACAAAGCGGGGGGTGGGCAGTGACAAACAGACTCTAACTGGGAAACAAACTGAGGGCTTCCAGAGCAAGGTGGGGAATGGGTGAAACAGCTGCTGGGGATTAAGAAGTGCACCTGGGATGAGCACCGGATGACGTGTGGAAGGGTTGCTCTATATTTTACACCTGAAACTAATACTACACTGTATCTTCACTCACTGCAATTTAAATTAAAGATAACGTACGTTAATGACAGGTATCTACCAGGTTTTCTGTAATTTGCAATCACTTAATTAGGTTGGAAAAATAACCATGCAACTTTTTAAAAAGCATGTATGATGTGGGGGACAGTTTGTGCCCTTACCTTGGTCTCTGGTTCTAGCAGGACTCGGAAAATGGGTCCCAGCTCATTCTTCTAGGAGTTCCCAAGACGAGCATTTCATGTATTCATGTCCTAACGGAATTCAGCTCCTGTTCTTCTGAATTTCTGTCAGGGTTTCTTCCCGGAAACAAGCCTGAATCTGGAACAAACCATCGACTGCATCGATGAGGTGATGTCGTGGGACTCCGCAATCCACAAGACCTTTAGTAAAATATGTCTTGTTCAAATACTGTCCAGGAAGGGCAGGAATGAAACACGGGAACAGCCCAGAAAATGCAAGGGTCTGTGCAGCTCAGCAACCAGCTTGCCCAGGGAAGCCACCCAGCGCCCATTCCTCAGCACTCAGTACAATAAGACAAATTCTCTCTGGCGACTCAGGAGATGCCAAGTTGCTACAAAGCTCCCAAGATCTCCCCTGGGGCGGGCGGCAAAACCTGCTGGAAATGCAGCTCTGCTCTCTGTACTCAGGCAGCTGAAGAGGCTCTGAGTACTCTGGGAGCAATCAAAGCCCTTCCTGCTCTCAGGTGCCCTGGGTCAGAAAAGCCGATGGTACACCTTCTGCTGGCCATCACTGCCTGGGCAGAGGAACCTGCCTCTCCGGGTCTGTGGTGCTCGAGCTCTCTCTGTTGGCCATCATGGGAATTTTTGAAATGTGCAAGGCCCTGGTCACTCAGCTGAGACACTGAAGGTGCCTGGGCAACTAAACCTGTTGTCCACATTGGGAAAGGTTTTAATGACAGGGCCTGGGACACAAAGAAATATTTTCCTCCTCCTTTCTTGTGAGTGAAGAAAGAAACCGAATTTATTAACGTAATGACATCATTTGTAATGGTTTAAGCAATGTTCACAGAAAAATAGACCGCCAATTTACACTTGCTGAGCAAGTGGTAATTGCGTTTACCACCAAAATACTTAGGTTAGATAAAGAATGAACCCCTTTGAGAGAGATACCGGCAGCAGCTATGGAATGAATGAGTCCTAGGGATACAAGGGACAGCCAATGTAATGGAGTCAATCCTGTAATAATACTGTTGCATGCTTTCACAGGATAGCTACACTTGTGCTTAAGTACAATATAATTCATAGACATATGGAATGACTACAATGTATGCCTAAAACTCATACAACAAATGTGTGAACAATATCTCAATTAAAAATAGACATCCTTTACACTATCTTTAATTTCTCCTTCTTTGCCAATAAACTATCATTCCTGGGGCGCTTGGGTGGCTTCGTCGGTTAAGCGTCCAACTTTGACACAAGACGTGATCTTGCAGTCCATGAGTTTGAGCCCCGCGTCAGGCTCTTTCCTGAGAGCTTAGAGCCTTGAGCCTGCCTCAGATTCAGTATCTCCCACTCTCTCCCCCCTCCCCAGCTTGGGCTCTCTCAAAAAAAGAAAAAAGAAACATTAAAAATGAAAATAATTCCTAATTTGGAATCTGTGAAATTCCATTTATACCAGATTCTCTAACATCACCATCTTGATGTGGGGAGCTTATCTGAAAAGTCACTAATAATATCTTTGATGACATATGTGACAAGGTCAGAATGAAACTTGCAGGGAGCTATGAATCAGTTGTGAATTTACAGTATGTATCCTTGGCTAATATTTCCAATGAAATGTGCTTTAGGGACACGGATGGATGAAATAATGTCCACCAGTCATAGGGGTAAATATCCTATAGGACCATTATGCCTTCAATTACTAATTGCCATCTCTTCAGAATTAAAAGAAAGCTTGGACAAGAAAATGTCTTTGAATTTCATGTAAGAGAAGACTAGAGTGTTTTATAGTGTTCACCTACCTTCTGGAATCCTCAGATTAGTTGTGGACAGGAGGATAGCAACCCACGATTGGGATGCACATCGCTGGTCCCAGAGGGAGGATATGGACCTTATTGTCAATTTTTTTTTAATCAATATCAGCAGTCCACCTATGCCAGGTACAGACTTCCGGACCTGGGGACAACATGATGCCTGGGTTCAGAACTTGAGGAAGGCCAGCTGGTGGGGGAGGGGGGAAATCCAACAGGGCCTGGGGCAGTGAGAGAGATGGCCCCAGGACACCTCCCCACAGGGCAGACTTGGAGTATACCTGCCAAAGAGCAGCACAATCTCCCTCAAGACATCCCTCTCCATGACAGATCATGAGGCTGAGCCTCACAATTCCAGAAGAAATGAGGGATACCCATCTGTTCAATTCCAATGGCTTCTGCAGAGCTTGAACCCAGGGATGTTGGAGTCTTGGGGTCATGGAACTCTGGTGACCATGATACAAGCCCTTTTTTCCCCAGCACTCAGAGCCACCTCATACATCCCCTCTCCCCTGATGCATCTAACGCCATCCACATACCTCGAGCAGGTGTCTACCTTCCTCTTTGTCACTGTTTCTCTATAACCACATCTCTCTATGTTTCTTCCTTTCAGTCTTTAGAAGTGGTGTAACATACGGTGCTAACCTTTATTCTTATACACATGAATATCCAATTTTCCCAGCACCAGTTATTCAAGAGACTATCACTACGTCATTTCCAAAGCACGACTGCAGCTGCACGAGAGGATTCCTGAGGCATATCCGAAGTGTCCCCCATACATTTGTCTGGAATTGGAACCCAAAGACTTATCCTGACTGACATCCTCCCTGGGGGCACCACTCAGCCCCTCAGGGAGACAATGGCACTCTTGTGGAATCAGTGCTTGGAGCCTCCTGGGACCTAACACTACCCGAAACCGTAACCCAAACCATATCCCTCAATCTACACTTAACCCTATCTCTAACCCTAACGCTGTACTTCTCCTGAAACTTCGCATGGCCCTCAATCAGCCTTCTAGGAAGATCATGAAACTGGAGTCGCTTCAGCCCTGGTGACTTCCCAGGACAGAACCCTAACCCTAGCTAAGGCTCTCTCCCCATGTGGAATAAATTTCAAGTCTGACAACAGCACACACATGAGATCGACAATCAGTGCAAAAATACTCGGCATGGAACATGGAAATTCACCATGTCATTTGCAAAGCGCGACTGCAGCTGCATGAGGATTCCTGAGGCCTACGTGTAGGGTGGCCAAAACATTTTTCTGGCCTTGGAACCCAAAGCCTAATGCTGACCGGCACCCTCCTTTGTGTAGTGCGCTCAACCCTTCAGGGAGACAACTGTGGGTTCAGTGCCTGGAGTCTCCTGGGACCTAACACAAACCCTATCCATGACCCAAACCATAACCCTCACCCTACACCTAACCCTATCTAGCACACTAACTCTATAGTGGACTCACAGCCACACATTTTCCCTCACTTCATCTTCCATGGAGTTAACAACACTGGTGTCGCTTCAGCCCTGGCAACTTCGCTGGACCCAATCCTAAACCCAGCTACGCTTCTCTTCCCATGGGGTCCCAATTCCAAAGTCTGACAATGCCATGCAGACGGGTTCAAGAATCGGTGCAGAAATACTCGGTATGGAGCGTGTAACATCACCATGTCGTTTCCAAAGCGCGACTGCATCTGCACAAGAGGATTCCTGAGGCCTACCCGAAGGATGGCCCATACATTCATCTGGCCTTGGAACCCAAAGACTAATCCTGACCAGCACCCTCCCTCATGTCCCTCACTCAGCCCTTTGGGGAGACGAAGGCTCTGCTGTGGTGTCAGTGCCTGGAGCCTCCTGGGACCTAACACTAACCCTAAACATAACCCTAATTGTAACACTCACCCTACACTTAACCCATTCTCTAACACTAACCATACACTTGATGCGCACCCTCCCGTGTGCCCTCATTTCAGCCCTTGAGGGAGATCACAAAACTGGAGTCGCTTGAGCCGGGTCTATTTCACTGGACCGAATCCTAACCCTAGCTAAGAATCTGTCACCATGGGGACCCAATTCAAAAGTCTGACAACAGCCCGCTCAAGGGTTCAAACATCGGTGCAGAAATATTCGGCATGGAACGTGGAACATCAGTATGTCATTTTCTAAGGGTGACTGCAGCTGCAAGAGAGGTTTACTGAGGCCTACCCGAAGGGTGGCCCATATATATGTGTGGCCTAGAATCCAAAGGCTAAGCATGACCGGCACCCTCCCTTGTGTCTTCCACTCAGCCCTTTGGGGAAACATCTGCACTACCTTGGGTTCAGTGTCTAGAGGCTCCTGAGACCTAAACCTAACAGAAACTCTAACCAGAACCCTCAGGCGAACCCAAACCCTATACGAACTCTAAGCATACACTTGAAGCGCACCGTCACATGGGCCCTCACTTAAGCCCTCCAGGAAGGTCACGAGACTGGTCTCGTCAACACTGGCGATGTCCCTGGATCGAACCCTAACCCTAGCTACGGCTCTCTCCCCTTGGGTACCCAATATCAAAGTCTGACAACCCCACGTGCCTGGGGTCCTGAAGCAGTGCAAGATCACCTGGCATAGAACCTGGAACATCACTATGTTGTTTCCAAGCGCCACTGTAGCTGCCCCTGAGAATTCCTGAGGCCTACCCGACCAGTGGCCCATACAGTTGTCTGGCCTTTGAAACCAAAAATTAATCCTGACAAGCACTATCCACTGTGCCCTCACTCAGCCCTTCAGGGAGAGAACTGCAGTGCTGTGGGGTCAGCGCTTGGATCTCCCTGGGAACTAACCCTAACCCTAACACTAGCCACGATTTCAACAGATCCCTAACCCTATCTCAATTCAAAGCCTACTCATGACCTGCACCTTCGCATGGGCCCTCAATACAACCCTCTATGGAGATCACAAGACTGGATTCACGTTGGCACTGGTGATGTCACTCAATCGAACCCCAAATTTAGCTAAGGTCTCTCCCCATGGGGACCCAATACCAAAGTCTGAAAACGCCACGTGTCTGGGTGCATGAAGCGGTACAGAATCCCTCGACAAAAAACCTGGAACATCACCATGTCCTTTCAAAGGCCTGGCTGCAGCTGCCCAAGGGGATTCCTGAGGCCTCCCTGAAGGGTGACCGATACATTTGTCTGGCCTTGGAACTCAAAGACTAATCCTGACCGGCATCCTCCCTTGTGTACTCCACTCAGCCCTCCGGGGAGACAGTTGCTCTGATGTGGGGTCAGTCCTGGAGTCTCCTGGGACACACCCTAACCCTAACCATAATCCTAACCCTAGCCCTCAACCTACTCCTAACCCTATCTATCACACTAACTCTACAGCAGGCCCACAGCTGTGCATGTGCCGTCACCTCAGTCCTCCATGGAATTCATGATACTGGTGTCGCCTCAGCCCTGTCGATGTCCCTGGTCCGAACCCTAACCGTAGCTATGGCTCTCTCCCCATAGGACCCAACTCCAAAGTCTGACTACAACACGCACACGGGTTCGAAAATAGGTGCAGAAACACTTGGCATGGAACCTGAAACATCACCATGTGATTTCCAAAGCACGAGTGTGTCTACAAGAGAGTATTTCTGAGGCCTACCTGAAGAACGTCCCATACATTTGTCTGGTCTTGGAACCCAAAGACTAATCCTGACTGGTACCCTCCCTTGTATACTCCACTCAGCCCTTCGTGGAGACACGTGCACTGTTGGGGTTTCAGTGGCTGGAGCATCCTGGGTCCTAAGTCTAACCCTAACCTTAACCCTAACCATAACCCTCAACCTACACCTAACCCTGTCTCATTAAAAAGGACACATCAGAATCAGAGGGCTCCCAGAAGATGAAGAGAGAGACAAAGGGGTAGAAGTGTTAAGTCAGCAAATCATAGCGGATATATATATTTTTTTTACCTAGGAAAAGGCACAGACATTAATGTCCAGGAAGCACAGAGGACTCTCATAAGATTCCACAAAAATCCACCAGTAAAAGGAATATCATATTCAAATTCACAAAATACTCAGGCAAGGAAAGAATCATGAATGCAGCAAGGGAAAAAAGTCCTTGACCAACAAGGGAAGACAACAAAGATCAGGTTTGCAGCAGACCTACCCACAGAGGCTTGGCAGGCCAGAAAGGAGTGGCAAGATATACTCAATGTGCTGAATCAGAAAACTATGCAGCCAAGAGTTCCTTATCCAGCAAATCTGTCATTCAAAATAGAAGGACAGATTAAAAGTTTCCCAGACAAATAAAACTTAAAGGAGTTCGTGACCACTAAGCAATTCCTCAAGGAATATTCAGGGGGGCTCCCTGAGGGGAGAAAAGATAAAAATAAAAATAAAAAAACACCAAAAGTACCAAAGACTGGATAGCACAAACAAATACCACAAAATCCAGCGCTACAAGACACATAATGGCAATAATCTCATATCTGTGAGTACTCACTCTAAACGTCAATGGCATAGATGCTCCAATCAAAAGACACAAGGTAACAGGGTGGGGAAAAAGCAAGGTCCATCTATATGCTGTTTACAAGAGACCCATATTATACCTAAACACACCTTCAGATTGAAAGTAAGGGGCTGCAGAACCTTGTATCATGTTAATGATAGCCAAAGAAAGACAGAGTAGCCTTACTCATATCAGACAATCTAGACTTCAAAATAAAGACTGTAACAAGAGATGAATAAGTGTGTTGTATCTTAATTGAGGGGGTCTACCCACCAAGAAGAATTAACAATTGTAAACATTTATGCTCCCAATGTGAGAGCACCCAAAGATATAAATCAATTAGTCACAAATATAAAGAAGCTCATTGATAATAAAACCATAATAGTATGGGACTTCAACACCCCATTATGACAACAGAAAGATCATTTAAACAGAAAATCAACAAACAAACAATGGATTTGAGTGAGACACTGGACCAGATGGATTTAGCAGTTATATTCAGAACATTTCATCCTAAAGCAGCAGAATGTACATTCTTCTCCAGGACACATGGAACGTCTGCAGAATAGATATCATACTGGAAAACAAATCAGCCCTCAACAAGTACAAAAAGTTCGAGATCATACCGTGCATATTATCAGACCACAATGCTATAAAACTCAAATTCAACCACAAGAAACAATTTGGAAAGATAACAAACACTTGGAGACTAAAGAACATACTACTATAGAATGAATGGTGCAATACAAGCTGGTGCAGCCACTCTGTAAACAGTATGGAGTTTCCTCAAAAAACTAAAAACAAAACTACCCTACGACCCAACAATTGCACTGCTAGGCATTTATTGAAGGGATACAGGTGTGCTGTTTTGAAGGGACACATGCACCACCCCCATGATTATAGCAGCACTGTCAACAATAGCCAATGTATGGAAAGAGCCCAAATGTCCACCAATGGAAGAATGGATAAAGAAGTGATATATATATATATATATATATATATATACACACACACACACACACACACACACACATATATACACACACACACACACATATATTGATATGTATAGGTGATATATATATATATATCACATATATATGAGTGATATATATGTATATGTGTGTGTGTGTATATATATATATATATATATATATATATATATATATATATATGACTGAAATCTTGCCATTTGTAACTACGTGGTTAGAACTGTAGGGTATTATGTTAAGTGAAATTAGAGAAAGACAAAAATCATATTACTTCACTCACATGAGGACTTTAAGAGACAAAACATGTGAACATAAGGGAAGGGAAACAAAAATAAAATAAAAACAGTGAGGGGGACAAAACAGAATGGACTCATAACTATGTAGGACAGACAGAGTGTTACTGGACGGGATGTGGGAGGGGGTTGGGCTAAATGGGTGAGGGGCATTAAGGAATATTCTCATGAAATCATTGTTGCACTATATGCTAACTAATTTGGATGTAAATTTTAAAACATAAAAAATAAAATTAAAAAAAAGGAATGAATGGGTGAACCAAGAAGTTAAAGAGAAAATTAAAAAATACATGGAAGCCAACGAAACGGATAACACTGCACCCCTAAGCCTCTGGGATTCAGCAAAGATAGTCTTAAGAGGAAGTTTATAGCAATCCAGGCCTTCCAAAAGAGGTAAAAAGGTCTCAGATACACAGCCCAACGTTATACCTTAAAGAGCTGGAAAGAGAACAACAAATAAAACCAAAACCAGCAGAAGACAAGAAATGATAAAGATTACAGCAAAAATCAATGCTATCGAAACTGAAGACAAAAACAAAAACACAGACAGAAAAAACAACAACAAATAACCACCCTCCACCCACACACAAAAGAGTAGAACAGATCAATGAAACCAGAAGCTTGTTCTTTGAAATAATTAATAACATTGATAAACCACTCGCCAGTTGGATCAAAAAGAAAAAGGAAAGGACCCAAAGAAATAAAATCACGAATGAAAGAGGAGAGGTCACAACCAACACAGCAGAAATACAAATAATAAGAGAATATTATCAGCAAATATATGCCAATAAAATGGACAATCTGGAAGAAAGAGACAAATTCCTAGAAATATATAAACTAACAAAACTGAAACAGGAAGAAATAGAAAATTTGAACAGACCCATAACCAGTAAAGACATTGACTTAGTTATCAAAAATTTCCCAAGAAAAGAGCCCAGGGCCAGATGGCTTTCCAGGGGAATTCTACCAAACATTTAAGGAAGAGTTAACACCTATGCTCTTGAAGCTGTCCCAAAAAAAGAAATGGAAGGAAAACTTCCAAACGTTTTCTCTGAACCCAGCATTACCTTGATTCCAAAACCAGAAAAAGACTCACTAAAAAGGAGAAGTATACACAAATTTTCATGATGAACATGGATACAAAAATCTTCCACAAGATATGAACCAACCAGATCCAACAATACATTTAAACGTTACTCACCACGACCAAGTGGGATTAATACCTGGAATGCAAATCGGGTTCAATATCCACAAAACAATCGATGTGAGTTATCACATCGATAAAAGAAAGGACAAGAACCACATGATCCTCTCAATAGATGCAGAGAAAGCATTTGACAAAATACAGCATCCTTTCTTGATAAAATCCCTCAAGAACGTAGGGATAGAAGGATCATACCTCGAGATCATAAAAGGCATATATGAAAGACCCGACGCTAATATATCCTCAAAGGGGCAAAACTGAGAGCTTTCCTCCTAAGGTCAGGCACAAGACAAGGATGTCCACTCTCGCCACTGGCATTCAACATAATATTGGAAGTCTTAGCCTCAGCAATCAAACAACACAAAGACATAAAAGGCATCCAAATCGTCCAGGAGGAGCTCAACCTTTCACTCTTCATAGATGGCATGAAACTCTATGTGGAAAACCCACAATAGTCAACAAAAAACTGCTAGAAATAATACAGGAATTTAGCAAACTGGCAGGATATAAAATCAAAGCACAGAAATCAGTTACATTCCTACGCACCAACAATGAAGCAAGAGAAAGAGGGATCAGGGAATCGATCCCATGTAAAATTGCACCAAAACCCATAAAATACCTAGGAATAAATCTAACCAAGTAGTTGAAAAATCTATACACTGAAAACTATAGAAAGCTTATGAAAGAAATTGCAGATGGCAAACACACAGAAAAGACAAATATTGCATGCTCCTGGATAGGAAGAACAAATAGTGTTAAAATGTCAAAAGTACCCAGAACAATCTACATAGTCAACACAATACCTATCAAAATAACACCATCATTCTTCACAGAGCTACAACAAAGAATCCTACAATATGTATGGAACCAGAAAAGACCCTGAATAGCCAAAGCTATCTTGAAAAAGAAAACCAAAGTAGGAGGCATCACAATCCTGGACTTCAAGCTGTATTACAAAGCAGTAATCACCAAGACAGTATGCTCTTGGCACAAGAACAGACACCCAGATGAGTGGAAGAGAATACGAACACAGAAATGGACCCAGAAACGTACGGCCAACTAATCTTTGACAAAAAGGATAGAATATCCAATGGAATAAATACAGTCTCCTCAGCAAGAGTGCTGGGAAAACTGGACAGCGACATACAGAAGAATGAGTCTGGACCACTTTCTCACACTCAAAATGGACGAAAGACACTCAAAATGGATGAAAGACCTAAATGTAACACAGGAAGCCATCAAAACCCTCGAGGAGAAAGCTGGCAGAAACCTCTTTGATGTTTGCTTCCACAACTTCTTAGTCAACAAGTCTCCAGAGGCAAGGGAAACAAAAGCAAAAATGAACAATTAGGACCTCATCAAAATAAAAAGCTTCTGCACAGTGAAGGAAACAATCAGCAAAACTAAAAGGCAACCAACAGAATGGGAGAAGATATTTGCAAAAGACATATGAGATAAAGGATTAGTATGCAAAATCTATAAAGAACATATTGAACTCAATACCCAAAAAACAAGTAATCCAGTGTAGAAATGAGCCAAGACATGAGCAAACACTTTCCAAGGATGACATCCAGATGGCCAAATGAAACATGAAAAAATGCTCAACATCACTCATCATCATGGAAGTACAAATCAAAAACACAATGAGATAACACCTCACCCCTGTGAGAATGGCTAACACTAACAACTCAGGCAACAACAGATGTTGGTGAGGAAGCGGAGAAAGAGGAACTCTTGCACTGCTGGCGGGAATGCAAACTGGCACAGTCACTCTGGAAACCAGTAGGTAGGTTTCTCACAAAATGAAAAAGAGGACTACCCTACAACCCAGCAGTTGCACTGCTAGGTATTTATCCAAATGATACAGATGTGCTATTTTGAAGGGAAAGGTGAACCCCAAAGTAATAGAAGTACCATCAACAGCAGCTAAAGTATAGAAAAAACGCAAATGTCCATCGATGGATGAATGGATAAAGAAGATGTGGTGTACACACACACACCACACACACACACACACACACACACACACACACGCACACGCACACACACACACACACACACACACACACACACAATAGAGTATTGCTTAGCAATCCAAAAGAATAAAATGTTGCCATTTAACCTGCATGGATGGAACTAGAGGGTATTATGCTAAGCGAATTTAGTCAGAGAAAGACAAATATTATAGGACCTCACACATATGAGGACTTTAAGATACAAAACAGATGAATATAAGGGATGGGAAGCAAAATAATATAAAAACATGGAGGGGGTCAAAAACATTAAAGAAAACCTCTTAAATGTGGAGAATAAACAGGGTTACTGGAAGGACTGTGGGAGGGCTGATGTGCTAAATGGGTAAGGGACTTTAAGTAATCTACTACTGAGATCATTGTTCCACATTATGCTAAGTTGGATGTAAATTTTAAAAATAAATTAACTAACAATTAAAAAAAATTAACCCAGTTAATAAAAGACATCCCAACAGAATATTGTTGAAAAGGTATCAGTCATGAGTCCTCACTAAGGTTTGTACCTAAGTGGCTTTCTTAATTTCTCTAGTTTCTCATAAATATGGACAGTGCGCTCTGACACAAATCTGCTCTTGCCCTGCCTCAAGGTGAGCAGAAAGAATATATTCACCTTTGACTTGGCTTGTTAAAAAGAAAAGAGAAAAGCAAATTCATTTAACATAAAGCAAGTTTTACTCATGATGCAAAATCTGCTTGACTACTTTGGACATAATGTATTGCATTTGTTTATGGCTGACTTTGCCTAAATTAGTGAATCTATTTAAATGACCAAATATTGCACATTTCACTTAGTTGCAAACACACACACACACACACACACACACACACACACACACACAAATAGCATGAAACAAAAGTGAATAGGATATAACATAAATGCAGTAAGGACATAAAAGATTAGTTTTCCTATAAAACATAAAATAACTGCTTTGGCAACAGTTTTCCATTTGATAACTTCACAAGCAAATTTATATTGACTTCCAATTTATTAGCCATTTTTTGAAATACTATGTTTAATGATAACTCTAAATACAAATGGGATTATTTTTCAGAAAGAGGGAAACATTTTTTTCTCCTTAGTATATTAATTAAGCTGAAAACTGAAAGGATATCAGTTTTGTAAAAGACAATCCCAACAGACAACATTGTTGGTGTCTGAACCATCATGTCAGTAAAAGTAGTCAGTGAGGCTGTATCCTTGACTGAAAATCATGCACCATTTGTGGAGGGAACACCAGAAACTCTCCTCCAACGTGATGGTTGTCATTCAGGAGCTGTATTTTTTTTTATTTGATGAAATGGCATGTTCAAACTATCTTTATCATGACTCCAGTCTCTGGTTTTTTAAGTCCAGGTCAGTTCTAAAATGGTCTTAATTCATTTGCCTTGGGTAACTTCTCTTAATCCTGAATACCCAAGTAAAAGAGACCTCAAATCAATTTTTTCATCATTAAAGAAAATAGGTCTACCAAAACGACATATTCCAAACCTTACTAGCTATGATAGTATGCTCATCTCTTCCAAGTTACTAAAAGATTACTGATTGTATTCAGCTTAATGGTCAACCTGGCATTTAATGGGAGCCTAGGGAAACAACAGTAATGTATTTTTGGAATTTCAGGCTATTTCTTTGTTTCAATCAGCAGTCACTATAAATATGTTATGGTCTACAGATTTATTCTAGACCTATTTTCTATGTTTAAGTTTATATTTGAGAGAGAGAGAAAGAGCATGAGCCAGGGAAGGGCAGAGAGAGGGAACACAGAATCGCAATCAGGCTCCAGGCTCCCAGCTGCCAGCACAGAGCCCAACATGGACCTCAAAGTCACCAACAGTGAGATCATGACCTGTGCCAAAGTCAGAGGATTAACCAACGGAGCCACACAGATACCCGAAGACCTATTTTAAATTTGCAAATATCAGACTCCAAAAGTACTGACTATTATCTAAGCCTTTAGCTCATTCACAAGTTGCAATGACTTTGAACAAAAGTAATTTTGATAAGATGCGCTAGTCTTCTATTTTTAGGAGCTACACAGACATAGAAGCAGGAAACCAACAGCTTCCTCATACACAACTTAAGAATCATCTCTACACCCCTGATGCCAATTTAAAACAACCATTATATGGCCACTTGATCAACATTCATAAGGTCATGGCAATGGTTTGGAAATGCCAAATGAAACCAGAGCTCAACACATGTAAGGAGTCACACCATGACCCTTAGGATTTCCATCTACATGTCCAAATGACAACTATTAACAGCTGCTTTCCTGTCAATTTAATGATGG
The DNA here is from genome assembly GCF_022837055.1 of Prionailurus viverrinus. NCBI lineage: Eukaryota > Metazoa > Chordata > Mammalia > Carnivora > Felidae > Prionailurus > Prionailurus viverrinus. The sequence goes on along the minus strand of NW_025927641.1, from coordinate 46,115 downwards.
TACAACTTGCATGAATGCAAATATAACATACTTTTTAAAACAAAGATCATTCTGAAATAGACAATCTATGCAGAAAAATCCTAAGTTCTATTTCAAACAATCAGCTGCACCCAAAGAAAGAGCGATACTCTCTTAACTATAAATAACTTACTTTCAAAATCTACAACGTGTTTTCACCAATACAGCTCAGTCATGTTACCAAGAACACATGGTAAACTCTTACAACAAAGGCAATGACCTTTTCCTCCATATTGTAGGAAAAAAATAACCGCTATTATCTTGACGTTATGAATTCATTGTATAACTCAGACCTGTTACAAAGGAAACAAACTCACTCAGTATTCTTACTGGCTAAATTTTGCAAAGGGAATAATACGTTTATATAATCATTAAGGATAACAGAAATTATAGCAGTAAAAAATCAAAGGATGTGAGAATGAAATTCAACCTGTGGGTATAATTACTCAGATACTAGACTTAATCCCATTTCCTGAATTGTTGCACCAGCTTTACACGTACCATTGCTTATATCATACCAGGCTGAAGTATGGCTTTTCCCCGTTCATCTTGGGGACATATTGTAGATGAAAGAAAGTGGGCTTTGGAGCCCATAAGAACAAAGTTTTCCAAAGGACAGCACTTACTAGTACTGTGATCTCAGAAACATGACCTACTCTCTTTTGAGCTTCAGATTGTTGATTTTCAAAATGAAAATAATCATACTTACCTCACCTGGAGGTTATGATGTCCGTGCTAAAGATGTAATTCCAGTGCCAGCCAGGAACGTGGAGTATAGAGGTAGAGGGAAGATGCAAGTCTATACAAATAAATAGAGTTATAACTTGGGCTAAGGGCAAACTGGGATTAGCACTGTGTGAGCAAATAACGGGCACAAGGGCATAGAGAAAAAAAAAACCCACGTAGGTAGTGACTAGGTACAACAGACAGAAACCTGTGATGGAATGGATTTGCCCCCAAAATCCATACATTGAAGTCTTAACTACCCATGGGACTGTACTTGGATACCAGATCTTGAAAGGTAAAGTGGAGGTCGAATGAGCTCATTTGTGGGGAGGGACTCTAGTCTGATAACCGGTGTCCTATAGGAAGAGAGTGGGCAACTACACACACAGAAGGAAGACCACGTGAAGACAGTGGGAAGGAGGCCATCCACCAGTCATGGAGAGAGGACACCCACCCTGGCCACACCTTGATCTGAAGTGTGAGAAAATAAATAAATCAATTTCTGTTGCTTAAGCCACCCAGTCTGTGGTACATTGTGATGGCGGACCCAGCAAAATAATAAGAAATCCTAATATTTACTTGCTCAGCAAATAGTGTGTGAGCCTTTGAAGGAGTTGGGCACTGTTCGAGGGCCCTAAGGAACCAGCCCTAAACAAAGCTAGTTTGGTCTTTGGATCCCATGGAGCCGATAATCTGACAGGGACTACAGTAGGCGACATCCAGCAAGCAAGAAAGAAAAACAGATGGTGCCAAGGGCCAGGAAGAAAAAGAATGCAGGAAAGGGATATGGGGTGTTCAGGTCGGAGAAGGAACAGTTTTCAGTTTTACATAGAGAGCTAGCAGAGACTCCACTGAGCAGTTGATGTCAGAGCAAGGTTATGACAGAAATGAGGGAGTATGTCTTGTTGGCACGTGGAAGTATATCCCCGACAGAGAGAGGCAAAGTGAGTGCAAAGACCTGAAGCAGGAGTATGTGCCTGACAAGCTCAGGGAACAGGGAGGGGCCAGTGTGGCAGCAGCCCAGTAAAAAAGGGGAGGGGAATAGGAGAAGCCTACAGGGAGGTAGCAGAGTCTGGGGAGGGTAGCACCTGTGTGGTGCAGAGCTGGAGTCAGGTGTCTGGAGACATGAACAGCTGTGGGCAGCACATAAAGACTTAGAGGCCCCAGATGCTGGCATATAGAAGCCTGAGGCTAGCTGAGATCACCACAGAGTAAGGGCGGATGGAAAGCAGATGGGGGACAGGAAGAAGATGAGGACCTACCAACACAGACACTGGTGAGCAGCGGCCCAGACGGTGGGAGGAGGAAGGAAGTAATTTTTAAAGAAAGGGGGTAATCAAGTGAGACCGTAAAATGGTGCCACGTAATCCACATACTGAAGTTTGAGACTTCACTGTGACCTTCAGCTATGTGTGTCATCCATTAAAGAGATGAGAAGTAGGGACGAGTGGGAGAGGAAGCCCATTCAGACTCAGCTGACAGAGAAACAAGGGAAGTTCTGCAGGCACCGGCACGTGCACTGCTAGGCATAGGAAGACAAAGCAGGTGGTGCTGGATGGGAAGTGATTGCTCCCCGTGGGCCGGGAGAAACAGCTGCAGGTGCACAGGAAACACTAATGCTAGTATGTGCCACGCGAAATATTTGTACTTGCTTAAGCTCTATCAGAGCAGATAACCATGGACAGTTAACCATGAGATAAAAATAACCTAACTGTAAAGTCAATATCAAACCAATTGTTGACCCAACACAGATAGGCAATCAAGGAAAGATGAAACGAAGTAAAAGGAACTCAGCGAACACAAACCCCACCTGTTTACCAGTAAAATCACCTCTAGCATTTCTAGTTTTAGAGGCCCCGCCTGCCTAGGGACATTCATGAAATGGCCATGGTATCCTGACCGTGGAAAAGTAGCATAATCACTTGTTTCCTAAATAGTGACTCATTTGAATGGCCACACGAGGGTTTTAGTCTCTTCCAATCGGTGAAATGGACCTTCCCGTGAAGAGGCGGATATAGGGCAAGAAGACAAGTAGACTGATGGAGCTGCTTTAAAATGTTTTTAGCTTCACTGTTTTTTTGAGAGAGAGACAGAGAGACAGACAGACAGAACACACGTGGGGAAGGGGCAGACAGAAAGTGAGACACAGTATTTGAAGCACGCTCCGTGTTCAGAGTCATCAGCACAGAGGTGAAGCAAGGGTTCAAAACCACAAACCGTGAGACTATGACCTGAAGTGGGACACTTAATCCACTGAGCGGCCAAGGCAGTGCAAAATACGTCTGGCCTAAAAGGAACATCAAGGCTACATCGCCTATGAAGGGGTGCAGAAGGGGCACATGCATGATCCCCTCCCATGCCAAGGTGTGGGAAAGAACATGAGTGACACCCCTCCATCACAGAGACAGTGGTGCAATGGTGACCCCCTCCCTTGATGTGGGAGGGCGCAAGTGTTAACCCCCTCCTGTCCAAAGGGGGGGAAAGATAATGCTTGAAAACCTTTCATACCCAGGGTGGAGGAAGTACTACCTAAGCCTTACCCTACCCCTTATGTCAGTGCCAACCCTAACACTTACCTTAAGAGATGTGTGTTTCTTCAGCTGTGAAAGTGAAAGAACCATTCGTGAAATATCACATTTAATAGTGACACCACTACTCTCTCCCTAAAAGGTGGCACTGTGCATGGGTGACCATCTCACACACCAACCAGGGGCAAGGCAGAATCCTGAACCACCTCTGGCGTCAAGTGGGGTGGGGCACATGTTTGAACGCCCTCCAATGTTGAGGGGGGTTATGTGCATGTGTGAACACCCTTCCCACCGAGGTAAGTGGGGCCAAGCATGAACACTGTCCCTTGCCGAGGGAGGGTTGTGTGCCTATACAAATGGTCTGCCTCACAGAGCGGGGGTTGTGGGCATGCCTGAACCCCCTTTGGCAGGGAAGGGGGACTTTGCACCTGCGTGAACAGCATCCTGGCGAGGGGAGCAGGGAGCATACGTCAACGCCCTCCCTGGCCGCATTTCTTCAGCTGTGTTTCTTCAGCTGTGAAAGTGAAAAGAACCATTCATGAAACATCCCATTCAATAGTGACATCAGTACTTCCTCCCTGAGGGGTGGCGCTGTGCATGGGTGACCGACTCACATGCTGACAGGGGGCCAGGCGGAAGCCTGAACCACCTCCTGTGCTAAGTGGGGCAGGGCGCATGCACCAACGACCTCCCTGGCTGAGGTAGTGGTTCTGTGCATGCCTGAACACCCTTCCTTGCCCAGCGGAAGGGGGCACATGTGCAAATGCCTTCCCTCATTGAGGGGAGCTGTGTGCATGCGTGAACATACACCAGTAGGGGGGGCTGTGCGCATGCCTGTACAGCCTCCTGTGGTAGTGGGCAAGGAGCATGCATGCATGCCCTCCCTCACTGATGGGGATTGTGCTCATGTGGAAACGCCCTACCTCTTGGAGCAGGAGTTTTGCGCATGTGTGAACACTCTTCCGCCAGTAGGGAGAGCTGTGCACATGTGTGAACAGCACCCAGGGGTATGGGGCGGGGCCTACGTGCGAATGGCATCCCTCCCCTAGCCGGGGTTCACACTTTCGCCACAACGGAGGCTGTGCACATCTATGAACACCCTCCAGCGCTGAGGGGGTAAGGTGCATAGGTCAACACCCTCCTGTGCCAAAATGCGTATGCGGCACACGCTTGAACCATTCCCTTGTGGAGGGATGCATGACGCGTATGTGACTGCCCTCCTTCATGGAGGGGTTGTTGTGTGCATGCATGAATACCGTCCCTCACTGACTGGTGGCTGTGCTCATGCATGAACACCCTCCTAGGCAGAGGGGGGCGGGGCAGATGCGTGAATATTCCCCCATGCTGACGTGTCACGTCACATAGGTCAACACCTTCCCATGCCAAAGTGGGGGGATGGTGCACATGGGTGAACGCCCTTCCGCCAGGAGGGGGCCTTACACACACGAGAACAAACTCCCGCACTAATGGGGCAGGGTGTGTGCACAAACGCCCTCCGTCAACAAGGAGGGTTGTGCGTGAGAACACCCTTCTACACGGACGGAGGGCTGTATCCATCTGTGCCAGGGGGGGCATGGAGTATTAGTGAAACACCTGTCGTGCAGAGAGGGGGAGCAAGCATGACCTAACCCTTACCCTAAAGCCTAAATGTAATGCTAACCCTAACCCTTACCTTAAGTGATGCATGCTTCTTCAGCTGTGAAAGTGAAAAGAATCATTGATGAAAGGTCACATTTGATAGCGGCAACAGTACTCCCTCTCCGAGGGGTGGCACTGTTCATGGGTGACACCCTCCATCACCGAGGGGATGAGAAGCATGTGTGAACCACCTCCCATGCCGAGGGAGACAGGGCACAGGTGTCAACACCCTCCCTCACCTTGGGACGGGTGGTGCAAATGTGAGAATGTGTGAACGCACTTACAAGCTGAAGAGGATGGGGCACGTGTGTGAACACCCTCCCACCCTGAAGGGGGCAGGACACATGCATGAATATTCTCCCACATTGAGGGGTGGTGCTATTGCGTGAATACACTCTGGAGACGAGGGGGTGGGTGTGGAAGCATGACCTAACCCTTACCCTAACTGTTAATGGTAATGCTAACCCAGACCCTTACCTTAAGAGTTGTCTGCTACTTCAGCTGTGAAATTGAAAAGAACCATTCATGAAACGTCACATTTAATAATGGCATCACTATTCCCTGATTGAAGGGTGGCACTCTGCATGGGTGACCTCCTCCCACACCAAGGTGGGGCTGTGCACATGCGTAAAAACCCTCCCTGCTGAGGTGAGCAAGACACATGCATGAACCATCTCTCATGCAGAGGTGGGGTGTGCCCATGAGTGAACACCCTCCTGACCCGACAGGTGGTCATGCACATACGTGAACAATGTGTCCCGAAAGGGGGATCCACGCATGTGTGAAAGCCCTCCCCAGCGGAAGTGGAGTGGAGCACGTGCTTCAATATTTTACCACTCTCAGGGATTGGGGTGAAAGGGTGAACACTCTCCCTTGCTCAGGTTAGTGGGGTGATGTGTGAAGTCTTCCCGTGCTGAGGGGGGAGAGCAAGTATGACCTAGCCCTTATCTTAACCCCTAACTGTAATGCTAACCCTACCCCTGACCTTAAGAGAAGCATGCTTCTTCAGCTGTGAAAGTGAAAGCAGCCGTCCATGAAATGTCAGATTTAATAGTGGCATCACTACTCCCTTGCTGACTAGTGGTGCTATGCACAGGTGACCCCCTCCAGCGCCTGAGGGGGGAGGGCACATGCGTGAACCCCCTCCCACGCTGGGGGGCAGGTTCATGCACCTACCTGAACACCTTCTCAAGCCAAGGGGTCACTGTGCTCATGCGTGAACACCTCCTGAGCCAAGGAGGGCATGGTGCATGGACAAATGCCCTCCCTCGCCAAGGGTTGTGGTGTCCATGCATGAACACCCTCGCACACGAGATGGGTGCAGGCGCATACATCAACATCCCCGCTGAAGGGGACTGGTTCCTATTGGTGAACACCCTCCCGAGATGAGGGGGGTGTGGCTCATGTGTGAACGCCCTCCCACTCCAACGGAGGGTGCAGGCATGGCCTATCCCTTACCCTAACCATGAACGGCAATCCTAACCGTAACACCTACCTTAAGAAATGCCTGCTTCCTCAGCTGTGAAAGGGAAAAGAGCCATTCATGAAACAACACATTAAGTAGTGGCATCACTACTCCCTTGTGGAGGGGAGGCAGGCTGCATGCCTGAACACCGTTCCGCAAGGACGGTGGCGGGGGTCAGGTGTGACGTTCCTCCCTTGCCAAAACGGGGATGCAAGCATGACTTAACCCTTACCCTAATCCTCAGGGTAACCCAAACCCTAACCCTCATTATAAGAGATGCTGCTTCTTCAGCCATGAAAGTGAAAAGACTCATTCATGAAACGTCAGATTTAATAGTGGCAACACTACTCACTTGCTCTTTTTCAATAGGTGAAATGGACATTCCCGTGAAGAGGCAAGAACAGGACAAGACCCTATGGAGCTTTAATTCACTGGCCTACAGAGACAACATCAATACAGTCAATAGGGACAACACATCTCCCCATGGGCCAACAATTTAGGTTGGGGTGACCTCAGAGAATATCCCCTCTGAGGGATTTAGATGTACACTTACCAGTCAAAAGTACAACCTCACTTATTGACCCAAAATACATAACCAACACCTTAGGTTTGATACATGTACCCTGGTAGAGTTCCTTTGGGGGTAGGTGATTGTTGTCTCCACATTCGGTGCAGGGTTATGAAACGGTGGTGGTGGGTGTTTTCTCCTCTTCCATAAAGAGTTCCAAGGCGACCATTTGTGGGAGCCAAGCGGTAGTTGGTCTGCTCCTGAATCCCTGTGTGCTTCAGGTTCCCTGTGGAGCATCATAGCGGCGGCCTAGTGGAAACATGAGAGATGTCAGAAGACACTCAGGTAACCAAAGATACGAATGAAAAACCTCCTGAAATACCATCAGAAGACTATGGGACACTGCTACCATCCACAGTTACAGTCCAGTTTCCGAGAGCATGTGGGATGCTCTAGAGGAATGCAGTGTTACAGTGGATGAGAGGTGTCCGGCTAGTAGAAGAAATGCTGTGCATCCCCGATGCTGGATGGGGAAATGTCGTATATGTTGTCAGCTATGCCAAAGATAACAAAAGAACAATGAACGAGACAGACGCCTGCTACTTCAGCAATGAAAGTGAAAAGAGCCATCCAGGAAATGTCGGATTGCAAATGATTTTAGGTACATTAATTTTTGAAAGACACAAAGCACACAAGTGGGGCATGGGCAGAGAGAGAGAGAGAGAGACAGAGAGAGAGAGAGAGAGAGAGAGAGACAGACAGATAGTATCTGAAGCAGGCTCCAGATTCCCAGCAATCAGCACAGAAGCTACCCAGGGCTCAAGACCAGAAACCGAGAGATCATGAACCAAGATGAAGTGGGACGCTTAACTCAGAGACATCCAGGTGCCAAGGAAAACATCTGAATTACAAGGAATATCACTGCTACATCACGGATAAAGGGAAGCAGATGGGACACATTCGTGAAGCCATCCCACACCAAGAGGGATTGCACCATGCCCTAAACCTTAACTGACACCTAACATTAATCCTAACCATAAACCTTACCTTAAGAAACGCCTACTTCTTCAGTTGTGAAAGAGAAAAGAGATATTCATGATTTAATACTGGCATCAGTATCAGATTTAATACTGGCATCAGTAATCCCAATCTAAGGAGCGGTGAGGCTCATGGGTTGCACCATCGCACGGAGAGGGTGTGGAGGGTCGCATGTGTGAACACACCCCTTGCACCAAAAGCGATTGGGTGGAACGTGAATTCTTACCATACCGAGAGGGGGTGGGGTGACAGTGTGAAAAACACCAGAGCAAAGCTGGAATGGGCAAGGCAAGAACAACCTACAGTGCAGAGAGACTGGGGCGATAGCAAGAACACAATCCCTTGAACATGGAGGGTGGTGTCCACGCATGAACACCTTCCCGCTCAAAGTGGGGATGCAAGCATGACCTACACTTTGCCCAATTCCTAACCCTATCACTAAACAAAATCCCACCACCTAAACCTAACACCTAACCCTAACCATAACCCTAATGCTAAATCCTGCCCCTACCCTTCCCCTAACCCTAGTCCTACCTCTAACTAACCGTAAACATAAACATAACCCTAACTAACCCTAACCTTACCCTAACCCTCTAACCATCAGCCTCTAACTCTAACCCTAAAACCCTCATCCTAACGCTCTAACTCTACCCGCTAAATCTAAAACTATAACCTAAGGCCCTCTCCCCATGGGGATCCATATCGAAAGACTAATAACAGCACACACACCAGGACCAGAAACGGTTCAGGAACACTCAGCATTGAATGTGGACATCTCCATGTATTTCCAAAGCACGGCTGCAGCTGCACAAGAGGATTCCTGAGGCCTAAACGATGGGTGGCCCATACAGTTGTCTGGCCTTGGAACCAAAATACTAAGCCTGACCAGCACCCTCCCTTGTGTACGCCCTTCCGCCCTTTGGGGAGACACCTGCTCTGCTATGGTTTCAGTGCCTGGAACATCCTGGGACCTAACCCTAATGCTAACCAGGACCCAATGCTAACCCTCAACCTAAACCTAACCCTAACACTCACACTAGACAAACCTATCTACACCAGACCAGATACAGTTGTCTGTCCTTAGAACCCAAAGATTAATCCTGACCCGCAGCCTCGTTGTGCACACCACTCAGTCATTTGTGGAGGCAACTGCACTGCTGTGGGTTCAGCGCATGGAGCCTTGGGAACGAAGAAAACCCTAACTGTACCCCTAACCATAACCCTCAACCTAATCGTAACCCTGTTTCTAACCCTAACCCTACACTTGAGCCACACCCTCGCATGGGATCTCAGGTCAGCCCTTGGGGGATATCACTAGACTGGAGTTGCTTTGGCCCTGGTGACTTCCCTGCACCGAACCCTAACCCTGGCTAAGGCTCCTTCCCCATGGGGACCCAATTCACAGTCTGACATCAGCACGCACATGAAATTGAGAAGCAGTGCAGGAATACTTGGTGTGGAATGTGGAACATCATCATGTCATTTCAAAAGCCCGGCTGCCACTGCACTCGAGGATTCAACAGGCCTAACTGAAGCGTGCCCAATACCGTTGTCTGGCCTTGGAAACCGAAGACTATTCCTGACTGGCAGCCTCTATTGTGCACTCCGCTCAACCCTTCCAGGAGACGACTGCACTGCTGTGGGTTCAATGCCTGGAGACTCCTGGGACCTAACTGTAAACCTAACCGTAACCCTAACCATAACCCTCAACCTAAATCTAACAGTTTCTATCACACTAGACCCACCTATCTACACCAGACCTTACAGAGTTGTCCGTCCTTGGAACCCAGAGACTAATTCTGATGAGCAGCCTCCATTGTGCACTGACTCAGCCCTTCGGGGAGACAACTGCACTGCTGTGGGTACAGCGCCTGGATCCTTCTTTGACCTACCCTAACCCTAACCATAACCCTGATGATAACCCTCAATCTCACCTGACCATATATCTCACAATACCTCTACACCAGACCCACACCAGCGCATGTGCCCTCACTTCAGCCCTCGAGGGAGATCACGAGACTGGAGTCCTTTGGCTCTGGCCACATCCCTGCACTGAACCCTAACCCTAGCTAAAACTCACTCCCCATGGGTATCCAATTACAATGTCTGACAACAGAATGCACATGGGGTTGAGAAGCAGTGCAGGATCACTCGGCGTGGAATGTGGAACATCACCATGTCATTTCCAAAGCCCAGCTGCTGCTGCATAAGAGGATTCCTGAGGTCTCCCCCAAAGAGTGTCCAATACACTTGTATAGCCTTGGAACCCAAAGACTAATCCTGACCGGCAGCCTCCGTTGTGCCCGAGAGCATTCCTGAGGCTTACCCGAAGAGTGCCAGAAACACTTGTCTGGCCTGGCAACCGAAAGACTAACCCTGACCCGCAGCATCCATTGTGTACTCCAGTCAGCACTTCAGGGAGACCACTGCACTGCTGTGGGTTCAGCATCTGGAGCCTCCTGGGACCTAACCCCAACCGTAACCAGAACCCTGAACCTAGCCCTCAACCTAAACTGAAACCCATCTCTCACACTAACTCTATACCAGACCCGTACCCTCGCAAGGTTTCTCACTTAAGCCCTCCATGAAATTCACGAGACTGGAGTCAGTCTGGCCTGGTGATGTCCCTGCACTGAACCCTAACCCTAGCTAAGTCTCCTCCTCGTGGGAACCCAATTCCAATGACTGACAACAGCACGCTCATGGTGTAAATCACTCGGCTTGGAACCTGGAACATCACCATGTCATTTCCAAAGGTCAGAGGGAGCTGAACAAGGGCTCTGCTGAGGCCCAACTAAGGAGTGTCCTACACCAAAGGGTGGCCTTGACACCCTAAGACTAAGAAGGAATGGCACCATCCTTTGCGCCCTCCACTCAACCCTCTAGGAGACCACTGCACTACTTAGGTTTCTGCACTTAAGCGCCTCCTGGAACCTACCCCTAACCCTAACCATGATCCTCGCTGTATTCCTCAACCTAAACCTCACCCCAATTCTAACACTAACCCTACACCTGACCAGCTACCGCACATGGCCCTCATTCATACTCACTGGAGATAAATAGATTGTTGTTGCTTTGGCCTTGCTTATGTCCCTGGATCTAACTCTAACCCTAGCTATTTCTCTATCCCGATGGGGATCCAATTCCTAATGCAGAGAATATCACGCACCTGTGGCCCAGAAGCGGTGCAGGATTACTCCACATGGAGCATGGACCACCACCATGTCATGTCCAAATACCAGAGGGAGGTGCCAAAGTGCTTGCTGAGGCCCAAAAGTGGCCCACATGCAAGGCTGGCACTGGTAACCAAAGACTAAGCCTGACCAGAACCCTCCCGTGTGCCCTCCACTGAGCCATCCCAGGAGACCACTGCACTGCATGGGGTTCATCACCTGGGGACTCCTTGGAGCTATCCCTCACCCTAATCATGACCCACTCCATACTCCTCAATCGGAACCTCACCCTAAGTCTAACGCTAACCCTACACGTGACCCGCATCCGTGCATGAGCCCTCATTCAGCCCTCATGGAGGTAAAGAATTGTTGTTCCTTCGGCCTTGCTTACATCCCTTCCCTGGATCAAACCCTTGCCCTAGCTATGGCTCATTCCCGATGGGGACCCAATTCCTAACTCGGAGAAAACCACGCACATGTATCCCAGATGCGGTGCAGGCTTACTTGGCATGGAACGGGGAACAACACCATGCCATTTCCAAAGCCCAGAGGGAGCTGCACAAGGGGGTTGCTGAGAACCAACTGAAGAGTGGCCCACACAAGAGGCTGGCCTTGGCACCCAAAGAATAAGCATGACCGGCACCCTCCCATGCACCCTCCTCTGGGTCCCCAAGGGAAACAACTGCACTGCCATGGATTCGGCAACTTGGGCCTCCTGGAACCTAGCCCTAACCCCAACCGTGACCCTCCCCATACTACTCAACCTATACCTCAGCCCAACCCTAATGCTAACCCTACACCTGACCCTCACCCGTGCATTGGCCCTCATACAGGCCCTTATGGAGATAGCGGGACCGGTGTCTCTTCAGCCCTGCTTATGTCCCTGGACAGAACCTCACCCTATCCGTGGTTCTCTCCCAATGGATATCCAGGTCCTAATTCTGAAACACCATGCATATAGGTCAAAACCCCTACAGTATTATTCGGTATGGAAGTGGAACATCATCATTTCGTTTCCACTGCTGGGGTGGAGCTGCCCCAGGAGGCTACTGAGACCCAATGAATAGTGGCACACACAAGAGGCTGGCCTTGAAACACAAAGAATAAGTCTGAACTGAAGGCTCCCATGCAGCCACCACTCAGCCTTCTGTGGAGACCACTGCGATGCTAGGGATTCACCGCCTGGAATTACTTGGGCAATAACCCTAACACTAACCGTGACCCTCACCATACTCTGAACCTCAAACTCATTCCTACACTAACGCTAACCCTACAACTGACCCTCACCTGCACACTGGCTATCATTCATCACCCCATGGAGGTAAGTGGAATGGGGTAGCTGTGGCCCCCCTTATGGCCCTGGTCTGAAATCGAACTCTATCTAAAGCTCTCTCCAGATGGTGACCCGATTCTTAAGTCTGAGGATACCTCCCTTCCAGAAGAAGAGGCGGATTCCTCGGCATGGAACATGGAATATCACCATGTAATATCCAAAGCCCAGATGTTGCTTCAGAAGCAGTTCCTGAGGCTCAACCAAAGTGTGGCCCGCAAAGGAGGCTCATACTGGCTTTCAAAGACTAAGCATGACCTACACCCTCCCATGTGCTCACCACTGAACCCTGCAGGAAGACCAGCACTGCTGGTGCTTCAGCGTCTGGGGGACCTGGGACAAAACCTAACCATTATATTGACCAGAACCATACACATCATCCTCAACCTCACCCCAACTCTAAAGGTAATGCTACACCTGACCTGCTCCCCTGCATGGGCTCTCATACAGCCCTCCATGTAGATAATGGGACTGGTGTCACCTCGCACTGCTTATGTCCCTGGACCGAATCCTGACCCTAGCTATGGCTCCCCCCAATGGGGATACAGTTCCTAACTCTGAGAACACCATGCACATAGGGTCCAAACCCCTGCAGTATACTTCAGGATGGAATTGGAACATCATCATTTCATTTGCACTGCTGGGATGGAGCTGAACAAAGAGGTTGCTGAGACCCAACTGAAGAGTGTCACACATAGGATGCTGCCCTGGCATGCAAAGAATTAGTCTGAACTGTAGACTTGCATGCAGCTTCCACTCAGCCCTCTGTGGAGACCACTGCACTGCTAGGTATTCATTGCCTGGAACCTCCTGGGACCTAACCCTAACACTAAACTTGACCCTCACCATACACCTCAACCTAAACTTCACACCAACTCTAACGCTAACCCTACACGTGACCCGCACCCAAGCATGGGCCCTATGGAGTCCTCCAGAACGATCACGGACTCATGTGGATTTGGCCCTATCGACATCCCTGGGCCGATACCTAACCCTAGTAATGACTCTCTCTCATTGAGGAACAAATTCCTAAGTCTCAGTCACCACGCATATGGGGCCCAGAAGCACTGCAGCGTTACTCACATGGAACGTGGAACATCGACAGGTAATTTCCAAAGCCCAGAGGAAGCTGCACAAAGGGTTTGCTGAGGCCCATCCGAAGATTGCCCCACAACTGATGCTGGCTTCGGCACCCAAAGACTAAGCCTGAGGGCAACCTACCATTTGCCCTCCACTGATTCCTCCAGTGAGACCACTGGACTCCTTGGGGTACAGCACCTCGTACCTCCTGGAATCTAACCCAAACCGTAAACGTGACCATCAACATACTCCTCAACCTCAACCTCACCCCAGCTCTAAGGCTTCACCTGACACCCTACACCAGACCCTCACCCGCGCATGGGCCCTCATTGAAACCTCCATGAAGGTAACGGGATTGCTGTTGCTTCGGCCTTGCTTACCTCCCTGGACCGAACCCTAACCCTAGTTGTGGCTGAATCCCGATGGTGATCCAATGCCTAACTCTGAGAGACCACACACATGGGGCCCAAAGCTTTGCAGGATTCCTCGGCATGCATCTTGGAGCATAATCGTGTCATTTCCATTACCCACAAGTAGCTGCACAAGGGGGTTCCTGAGGCCCAACTGAAGAGTGACTCACACAGGAGGCTTGATCGGGCACTCAAAGACAAAGCCTGATCAGCACAATCCCATGTGGGATCCACTCAGCCCCTCTTGGAGACCATATCCTTCCTGGGGTTGTTGCACCTAGAGCCTCATGAGACCTAACAATAACCATGACCTTCAAAGTACACCTCAACCTAAACATCACCCCTAAACATAACCTACAACTGACCCGCACCCTCGCAGGGACCCTCACTTCAGCCCTCCAGGGAGATCACGGGACTGCTGTCGCTTCAGCCCTGCTTACGTCCCTGGACCGAACCCGAACTCCATTTTAGGCTGTCTCCCGATGGTGACCCAATACTTACTTCTGTGCAAACCACACATGTGGGGTTCAGAAAAGGAGCCGGATTCCTCGGCATGGAACGTGGAACATGACCAGGTAATTGCCAAAGCCCAGAGGGAGCTGCACAAGGGGGTGGCTGAGGCCCAACCAAAGTGTGGTCCATATCCAAGGCTGGCCCTAGCCCCTAAAGACTAAGCCTGGCCGGCACCCTCCAATGCGACCTCCCTCAGCCCTCCAGGGAGATCACTGCACTGCTTGGGTTTCAGCACCTAGGGCCTCCTGGACCCTAACCCTGACCGTGACCCTCACAGTACTCCTCAACCTAAACCTCACTCCAACTCTAACGCTAATCCTACACCAGCCCTCACATGCGCATGGTCCCTCAGCCAACACCCCATGTAGATAACATGAGTAGTGTTGCTTCAGCATGCTTATGGCCTTGAAGCAAACCCTAACTCAAACTAAGGCTCTCTCCTGATGGTGACCCAATTCTTTAGTCTGAGGATACCACACACATGGAGTCCAGAGGAGGAGGAGTATTACTCGGCGTGGAATGTGGAATATCACCATGTAATATCCAAAGCCCAGATGTTGCTGCAGAAGTGGTTTTACTGAGGCTCAAAGAATGGCCCACGATGGAGGCTTGCCCTGGCAAACAAAGACTAAGCATGACGGACAACCTGCAATATGCCCTCCACTGAGCCCTCCGGGAAGCTCACTGCATTGCTGTTGGCTTATCGCTAGGAGCCACCTAGGACTTAACCCCAAACCCAATAATGAACATAACTATACACACCAACCTCACCATGAACATAACTATGAACAGAACTATAACAATGAACATAACTATACACACCCACCTCACCAACTCTAACCGTAACCCTACATCTGACCTGCAACTGTGCATGTGCCCTATTCAGCCCCCTATGTAGCTCAACGGACTGGTGTCGCTTCAGCCGTGCTTATGGCGCTGGAACATACCCTAACCTTAGCGATGGCTCTCTCCCAATGGGGATAGAGTTCCTAATTCTGAGAACACCACGCCCATAGGGCCCAGACCCCTGAAGTATTATTCGGTATGGAATTGGAACATCATCATGTCAATTCCACTGCCGGCATGGAGTTGCACAGGGAGGGTGCTGAGGCCCAACTGAAGAGTGGCACACACGGGAGGCTGGCTCTGGCATGGAAAGACGAAGCCTGAACTAGAGGCTTTCATGCAGTCTCCATTCAACCCTATGTGGAGACCACTGCACTGCTAGGGGTTCAATGCCTAGAACCTCCTGGGACCTAAACCTAACAGTAACCTTGACCCGCACCATACCCCTCAACCTAAAGTTCACACCAACTCTTACCATAATCCTAAACCTTACACGCATTAGTGCATGGGCCCTCACTTCAGCCTTCCAGGGTGATCACAGGTCTCCTGTCCATTCAGCCCTATCTAAGTCCCTGGCCCAAACCCAAACACTAGCTAAGACTCTCTCTCTCTCTCTCTCTCTCTCTCTCTCTCTCTCTCTCTCTCTCTCTCTCTCAATGAGGACAAAATTCCTAAATCTGATATGACCACACACATGTGGGGACAGAAGTGGTGCAGTATTACTTTCCATGGAAAGTGTCCTGAAGGGCACAGATGCTCCCAGTACCTGAAGGCAAGCCCCTTGCCTGAAGCCGCTCCCTGTGCCTGAAGGCATGCCCCATGCCTAAAGACAAGCCCCTTACCTGAAGGCAAGCCCCTTGCCTAAAGCCATGCCCGGAGCATGAAGCCATGTCCCATGCCTGAAGGCAGGTCCAATGCCTTCAGGCTCGCCCTTGCCTGAAGGCTCGCCCTTGCCTGAAGGCTCGCCCCTTGCCTGAAGTCTCCACCCATGCCAGAAGGCTCGCCCCTTGCCTGAAGGGTTAGCCATGCCCAGTGCCTGAGGGCATACCCAGTGCCTGAAGTCAGTCACTCCCAATGTCTGAAGTCATGCCCAGTGAATGAAGTCACTCCCAAAGTCAATCCCAGGGAATGAAGTCAAAGTCACTCCCAGTGACTGAAGACAAAGTCACTCCCAGTGAAGGAAGTCATCCCAAAATCACTCCCAGTGATGGAAGTCTCTCCCGAAGTCACTCCCAGTGATGAAAGTCACTCAATAAGTGACTGCCAGTGACCGATGTCACTCCAGATATCACTCCCAGTGACAAATGTCATGCCCGAAGTCACTCCCAATGAGGGAAGTCCCTCTCGAAGTCATTCCCAGTGACTGAAGTCACGCCCGAAGTCACTCCCAGTGACTGAAGTTGCTCCTGAAGTCATTCCAAGTGACTGAAGTCAAAGTCATTCCCAGTGACTGATGTCATAGTCACTCCCAGAGACTGAAGTCAAAGTCACTCTAAGTGTCTGCAGTTACTCCCAGTGAATGGAGTCTCCACTCACAGGGACTGCAGTCATCACTCCCAGTGCCTGAAATTGGCACTCCCAGTGCGTGAAGACACTCCAGGGGAAGGACAGGGTGAGAGGGAGACACAGAACCCCAAGCAGGCGCCAGGCTCTGTGCTCTCACCACAGAGCCTCCTGGGGAAGGACAGAGAGGGAGACATAGAATCCCAAGAAGCCCCTCCATGCTCTGTACTCCCAGCACAGAACCCCCAGGCTCTGTGCTCACAGAACAGAGCCTCCAATGCCTGAAGGCACTCCCCTTGTCTGAAGGCACTCCCCTTGCCTGAAAGGCACCAGCACTCTCTAAAGGCATACCCCATGCCTGAAGGCATGCCCTGAGTCTGACTGAGCTCCCTGCGCAGGATGGGGCATTCCGTGCCTGAGTGTCACAGGCGCTCCCCTTGCCTGAATGGCACAGGACCTCCTCTTGCCTGAAGCTGCGCCCCATGCCTGAAGCCATGCACCATGCCTGAAGCCACTCCCTATGCCTAATGGTTCGCCCCATGCCTGACTGCGTGCCCCATGCCTGAAGAGCACAGATGCTCCCCTTGCCTGAAGGCGCGCCCCTTGCATGAAGCTGCTCCCTGTGCCTGAAGGCGCTCCCAGTACCTGAAGACAAGCCCCATGGCTGAAGGTGCACCCCTTGCCTGAAGATGCTCCCTGTGCCTGAAGCCACTCCCTGTTCCAGAAGACACGACCCATGCCTGATAGAGCTCTGTATGCCTGTAGGCAAGCCCACTGCCTGACAGCAAGCCCATTGACTGAAGCAGCGCCCATGCATCATGCCTCTCCCAGTGCCTGAAGGCACACCCTGTGCCTGAAGGCATGTTCCATGCCTGAAGGCGCTCCCCTTGAATGAAAGGCACAGGCACTCCCTGAAGGCGCATACCATGCCTGACAGAGCACCCCTCGCCAGAGGGCGCCCCGTGCCTGTAGCACAGACTCCCCCTGTGCCTTAAGTTGCGCCCTGTGCATGAAGCTGCTCCCTGTACCTAAAGGTGCTCCCAGTGCCTGATGACAAGCCCCATGGTTGAAGGTGTGCCACGTGCCTAAAGAAGCTCCCTGTGCCTGAAGCTGCTCCCTGTTCCTGAAGGCATGCCTCTTGCCTGAAACAGCTCCACGTGCCTGTACTCAAGCCCCTTGCCTGAAGGCAAGCCCTGTGCCTGAAGCCTTGCCCCATGCATGAACCCCCGCCCAGTGCCTGAAGGCACACCCTTGCCTGAAGGCACGCTCCATGCCTGAAGGCTTGCCCCATGCCTGAAGGCTTGCCCCATGCCTGAATTCTCACCCTGTGCCTGAAGGCTAGCCCCCTGCCTGGAGGGCACAGGCATGCCCAGTGCCTGTGGACATGTCCAAGGATTGAAGTCAGTCACTCCCAATGACTGAGGTCTTGCCCAGTGAGTGAAGACACTCCCAAAGTCACTCCCAGTGACTAAAGTCAAAGTCACTCCCAGTAAATAAAGTGACTCCCAAAGTCACTCCCAGAGAGGGAAGTCTCTCACAAAGTCACTCCCTGTGATGGAAGTCACTGGCAAAGTCACTCCCAGAAACCGAAGTCCCTTGCCAAGTCACACCCAGTGAAGGTAGTCCCTCTTGAAGTCACTCCCTGTGACAGAAGTCACTCCCGAAGTCACTCCTAGTGACTGAAGTCACTCCTGACGTCACGACAAGTGACTGAAGTCAAAGTCACTCCCTGTGACTGATGTCATAGTCACTCACAGTGACTGAAGTCAAAGTCACACTCAGTGTCTGCAGTTACTCCTAGTGACTGCAGTCGTCACTCCCAGTGCCTGAAGGAACTGCAGGGGAAGGACACAGAGAAAAGGAGACACAGAATTCCAAACAGCCTCCAGGCTCTGTGGTCTCAGCACAGAGCCTCCCGGGGAAGGACAGAGAGAGAGGGAGACAGAATCTCATGAAGCCTCCAGGCCCTGTGCTCCCTGCACAGCTCCACTTCCTGAAGCCACTCACCATGCCTGAAGGCACTCCCTTTGCCTGAAAGGCAGAGGTACTGAGGGCGCACCCCATGCCTGAGGGCATGCTGTGAGTCTCAATGAGCATCCTGTGCATGATGGGGCATCCCTTGTTGAAAGGCACATGTGCTCCCCTTACCTGAATGGCACAGGAGCTCTCTGTGCCTGAAGCCGCACCCCATGCCTGAAGATGCTCCACATGCCTGAAGGCAAGCCCCATGCCAGAAAACACTCCACTTGACTCAAGGGCACAGGCATTCCCTGAAGGCGTGCCCCATGCCTGACGGCGCACACCGGGCTGAGGGCGCCCTGTGCCTGATGGCGAGCCCAGTGCCTGATGGCACGCCCTGTGCCTGAAGAGCACAGAACTCCCCTTGCCTGAAGTCGCGCCCTGTGCATGAAGCTGCTCACTGTACCTGAAGGGGCTCCAAGTGCCTGAAGACAAGACCCATGCATGAAGCCCCGCCTAGTGCCTGAAGGCACACCCCTTGTCTGAAGGCACGCACCATGCCTGAAGGCTTGCTCTATGCCTGAATGGCAAGGCATGCCCAGTGCCTGAGGGCATGCCCAGTGACTGAAGTCTGTCACCCCCAATGACTGAGTCATGCCCAGTGCATGAAGTCACTCCCAGTCCCAAAGTCACTCCCAGTGACTGAAGTCAAAGTCACTCCCAGTGAAGGAAGTTACTCCCAAAGTCATTCCAAGTGATGGAAGCCTCTCCCGAAGTCATGCCCAGTGATGGAAATCACTCACTATGTCACTCCCAGTGAGGGAAGTCTCTCCTGAAGTCACTCCCTGTGACAGAAGTCACTCCCGATGTCACTCCCAGTGACAGAAGTCATTCGCGAATTCACTCCCAGTGACGGAAGTCCCTCTGGAAGTCCCTCTCCCAGTGACAGAAGTCACTCCCGAAGTCATTCCCAGGGACTGAAGTCACTCCCAGGGACTGAAGTCAAAGCCACTCACAGTGGCTGATGTCATAGTCACTCACAGCGACTGAAGTCAAAGTCACACACAGTGTCTGAAGTTACTCCTAGTGACTGCAGTGGTTACTACCAGTGCCTGAAGTCTTCACTGCCAGTGCCTGAAGTTGGCACTCCCAGTGCCTGAAGAAATCACAGGGGAAGGACAGAGAGAGCGAGACACAGAATTCCAAGCAGCCTCCAGGCTCTGTGGTCTCAGCACGGAAACTCCCAGGGAAGGACAGAGACAGAGGGAGACACAGAATCCCTTCCAGCCCCTCCAGGCTCTGTGCTCCCAGCACCGAGGCTCCAGGCCCCGGTGCTCCCAGCACAGAGCCTCCAGTTCCTGAAGCCACTCACCATGCCTGAAGGCATTCACCGTTCCTGAAGGCACTCCCTTTGCCTGAAAGGCACAAGCACTCTCTGAGGGCGCACCCATGGGTGACCGCGCACCCCTTGCCTGAGTGCACCCTGTGCCTGAGGGCGAGCCCAGTGGCTAAGGGAGCGACCTGTGCCTGAAGAGCACAGAGGCTCCCCATGCCTGAAGTCTCACCCTGTGCATGAAGCCTCTCACTGTACCTGAAGATGCTCCCAGTGCCTGAAGACAAACTCCATGGTTGAAGATGCGCCCCGTGCTTGAAAACGCTCCATGTGCCTGAAGTCACCCGTGTTCATGAAGGCATGCCTCTTGCCTGAAACAGCTCCAGGTGCCTGTACTCAAGCCCCTTGCCCGCAGGCAAGGCCCATGCCTGAAGGAAAGCCCCGTGCCTGAAGCCTTGCCCCATGCATGAAGCCCCGCCCAGTGCCTGAAGGCACGCCCATTGCCTGAAGGCAGGCCCCATGCCTGAGGGCTTGCCCCATGCCTGAATTCTCACCCTGTGCCTGAAGGCTAGAAGACTGCCTGAAGGGCACAGGCATGCCCAAGGCCTGAGGGCATGCCCAGTGACTGAAGTCAGTCACCCCCAATGACTGAAGTCACTCCCAGTGACGGAAGTCCCTCGTGAAGTCACACACAGTGATGGAAGGCCCTCTCGAAGTCATCCCACTGACGGAAGACTCCCGAAGTCACTCCCACTAACTGAAGTCACTCCTGACGTCACTCCCAGTGACTGATGTCATAGTCACTCCCAGTGACTGAAGTCAAAGACACACTCAATGTCTGCAGTTACTTCTAATGACTGCAGTCGTCACTCCCAGTGACTGAAGTCCTATTTCCCAGTGCGTGAAGGAACTGGAGGAGAAGGACAGAGAGAGGAGACACAGAATTCCAAGCACCCTCCAGGCTCTTTGGTCTCAGCACAGAAACTCCTGGGAAGGACAGAGGAAGAGGGAGACACAGAATCCCATGCAGCCTCCAGGTCTGTGCTCAAACCAGAGAGCCTCCCGGGGAAAGACAGTGAGAGATGGAGACACAAAATCCCAAGCAGCAACCCCCAGGCTCCAGTGCCCGAGTGTTCGGGCACTCAGGGACCATGGCACTGGAACGACCAGTGCTCAAATGCCCACTGCACTCCAGCTCCAGTGAACTGCCAGCGGCACTGCAGCCCCCAGTGAACTCAGTGCCCGAGGCACTGCAGCTTCCAGTGAACACAGTGCCCGCAGCACTGCAGCCTCCAGTGAACCCAGTACCCGTGGCACTGCAGCCTCCCATGAACACATGCCCAAAGCACTGGAGTCTCTGGTGAACCCAGTGCCCGCAGAACAGCATCCTCCGGTGAACCCAGTGCCCGTGGCACTGCAGCCTCAGTGAACCCAGTGATCCCGGCACTGCAGCCTGCAGTGAACCCAGTGATCCCGGCACTGCATGCCCACATGCACAGGAGCCCACAGCACAGGAGCCTACTGTGAACCCAGTGACCCAGGCACTGCAGCATCCAGTGAACGTGGTACCTGCGACACTGGAGCCCCCAGTGAACTCAGTGACCGCGGCACTGCACCCTCCAGTGAAACCAGTGCCCTCAGCATTGCAGCTGCCAGGGAGCCCAGTGCCCGCGGCACTGTAGCCTCCAGTGAGGCCACTGCCCACGGCACTGCATCCTCCAATGAGCCCAGTGCATGCGGCACTGGAGCCTCCAGTGAACCCAGTGCCCGCGCCACTGCAGCCTACAGTCGGCCCAGTGCTCACATCACTGTAGCCGCCAGTGAGCCCAGTCTCCACAGCACTGCAGCCTCATGAGAGCCCAGTGACCGCATCACTGCGGCCTCCAGGGAACCCAGTGCCCGCAACACTGCAGACTCCAGTGAGCCCATTGCCCATGGCACTGGACCCTCCAGTGAGCCAAGTGCAAGCGACTGGAGCAACCAGTTTGCCCAGTGCCTGCGGTAATGCAGCCTCCATTGAGGCCAGTTTCCACGGCACTGCAGCCTCAAGTGACCACAGTGCCCGCATTACTGAAGCCTCCTGTGGGCCTTGTGCCTGCGAAACTGGAGCCTCCAGTGAGCCCAGTGTCGGTGGCACTGGAGCCTCCAGTATACCCAGAGCCTTCGGCACTGCAACATCCAGTGATCCCAGTTCATGCAGAACAGCCGCCATCAGTGAGCCCAATGCCCGCCCCACTGCAGCCTCCTGTGAGCCCAGTGCTCGCGGCACTGGAGCCTCCAGTGAGCCCAGTGCCCTCGGACCCGCACCCTCCAGTGAAAAAAGTGTCCGCGGAACTGCATCCTGCAGTGAACCCAGTGCCCGGGGGACTGCAGCCTGCAGTGAACCCAGTTCAACCGCACTGCAGCCTCCAGTGAACTCACTGCCACAGCACTGCACCCTCCAGTGAACCCACAAGTGAACCCAGTGCCCACGGCACTGTAGCCTGTAGTGAACTCAGTGCTGGCGGCCTGCAGCCTCCAGTGAAACCAGTGCCCGCAGACCTTCAGCCTGCAGTGATCCCAGTGCTTGCAGCACGGCAGCCTGCAGTGAACCCAGTGCTCACGGCACTACACCATCCAGTGAACAAAGTGCCCGTAGCACTGCACCATGCAGTGAACCCAGTTCCCGCTTCGATGCAGCATGCAGTGAACACAGTGCCTGCAGCACTGCAGCCTCCAGTGAACCCAGATCCCATGGGACTGGAACCTCCAGTGAACCCACTTCCCGCAGCACTGCACCCGCCAGTGAATGCAGTGCATGGTGCACTGTAGCCTCCTGTATACCCTCTGACCACGGCACTGCACCATGCAGTGAAACCAGTTCCAGCTTGTATGCAGCCTCCAGTGAACGCATTGCCCGCAGCACGGCAGCCTCCAGTGAAACCAGTTCCGGCGGCACTGCCCCCTCCAGGGAACCCAATGACTGCGACACTGCCCCTCCAGTGAACACAGTGTTCGTAGCACTGCACTCTCCAGTGAAGCCAGTGTCCGCGGCACTGTACCCTCCTGGGAACCCAGTGCCCAGGGCACTACAGCATCCAGTGAACAAAGTGCCTGCAGCAATACACCCTCCAGTGAACCCAGTGCCCGTGGCACTGCAGCCTGCAGTGTACCCAGGGCCTGCAGGACTCTACCCTCCAGTGAAGCCAGTGTCCATGCCACTGCACCCTCCAGTGAACCCAGTTCCCACGGCAATACACCATCCAGTGAACAAAGTGCCCGCAGCACTGCACCATGCAGTGAACCCAGTTCCCGCTTCTATGCAGCCTGCAGTGAACACAGTGCCCGCAGCACTGCAGCCTCCAATGAACCCAGATCCCATGGCACTGGAGCCTCCAGTGAACCCACTTCCCACAGCACTGCACCCGCCATTGAATGCAGTGCATGCTGCACTGTAGCCTCCTGTGTACCCAGTGCCCGTGGCACTGCAGCATGCAGTGAAACCAGTTCCAGCTTGTATGCAGCCTCCAGTGAACACATTGCCCATAGCACGGCAGCCTCCAGTGAACCCAGATGCGGTGGTACTGCTCCCTCCAGGGCCCCCAATGCCTGTGACACTGCCCCCTCCAGTGAACCCAGTGCCCATAGCACTGCACCCTGGAGTGAACCCAGTTCCGACTACACTGCAGGTTCCAAGGATCCCAGTGCCCATGGCACTTCAGCCTCCAGTGAACAACGTGCCCGGGGCAATGCACCCTCCAGTAAACCCAGTGCCCGCGGCACTGCAGCCTGCAGTGAACCCAGGGCCTGTAGGTCTCTACACTCCAGTAAAGTCAGTGTCCCTGGCACTGCACCCTCCAGTTAACCCAGTGCCCACGGCACTACACCATCCCGGGAACAAAGTGCCTGCAACACTGCAGCCTGCTATGAACCCAGTTCCCGTGGCTCTGCAGCCTCCATTGATGCCAGTGCGCCCATACTGCACTCTGTAGTGAACCTTGGGTACGCGGCACTGGAGCCGTGAGTAAAGCCCGTGCCCGCGGCATTGCAGCCTCCAGTCAAACACGTGCCAAATGCACTTCAGCCTCCTGTGATCCCAGTGATCCGTGTACTGCAGTCTGCAGTGAACCCAGTGCCCACAGCCCCGCACCCTGCAGTGAACCCTGTTCTGACTGCACTGCAGGTTCCAGGGATCCCAGTGCATATGGCACTGCAGCCTCCAGTGAACAAAGTGCCCGCAGAAATGCACCCTCCAGTGAACCCAGTTCCCACGGCAGTGAAGCCTGCAGTGAACCCAGGGCCTGCGTGTCTCTACCCTCCAGTGAAGCCAGTGTCCCTGGCACTCCACCGTCCAGTGAAGCCAGTGCCGCGGCACTGAACCCTCCATTGAACACAGTGTCCGCGGCACTGCACCCTGCAGTGAACCCAGTGGCAGAGCACTGCAGCCTGCAGTGAACCCAGTGCCTGAGGGTCTCTACCCTCCAATGGAGCCAGTGTCCCCGGCACTGCACGCTCCAACGAAGCCAGTGCCCTCGGAACTGCACCTTCCAGTGAACCGTGTCTGTGACAATGCAGGCTCAAGTGAGGCCTGTGCCCGCGGCACTGCACCCTCCAGTGAACCAAGTGTCCATGCCACTGCAGCCTCAAGTGAAGCCAGTGCCCGCGGCATTGCACACTCTAGTAAAGCCAGTGTCCGTGGTGCAACACCTTCCAGTGAAGCCAGTTCCCGCGGCACTGGAGCCTCCAGTGAACCCAGTGATCGCTGCAGTGGAGCCTCCAGTGAACCAGGTGCCCGCAGCACTGCAGGCACCAGGGAAACCATTTCCCGTGGCACTGTAGCCTGCAGTGAACCCATTGCCCGCGGCACTGCAACCTCCAGTGAACCCAGTGCCCAGGGCACTACACCATCCACTGAACAAAGTGCCTGTGACACTGCAGCCTTCTATGAACCCAGTGCCCGTGGCTCTGCAGCCTTCATTGAAGCCAGTGCCCGTCGTACTCCACTCTCGAGTGAACCTAGGTTCGGCGGCACTGCAGCCCCCAGTAAAGCCAGTGCCCGCGACATTCCAGCGTCCAGTGAAACCCGTGCACACTGCACTGGAGCCTCCAGTGATCCCAGTGATCCATGCACTACAGTCTTCAGTGAACCCAGTGCCCACAACACTGCACCCTGCAGTGAACCCAGTTCCGAGTGCATTACAGGTTCCAGGGATCCCAGTGCACATGGCACTGCAGCCTCTGGGGAACAAAGTGTCCGTGGCAATGCACCCTGCAAGGAACCCATTGACCGCGGCACTGCAGCCTGCAGTGAACCCAGGGCCTGCGGGTCTCTACCCTCCAGTGAGGTCAGTGAGCCTGGCACTGCAACCTCCAGTGAAGC
Organism: Prionailurus viverrinus; assembly: GCF_022837055.1. Lineage (NCBI taxonomy): Eukaryota > Metazoa > Chordata > Mammalia > Carnivora > Felidae > Prionailurus > Prionailurus viverrinus. The sequence goes on along the minus strand of NW_025927641.1, from coordinate 20,688 downwards.
CAGTGCTGGCGACACGGCACCATCCAGTGCAGCCATAGCCCACGGCACTACACCATCCCGGGAACAAAGTGCCTGCGACACTGCAGCCTGCGATAAACCCAGTGCCCGTGGCTCTGCAGCCTCCATTGATTCCAGGGCCCACCGTACTGCACTCTGTAGTGAACCTTGGGTCCACAGCACTGCAGCCACCAGTAAAGCCAGTGCCGGCGGCATTGCAGCCTCCAGTGAAACACGTGCCCACTGCATTGGAACCTCCTGTTAGACCAGTGATCCGTGTACTGCAGTAGGCATTGAACACAGTGCCCACAACACTGCACCCTGCAGTGAACCCAGTTCTGAGTGCACTACAGGTTCCAGGGATCCCAGTGTGCATGACACTGCAGCCTCCGGTGAACAAAGTGCCCGCGGCAATGAACTCCAGGGAACACATTGACCGCGGCACTGCAACCTGCAGTGAACCCAGGGCCTGCGGGTCTCTACCCTCCAGTGAAGCCGGTGAGCCTGGCACTGCACACTCCAGTGAACCCAGTGCCCACGGCACTACACCAGCCCGTGAACAAAGTGCCTGCAACACTGCAGGCTGCAATGAAACCAGTGCCCGTGGCTCTGCAGCCTCCATTGAAGCCAGCACCTGCCGTACTGCACTCTCAAGTGATCCTAGGGTCCACGGCACTGCAGCCGCCAGTAAAGCCAGTGCCCACGGCATTGCAGCCTCAAGTGAAAATCGTGCCCACAGCACTGCAGCCTCCAGTTTTCTCAGTGATCTGTGCAATGAAGTCTGCAGTAAACCCAGTGCCCACAGCACTGCACCCTGCAGTGAACCTAGTTTTGAATGCACCCAGGTTCCAACTATCCCAGGGCCCATGGCACTTTGGCCTCCAGTGAACAAAGTGCCTGCGGCAATGCACCCTCCAGTGAACCTAGTGCCCGCTGCACTGCAGCCTCCAGTGAACCCAGGGCCTGCGGGATTCTACCCTCCAGTGAAGCCAGTGTCCCTGGCACGGCACCCTCCAGTTAACCCAGTGCCCAGGGCACTACACCATCCAGTGAACAAAGGGCCGGCGGCTCTGCAGGCTCCATTGAAGCCAGTGCCCGCCGTAATGCACTCTCCACTGAACCTTGGGTCCGCGGCACGGCAGCCACCAGTAAAACCAGTGCCCGCAGCATTGCAGCCTCCAGTGAAACACGTGCCAACTGCACTGCAGCCTCCAGTTATACCAGTGATCCTTGCACTGCAGTCTGGAGTGAACCCAGTGCTCACAGCCCTGCACCCTGCAGTAAACCCAGTTCTGACTGCACTGCAGGTTCCAGGGATCCCAATGCATATGGCACTGCAGCCTCCAGTGAACAACGTGCCTGCGGTAATGCACCCTCCAGGGAACCCAGTTCCCGCGGCAGTGAAGCCTGCAGTGAACCCAGGGCCTGCGTGTCTCTACCCTCCAGTGAAGCCAATATCCCTGGCACTCCACCGTCCAGTGAAGCCAGTGCCCGCGATCGTGCACCTTCCAGTGAACCCAGTTCCCACAGCACTGCCCCCTGCAGTGAATCCAGTGGCACAACACTGCACCCTGCAGTGAACCCAGTGCCTACGGATCTCTACCCTCCAGTGAAGCCAGTATCCCAGGCAGTGCATGCTCCAGTGAAGCCAGTTTTCGCGGAACTGCACCTTCCAGTGAACCAAGTGTCCATGCCAATGCAAACTCAAGTGAAGCATGTGCCCGCAGCACTGCACCTTCCAGTGAACCAAGTGTCCGTGCCACTGCAGGTCAAGTGAAGCCAGTGCCCGCGGCACAGCACACTCTAGTAATGCCAGTGTCCGCGGCACTGCAACTTCCAGTGAAGCCAGTTCCCGCTGCACTGGAGCCTCCAGTGAACCCAGTGACCGCTGCAGTGGAGCCCCCAATGAACCCAGTGACCGCGGCACTGCAGGCAACACTGAAACGAGTTCAGGCGGCAAGCAGCCTGCAGTGAACCCAGTGCCCACGGCACTGCAGCCTCCAGCGAATCCAGTTCCCAGGGCACTACACCATCCAGTGAACAAAGTGCCCGTGGCACTGCAGCCTGCTATGGACCCTGTGCCCGCGGATCTGCAGCCTCCACTAAAGCCAGTGTCCACCGTACCACACTCTCGAGTGAACCTAGGGTCGGCGACACTGCGGCCCCCAGTAAAGCCAGTGTCTGGGGCATTGCAGCGTCCAGTGAAACCCGTGCTCACTGCACTGGAGCCTCAAGTTATCCCAGTGATCCGTGCACTGCAGTCTGCAGTGAACGCAGTGCCCACAACACTGTACCCTGCAGTGAACCCAGTTCCGAGTGCACTACAGGTTCCAGGGATCCCAGTGCGCAGGGCACTTCAGCCTCCGGTGAACAAAGTGCCCGCAGCAATGCACCCTCCAGGAAACCCTTTGACCCAGGCACTGCAGCCTGCAGTGAACCCAGGGCCTGCGGGTCTCTACCCTCCAGTGAAGCCAGTGAGACTGGCACTGCACCCTCCAGTGAAGCCAGTGCCGGCGGCACTGCACCCTCCAGTGAACCCAGTGCCCACGGCACTACACCATCCGTGAACACAGTGCCTGCGACACTGCAGCCTGCAATGAACACAGTGCCCACGGCTCTGCAGCCTCCAGTGAAGCCAGTGACTGCCATAATGCATTCTCCATTGAACCTTGGGTCCGTGGCACTGCAGCCACCAGTAAAGCCAGTGCCCGTGGCATTGCGGCCTCAAGTGAAACCCGTGCCCACAGCATTGCAGCCTCCATTTATCCCAGTGATCCATGCACTGCAGTCTGCAATGAACCCAGTGCCCACAGCACTGCACCCTGCAGTGAACCCAGTTCCCACTGCACTGCAGATTCCAAGGATCCCAGGGCCCATGGCACTTCATCCTCCAGTGAACAAAGTGCCTGGGGCAATGCACCCTCCAGTGAACCCAGTGCCGGCAGCAGTGCAGCATGTAGTGAACCCAGGGCCTGCGGGTCTCTACCCTCCAGTAAAGCCAGTGTCCCCGGCACTGCACCATCCAGTGAATCCAGTGCCCAAGGCACTACACCATCCCAGGAACAAAGTGCCTGCAACACTGCAGCTTGCTATGAACTCAGTGCCCAAGGATCTGCAGCCTCCATTAATGCCAGTGCCTGCCATACTGCACTCTGTAGTGAACGTTGTGTCCGAGGCACGCAGCCGCCAGTAAAGCCAGTGCCCGCAGAATTGCAGCCTGTAGTGGAACACATTCCAACTGCACAGCACTCCAGTTATCCCAGTGATCGGTGCACTGCAGTCTGCAGTGAACGCAGTGCCCACAGCCCTGCACCCTGCAGTGAACCCAGTTCTGACTGCAGTGAAGGTTCCAGGGATCCCAGCGCATATGTCACTGCAGCCTCCAGTGAACAAAGTGCCCACGGCAATGCACCCTCCAGTGAACCCAGTTCCCGTGGCAGGGAAGCCTGCAGTGAACCCTGGGCCTGCGTGTCTCTACCATCCAGTAAGCCAGTGTCCCTGGCACTGCCCCGTCCAATGAAGCCAGTGCCACGGCACTGCACCCTCCAGTGAACACAGTGCCCGCGGCACTGCACCCTGCAGTGAACCCAGTGGCACAGCACTGCAGCCTGCAGTGAACCCAGTGCCTACGGATCTCTACCCTCCAGTGAAGCCAATGTCCCTGGCACTGCACGCTCCAGTGAAGCCAATGCCCACAGAACTGCACCTTCCAGTGAACCAAGTGTCCGCGCCAATGCAGGCTCAAGTGAAGCCTGTGCCCGCAGCACTGCACCCTCCTGTGAACCAAGTGTCCGTGCCACTGCAACTTCCAGTGAACCCGGTGCCCACGGCACTACACCATCCAGTGAACAAAGTGCCAGCAGCACTACACCATGCAATGAACCCAGTTCCCACTTCTATGCAGCCTCAAGTAAACCAATTGCCTGCCGCACTGCAGCCTCCAGTGAACACACTGAACGTGGCACTGAACCCTACATTGAAACAGTGCCTCCTTGGGGCGCCTGGGTGGTGCAGTCGGTTAAGCGTCCACTTCAACCAGGTCACGATCTCGCGGTCTGTGAGTTCGAGCCCCGCGTCAGGCTCTGGGCTGATGGCTCAGAGCCTGGAGCCTGTTTCTGATTCTGTGTCTCCCTCTCTTTCTGCCCCTCCCCTGTTCATGCTCTGTCTCTGTCCCAAAAATAAATAAACGTTGAGAAAAAAGTTAAAAAAAAAAAAACAGTGGCTCCGCCCTGCACACTCCAGTGAAACCATTGCCCGTGGAACTGCACCATGCAGTGAACCCAGTTCCCACTTCTATGCAGCCTGCAGTGAACACAGTGCCTGCAGCACTGCAGCCTCCAGTGAACCCAGATACCACGGCACTGGAGCCTCCAGTGAACCCACTTCCCGCAGCACTGCACCCGCCAGTGAATGCAGTGCATGCCGCACTGTAGCCTCCTGTATACCCAGTGCCCGCGGCACTGCACCATGCAGTGAAACCAGTCCCAGCTTCTATGCAGCCTCCAGTGAACACACTGCCCTTAGCACTGCAGACTCCAGTGAACCCAGATCCGGCGGCACTGCCCCCTCCAGGGAACCCAATGCCTGCGACACTGCCCCCTCCAGTGAACACAATGTCCACAGCACTGCACCCTTGAGGGAACCCAGTGCTCAGGGCACTACAGCATCCAGTGAACAAAGTGCCAGCAGCACTGCAGCCTGCTATGAACCCAGTGCCCACGACACCGAAGCTTCCAGTGAAGCCAGTGCCTGCCATACTGCATTCTCCATTGAACCTTCGGTCCGCAGCACTGTCGCGGCCAGTAAAGCCAGTGCCCATGGCATTGCAGCGTCCAGGGAAACCCCTGCCCACTGAACTGGAGCCTCCAGTTATCCCAGTGATCCGTTCACTGCAGTCTGCAGTGAACCCAGTGCCCACAGCACTGCTCCCTGCAGTGAACCCAGTTCCGACTGTACTGCAGGTTCCAGGGATCCCTGTCCCCATGACACAGCAGCCTCCAGTGAACAAAGTGCCCGCGGGAATGCACCCTCCAGTGAACCGAGTGAATGCGGCACTGCAGCCTGCAGTGAAACCTGGGCCTGTGGGTCTCAACCCTCCAGTGAAGCCAGTGCCCACGGCACTGCACCCTCCAGTGAAGCCAGTGCCCTTGGCACTGCACCCTGCAGTGAAGCCAGTGCACACAGCACTACACCATCCCATGAACAAAGTTCCTGCCACGCTGCAGCCTGCTATGAACACAGTGCCCGCTGCTCTGCAGCCTCCATTGAAGTCAGTGCCCGCCGTACTGCACTCTCCATTGAACCTTGGGTCCCCGGCACTGCAGCCGCCACTAAAGCCAGTACCTGCGGCATTGCAGCCTCACGTGAAACACGTGCCAGAGCAATGCAGCCTCCAGTTTCCCAGTGATCCGTGCACTGCAGTTGCAGTGAACCCAGTGCCCACAGCACTGCACCCTGCAGTGAACCTCGTTCTGACTGCACTGCAGGTTCCTGGGATCCCAGTTCCCATGGCACTTCAACCTCCAGTGAATAAAGTGCCTCCGGCAATGCACCCTCCAGTGAACCCAGTGCCCGTGGCACTGCAGTGTGCAGTGAATCCAGGGCCTGCGGGTCTCTACCCTCCAGTGAACCCAGTGCCCACGGCACTACACCATCCAGTGAACAGGGTGCCCGCAGCACTGCACCATGCAGTGAACCCAATTCCCGCTTCTATGCAGCCTCAAGTAAACCAATTGCCCGCCGCACTGCAGCCTCCAGTGAACCCACTGACCGCAACACTGCACCCTCCATTGGAGGCAGTGCCTGCCACACAGCACCCTCCAATAAACCCAGTGCCCTCGTAACTGCACCATGCAGTGAACATAGTTCCCGCTTCTCTGCAGCATGCAGTGAACACAGTGCCTGCAGCACTGCAGCCTCCAGTGAAGCCAGATCCCGCAGCACTGGAGACTCCAGTGAACCCACGTCCCGCAGCACTGCACCCGCCAGTGAAGGCAGTGTCTACTGCACTGTAGCCTCCTGTGAACCCAGTGCCCGGGCACTGCAGCATGCAGTGGAACCAGTTCCAGTTTTTATGCAGCCTCCAATGAACACACTGCCCGCAGCACTGCAGCCTCCAGTGAACCCAGATCTGGCGGCACTGCCCCATCCAGTGAACCCACTGCCTGTGGCATTGCAACCTCCAGGGACCAACTGCCTGAGACACTGCCCTTCCACTGAACCCAGTTCCACGGCACTGCACCATCCAGTGAACCCAGTACCCGTTGTACTGGAGCCTACTGTGAACCCACTGCCTGCGGCACATCAGCCTCCAGTGAACCCAGTGCCCGCGGCACTGCACCCTCCATTGAACCCAGTGCGCGTGTCACTACATCCTGCATTGAACACACTGCCCAGGGTACTGCAGCCTGCAGTAAACCCATTGCTCGCATCACTGCATCCTGCATGGAACCTAGTGCCCAGGGTATTGCAGCCTGCGGTGAACCCAGTTCCCGCAGCACTGCACCATGCCGTGAACCCAGGACCCATGGTACTGGAGCCTGCTGTGAACCCACTGCCCGCGGCACTGCAGCCTCCAGTGAACCCAGTGCGGGAGGCACGGAACCCTCCATTGAACCCAGTGCACGCATCACTGCATCCTGCATGGAACCCACTGCGCAGGGTACTGCAGCCTCCGGTGAACCCAGTTCCCGTGGCACTGCACCATCCAGTGAACTCAATACCCGTGGCACTGGAGCATGCTGTGAACCCACTGCCCACACACTGCATCCTCCAGTGACCCACTGCCTGCGACACTGCCCCCTCCAGTGAACACACTGTCCGTGACACTGCACCCTCCAGTCAACCCAGTGCCCGCGGCTATGCACCCTCCAGTGAACCCAGTGCCCAAGGCACTACACCATCCAGGGAACAATGTGCCCCGGCACTGCAGCCTCCTATGAACCCAGTGCCCGCGGCTCTGCAGCCTCCATTGAAGCCAGGGTCCGCCGTACTGCACTCTCCATTGAACCTTGAGTCCGTCGCACTGCAGTTGCCAGTAAAGCCAGTGCCCAGGGCATTGCAGACTCCAGTGAAACACGTGCCCACTGCACTGCAGCCTCCAGTTATTCCAGTGTTCCATGCACTGCAGTCTGCAGTGAACCCAGTGACCATAGCAATGCACCCTGCAGTGAACCCATTTCCGACTCCACTGCAGGTTCCTGGGATCCCAGTGCCCATGGCACTGCATCCCTCAGTGAACAAACTGCCTGCGGCAATGCACCCTCCAGTGAACCCAGTGACCACGGCACTGCAGCATGCAGTGAACCCAGGGCCTGCGGGTCTCTACCTCCAGTGAGGCTGTGTCCCTGGCACTTCACCCTCCAGTGAAGCCAGTGCCCGTGGCACTACACCCTCCAGTGAACCAAGTGTCCACGCCACTGCAGCCTCAAGTGAACCAGTGCCCATGGCACTGCACACTCTAGTAAAGCCAGTGTCCGCGGCACTGCAGCTTCCAGTGAAGCCAGTTCCTGCAGCACTGGAGCCTCCAGTGAATCCAGTAACCGCTGCACTGCAGCCTCCAGTGAACCCAGTGCCCGCGGCACTGCAGGAACCAGTGAAACCAGTTCTCGCAGCACTGCAGCCTGCAGTGAACTCAGTACACAAGACACTGCAGCCTCCTGTGAACCCAGTGCCCGCTCTACTGCATTGTCCAGTGAACCCAGTCCTGGGGCAATGCAGCCTCCAGTGAACGCACTGCCCGACACAGTGAAGCCTCCAGTGAACCCGCTGCCAGTGTCACTGCAGCCTCCAGTAAATTTTCCACCCGAAGCACTGCTGACACCTGTGAACACACTGTCCGAAGCACTGCTGCCTACAGTGAACCCACTGTCCGAGGCAATGCAGCCTCCATGAACCCAGTGCCTGCCATCATGGAGTTACTTACGTTAAGGCTTCATGTCACTAACCCTAAATTTACTCCTGTAGGAATGTAACCTTTAACAGGTCAACAGTGAAATTCCTATTCATTGCCAGAAATTTGACTGATAGACGGCTGCCATTCCCTCAGGGAGGAAATCTCGCCTAAATAAGGTATTCCATGCCACTAAATTTGTTTTAAGTTTATTTTGAGAGAGAGACAGAGAAAGAGAGCACAAGCAAGGCAGGGGCAGGAATAGAGGGAGAGAGAGAAGCCCATTACCACGAGGTCATGATCTGAGCCAGGATCAAGACTCGGACACTTAACCAAGCGATCCAGACCCCGAGAATGTGGAGTTTCAAAGGTCAGAAGGCTTGGCTGGGATACATCCCTGAGGGCACTGGCCTAATCCTTCAGAGAAGGCAGCAATCTACATACAGGCAGACGGTATGGAAACAGTGACCTGTACATCGCCTGGTGTACACAGTGGAGCGATTATACACTCTCATAGAGCACCCCTGAGAGGCAGTGTTCACAAGGGGACAAAGGAGCCAGGACAGAGGAAGTGTGTGGGACCATTTTCCTCCTCTTCCCCACAGCATAGACACAGAGCCATCTGCTGGAAACAATGTCATCCCCACACTGGCTGCCTAAGATGCTAACACCAACCCCACATTCCTGTGCTCTGGTGAGACTGGCCTTCTAGGTCAATCAGGCTTGCCTCAGTCCCAATGGAGGTGTCCCCTTCCGCAGGTGACCAGCGGAAGCCCATGACCACACCACCTCTCTTGACCAGACAGTTCTGCAGAACTTCGCTTCGAGTGGCAGTCATTTCAAGTCTCATTTAAGAGGCAGATCGGAGCTGACCTAGACAAAACTCAGCACATTCTGGCCAAGGACCATACATTGTCCATACAACTGGCCTGAAGGACAGTGCAGCCAGAACACAAAACAATGTATGCAACACACACCACAGACACTCCCTGATGTGTCAGCCCCTGGACACTAGATGACCTCCTTTTATTAAAGCCATTCATCTCACAGGCAGCTAACATAATGAGCGTTTGTAACACAGAGAAGGCAAAAACTCAGCCAAAATGCCAAGACAAGAGGAATGCATCCCAAATGAAAGAACAAGATAAGGTCATGGACAGAGAAATGGAAGGAACACTTCCAAAGTCATTCTATGAGGCCAGCTTGGCCTTGATACCAAACTGGACAAAGACCCCACCAGAAAGGAAAACTACAGACCAATTTCCCTGATGAACCTGGATGCAAAAATTCTCAACAAAAGTAGCAAGCCGGATCCAACAATACATACAAATAATTATTCACCACAATGAATTAGATTTATTCCTGGGATGCACCACCAATTCAATATCTGCAAATCAACTGATGTGATACATCACATTGAGAAAAGAAAGGATAACAACCATATGATCCTCTCAATAGATGCAGAAAGAGCATTTGACACAATGCAGCATCCTTTCTTGATGGAAAAAAAGCACACATGAAAGGAAGGATAGAAAGATCTTGTCTGAATATCAGTATGTCCAGATATGAAAGTCCCACAACTAATATCATCTTCAATGAGGAAAAACTGAGAGCTTTCCCCCTAAGGTCAGGAACACGACTGGGATGTCCACTCTCACCACTGTTATTCCACAAACTGTTGGAAGTCCTAACCTCAGCAAGAAGACAACAAAAAGAAATACAAGGCGTTCAAATTGGCAAGGAGGGTCAAACTTTCCCTCTTCGCAGACATGATACTTTTCAAGGAAATCCCAAAGACTCCATGGAAAAACTGTTAGGACTGATACTGGAATTCAGGAAAGTCTCAGGATATAAAATCAATATACAGAAGTTGATTGCATTTCTATACACCAATAATGAGTCAGCAGAGAGAAATCAAGGATTGATGTACTTTACAACTGCACTGAAAACCATCAAACACCCAGGGGTAAACATAACCAAAGAGGTAAAAGATCAGTACACTTAAAACAATAGAGGGGCGCCTGGGTGGCTCCGTCGGTTAAGTGCCGACTTCAATTCAGGACATGATCCCGCATTTGTGGGTCTGAGTCCCGTGATGGGCACTGTCCTGACAGCTCGGAGCCTGGAGCCTGCTTCAGAGTCTGTGTCTCCCTCTCTCCCTCTTTCTGCCCTTCCCCTGCTCATGTGCTCTCTCTTTCTCTCTCTCTCTCTCAAAAATAAACAAAGATCAAAAACATAAAGGAACAAACCATACAACATCTATGAAAGAAATGGAAGAAACACAAAGAAACGGAAAAACATTCCATGCTCATGGATGAGAAGAACAAATATTATTAAAATGTCAATACTACCCTAAGCAATCGACACATTCAATGCAATTCCTATCAAAACAACACCAGCATTCCTCACAGAACTAGAACAACCCTAAAATTTGTAGGGAGCCAGAAAAGACCCCAAATCGCCAAAGTCATGTTGAAAAAGAAAACAAAGCTGGAGACATTAAAATCTGGAATTTATGGTGCATTAGAAAACCGCAATCATCAAGACAGTATGGTACGGGCACATAAACAGACACAGACATCAATGGAACGGAATAGGGAACCCATAAATGGATGCTCAAACATATGGCCGAGTAATCTTTGATAACACTGGAAAGAATATCCAATGGAAAAACAAAAGTCTCTTCAGCAAATGGTACTGGGAAAACTGAACAATGAGAAGATTGGACCTGGACTATGTTCTTAAACCACACACACACACACACACACACACACACACACACACACACACACACACCTCAAAATGGATGAAAGATATAAATGTAAGAAAGGGACCATCAAAATCCTAGAGGAGAAAACACGCAATCTACCTCCTTGATCCTGGCCACAACAACCTCTTGCTTGTCATGTCTCCAAAGCAAGGGCAATGAAAACCAAAGTGAACAATTGGGACTTGGAGATAAAAAGCATCTGCACAGAAGAGGACATAATCAGCGAAACTGAAAGGGCACTGAATGAAGTGGGAGAAGATATTTGCAGGTGACATATCAGATAAAGGGTTAGTATCCAAAATCTATAAACATTTATCACACTCAACACCCAAAAACCAAATAATCTGGTGAAGAAATGGGCAAAAGACATGAACAGACACTTTAAGAAAGATGACATCCATATTGGTCACACATGAAAAGATGCTCAATCTCACTTGTCATCACTGAAATACAAATCAAAACCACAATGAGATATCCCCACACACCTATCAGAATGGCTAAAATTAACATCTCCGAAAAAGACAGATGTTAGCAAGGATGCAGAGAAAGGGAACGCTTTTGAAATGCTGGTGGGCATGCAAAGTGGTGTAGCCACTCTGGAAATAGTATGGAGATTTGTCAGAAAAACTAAAAATAGAACTACACTAGACCCCAGCAATTGCACTACTACATATTTATCCAAAGGATACACTAACGTTGAGTCCAAGTGGAACATGCACTGCAATGTTTATAGCAACATTATCAACAATAACTAAATTATGCAAAGAGCGCAAATGACCATTGACAGATGAATGGATAAAGAAGATGTGGTATATTCATACAATGGAATTTTACTCGGCAGTCAAAAAGAATGAAATCTTGCTATTTGAAACAACATGGATGGAACCGGACTTGATTATGCTAAGCAAAATATGTCAGAGAAAGACACACATCATATGATATCTCTCATCTGTGGAATTTAATACAACTGATGAACGTAGTGAAAGGAAAGCAAAAATAAGATACAAACAGAGAGGGAGTCAAACGATAAGAGACTCTGAAATACAGAGAAGAAACTCAGGGTTCCAGGAGGGTTACTGAATAGGGGTATGGGCTAAATGGGTATGGGCATTACGGGTGCACTTGGGATGAGTATCGGGTATATTTTGTACTTGATGGATCACTAAATTCTACTGCTGAAACTGTATTCCACTATAAAGTAACTAACTTGGGCTTAAATTAAAAAAAAGAAATATGAAAAAGAAGTAAAGAAATGTACTACCAGTCAAAAGAAAAGAATATTTAAATCGGGCTCTTTGAGTGGAAATCTAGGACTAAAAGTGTTACAGACAAGAAAGGATCAGAGAAAACATCAAAAAACAAAGGCATAACAACTAGTAGAATGGCACTAAATATATACCTATCAATAATCACCCGGAATATAAATGGACTAAATGCTCCAATCAAAAGACATTGGATAGGGCGTCAGAATGGACAAAACAAACAAACAAACAAGCAAACAAACAAAAAACAATGTCTATCTAGAAGCTGCCTACAAAGCCTTATTTGGACTTAAGTCTCCTGCAGATTTGAAGTGAGGGAATGAAGAAATATTTATTATGCCAATAATGTTAAAAGAAAGCCAGTAGCAATACTTATATCAGGCAAAATAACCTTTAAAACCGAGACTCTTTTTTGGTACACTTTGGGTAAATACCTAATAGTGACATTTCATGAACCCAGTATTTATAGCAGCATTATCAAGAGTAGCAAAACTATAGAGAAAGCCCAAGTATCCATCAACTGATGAAGGTATAAAGAAGTTGTGGTGTGTGTGCGTGTGTATGTATGTATACGCATATATACAGATGTACATATGTGTACGTTCATATATACAAACATATGTATACACAAAGAAATATAACTCAACTTCAAGAAGAATGAAATCTTGCCATTTCCAATGATGTGGATGGAGCTATAATGTATTATGCTAAGTGAGATATGTCAATCAGTGAAAGACAAATATATGATTTCACTCATGTGGAATTGAAGAAACAAAACAGATGAAAACATGGGAAGGGGGCAGGAAACGAGAAGAGTGGTAACAAACCACATGAGTCTCTTAATGTTAGAGAAAAAAACCGAAGGTTGATGGAGGGAAATGGGTCAGGGCTGGGCTAGATGTGGGATGAGTATTAAGGAGAGCACTTGTTGGGATGAGCACTGGGTATTGTATGTAAGGGATGAATCACCAAATTCTACTCCCGAATCCGAGAGTGCACTATGTCAACTATGACTTAAATTAATATAAATAAATAAGTAAGTAAGTAAATAAATAAATAAATAAAGGTATAACAAGAGATGAAGACAGACGCTATCTCATACTAAAGGGGACAATGAAACAAGAAGATCCAATGATTATAAATTTTGATGCACGCAACATGCGATCACCAAGTATATAAAATATTTAACAACAACCATAAAGGAACTCATTTTTTATAATATAACGATAGTAGAGGACTTTAACCCATTGCTCACTTCAATGGACAGAAGCTGTAAACAGAAAATCAACAAGGAAACAATGGCTTTGATTGACACAGTGGACCAGATGGGTTTAACAGATATATTCAGAACACTCCATACTAAAATGGCAGAGTACATATTCTTTTCAAGCGCACATGGGACATTCTCCAGAGTTGATCATATTCTAGGTCACATATCAGAAGAACAAGAGCAGAAGGAAGGAAGGAATAGAGATTCAGACAGAAATAAGGGATACTCAAACCAAAAAGACACTAGACCAAATCAATGAAACCAGGGGCTGGTTCTTTGAAAACAGAAATCAACATGAAAACTTCTAGGCAGACTTTTGAGTAAGAAGAGAGAAAGGACTCCAATAAATAAAATCACAAATAAGAAAGGAGAAATAACAGTCCACACCACAAAAATACAGTTAGAAGTTAATATTATGAACAACTATATGCAACAAATTGCACACTGAGAAAAATGGACAAATTCCTAGAAACACACAAACTACCAAAACTGAAACAGGAAGATACATATATTCTGAAAAGAGAAAGAAATCAAATCAGTAATAACAAAAATCTCCCCCCAACACAAAAGTTCTGGGCCAGATGGTTTAACTGATGAATTCTACCATCCATTTAAGAAAGAGCTAATATGTATTCTCCTTGAATTATTATGAAAAATAAAAAAGAAGGAAAACTTACAAATTCATCTTATGAGGCCATCATTACCCTGATACCAAGACCAGATAAAGCCTCCACTAAAACCGAAAATGGTGGGGCGCCTGTGTGGCTCGGGCTGTTTACTGTCCAACTCTTAATTTTGGACTAGGACATTATCTTGCAGTGCGTGGGTTCGAGTCCCATGTTGGACCCTGCCATGACAGTGTGGAGCATGGCCAGGATTCTCTCTCTCCCTATCTCTGAGCCCCTCCCTCACTTTTATGTACTCAAAGGAAAGAAATAGACATTTAAAAAATGTTTAAAAATTTTTTTAAATAAAACTGCAGCCCAATAGCCTGATGACTATGTATGCAGAAATTCTTATTAAAATACCTTCAAATTAAAGTCAACAATACATTAATAGAATCATTTGCCATAATCAAGTGGGATATATTCTTGGGCTGCAAGGGTGGTTCCACATTCACAGATCAATCAACATGATGCACCACAGTAATAGAAGAAAGGATAAGAACAATACGATGCTTTCAACAGATGCAGGAAAACTATTTGAAAAAATGTCACATCCATTCATGATAAAACCCCTCAGCAAAGTACATTGAGAGTCAACCTACCTGCACATAATAAAGGTCATCTAGGAAAAACCCACAGCTCATCTCATCCTCAATGGGGAAAAATTGAAAAAATTTCCTCCAAGGTCAGGGACAAAACAGGGATGACCCCTCTCACCACTGTTATTGCGCATAGTACAGGAACCCTAACCACAGCACTCAGACAACAAAAAGAAATAAGAGGCATCCAAATCGGCAAGGAAGAAGTAGCACTTTCGCTATTTGGAACTGACGTGATGTGTTCTCTAAAAAGCATGAAATATTCCCTTAAAAACGGCTAGAATTGATATATGAATTCCACAAGTCACAATATACAGAAATCAAGGAACATAGATGTATTGAATTTCTAACACAAATCATGAATTAACACAGAGAGAAAGTAAGGGATCAATCCCATTGACAGGCTCACAAATACCACAAGAAACCAGGAATAAACCTAACCAAAGAATTGAAAGACCTGTACTCTAAAGTCTATGAAACACTGATGAAAGAAATGGAAGAGGACACAAAGAAATGGAATACATTTCATGTTCATGGATGGGAGGCACAAAATACTGTTAAAATGTCTACACTCCTCAAAACAATCTACACATATAATGAAATCCCTATCACACTAACAAAAACATTTGTGACAGAACAAGAACAAATAATCTCAAAATTTGTATGGAATAACAAAAGTCCCCAAACAGCCAAAACAAACTTGAAGAAGAAAAGCAAAGTTGGAGACATCACAATTCCAGACTTTAGGTTATATTACAAAGCTATACTGATCAAAACAGTGGAACTGGCAAAAGAACAACCACCACCACCACCACCACCACCACCACCACAACAACAACACACAGAGGCATAGATCAATAGAAAATAAATGCAGAAATGAACTCACACCTATATGGTCAATTAATTCTCAACAAAGCAGGAAAGAACATCCAATGGAAAAAAAGATAGTCTTGGGACACAGGGGTGGCTCAGTCAACAAAGCGTGTGATTGTGAATTCAGCTCAGGTTATGATCTCAGGGCAGTGCAGAGCATGCGTGGGATTCTCTGTCTCCATTTCTCTCTGCCCCTCTTCTGCATGCTCTCTCTCTCTCGAAAATAAGTAAATAAACTTAAAAAAAAAGGCTCCTCAACAAATGGTTTGGAAAAAATGGACAGCATCCTGCAAAACAAAACAAAAACAACAATGGACCACTTTCTTACAACATACACAAAAATAAATCCAACACGGATAAAGAACTATATGTGAAACCTGAAACCATAAAAATCCCAGAGGATAACACGGGTAGTATCTTATTTAACATTGCCTGTACAAACGTCTTTGCAGATATATCTCTACCGGTAAGGGAAACACAAGCAAAAACAATGAGACTTCATAAAAATTAAAACCTTCAATCACCAAGGAAATAATCAACAAAACTAAAACACCTACAGAATGATATTTGCAAACGACATCAGATAAAGGGTTAGTGCCCAAAATATATACAGTTATACAGCACCCAAAAAATGAAAAATCTGATTAAAAATGGGCAGAAGACAAAAATGGACATTTCCTGAAGGAAGACATATACCTGGCCAAGAGACACATGAAAAAATACTCAACAATACTGATCTTCAGGCAAATACAATTCAAAAGTACAATGAGATAACACATCACTTCTGTCACAATGACTAAAATCAATGAAGGATGACACAGCAGGTTTTGCCAAGGATGTGGGGAAAGAATAACCCTCTTGCACTGTGGGTAAGAAGGCAAACCGGTGCAGCCAGTCTGGAAAACATTATGGAGATTTCTAAAAAAAAAAAACAACAACTGGAAATGGAAGTAACTTATGTTCCAGCAATTTCACTACAAGGTATTTCCACAAAGAATACAAAATCTTCAAAGGGATACATGCACCATGATGTTTCCAGCAGCATTTTCTACAACAGCCAAATTACAGAAACTATCCAAGCATCCATCAACTGATGAATAAATTGAGATGTGGTCTATGGAATGTAATATTATTAGGCCATAAAAACATGAAATCTTGTAATTTGCCATGAGCTGGATGGAGCAAGAGAATGTTATCCTGGGTGAAATAAGCCTTTCAGACAAAGACAAATAGCAGATGATTTCACTAACACATGGATATAAAACAAAACAAAGTGGGGGGGGGGGCGGGGAGGAGACAGTGACAAACAGACTTTTAACTAGGAAACAAACTGAGGGCTTCCAGAGCAAGGTGGGAATGGGTGAAACAGCTGCTGGGGATTAAGAAGTGCACCTGGGATGAGCACCGGATGACGTGTGGAAGGGTTGCTCTATATTTTACACCTGAAACTAATACTACACTGTATCTTTACTCACTGCAATTTAAATTCAAGATAACGTACGTTAATGACAGGTACCTACCAGGTTTTCTGTAGTTTGCAATCACTTAATTAAGTTGGAAAAATCACCATGAAACTTTTTAAAAGGCATGTATGATGTGGGGGACAGTTTGTGCCCTTACCTCGGTCACTGGTTCCAGCAGGACTTGGAAAGTGGGTCCCAGCTCATTCTTCTAGGAGTTCCTAAGACGAGCATTTCATGTATTCATGTCCTAATGGAATGCACCTCCCGTTCTTCTGAATTTCTGTCAGGGTTTCTTCCCGGAAACAAGCCTGAATCTGGAACAACAAACCATCGACTGCATCGATGAGGTGATGTCGTGGGACTCCACAATCCACGAGACCTTTAGTAAAATATGTCTTGTTCAAATACTGTCCGGGAAGGGGAGGAATGAAACACGGGAACAGCCCAGAAAGCGCAAGGGCCTGTGCAGCTCAGCAACCAGCTTGCCCAGGGAAGCCACCCAGAGCCCACTCCTCAGCACTCAGTACAATAAGACAAATTCTCTCTGGCGACTCAGGAGATGCCAAGTTGCTACAAAGCTCCCAAGATCTCCCCTGGGGCGGGCAGCACAACCTGCTGGAAATGCAGCTCTGCTCTCTGTACTCAGGCAGCTGAAAAGGCCCTGAGTACTCTGGGAGCAATCAAAGCCCTTCCTGCTCTCAGGTGCCCTGGGTCAGAAAAGCCGATGGTACGCCCTCTGGTGGCCATCACTGCCTGGGCAGAGGACTCCGCTCTCCGGGTCTGTGGTGCTTGAGCTCTCTCTGTTGGCCATCATGGGTACTTTTGCAATGTGGAAGGCCCTGGTTGCTCAGCTGAGACACTGAAGTTCCCTGGGCAACTAAACCTGTTCTCCACAGTGGGAAAGGTTTTAATGACAGGGCCTGGGACACAGAGAAATCTTTTCCTTCTCCTTTCTTGTGAGTGAAGAATGAAACCGACTTTATTAACGTAATGACATCATTTGTAATGGTTTAAGCAATGTTCACAGAAAAATAGACCACCAATTTACACTTGCTGAGCAAGTGGTAATTGTGTTTACCACCAAAATACTTAGGTTAGATAAAGAATGAACACCTTTGAGAGAGATACTGGCGTCAGCTATGGAATGAATGAGTCCTAGGAATACAAGGGACAGCCAATGTAATGGAGTCAATTTTGTAATACTGTTGCATGCTTTCACAGGATAGCTACACTTGTGCTTAAGTACAATATAATTCATAGACATATGGAATGACTACAATGTATGCTGAAAACTCATACAACAAATGTGTGAACAATATTTCAATTAAAAATAGACATCCTTTACACTATTTTTAATTTCTCCTTGTTTGCCAATAAACTATCATTCCTGGGGCGCTTGGGTGGCTTAGTCGGTTAAGCGTCCGACTTTGACGCAAGTCGTGATCTTGCAGTCCATGAGTTTGAGCCCCGCGTCAGGCTCTGTCCTGAGAGCTCAGAGCCTCGAGCCTGCCTCAGATTCGGTATCTCCCACTCTCTCCCCCCTCCCCAGCTCGGGCTATCTCAAAAAAAGAAAAAAGAAACATTAAAAATGAAAAATAATTCCTAATTTGGAACCTGTGAATTTCCATTTATACCAGATTCTCTAACATCACCATCTTGATGTGGGGAGCGTATCTGAAAAGTCACTAATAATATCTTTGATGATACATATGTGACAAGGTCAGAATGAAACTTACAGGGAGCTGTGAATCAGTTGTGAATTTACAGTATGTATCCTTGCTAATATTTCCAATGAAACGTGCTTTAGGGACACGGATGGATGAAATAATGTCCACCAGTCATATAGGTAAATTATCCTGTAGGACCATTATGCCTTCAATTACTAATTGCAATCTCTTCAGCATTAAAAGAAAGCTGGGGCAAGAAAATGTCTTTGAATTTGATGTAAGAGAAGACTAGAGTGTTTTACAGTGTTCACCTACCTTCTGGAATCCTCAGATTACTTACTGCCCCCTCCAGTGAACCCAGTGCCCGCGCACTGCACCATGCAGTGAACCCAGTTCTGACTGTACTGCAGTTTCCAGGGATCCCAGTTGCGACCTCGGTAAGACTCACCACATTCTAGCCAAGGACCCTACCTTTCCATACAACTGACCTGAAGGATAGTGCAGCCAGAACACAAAAAATAGTGCATGCGACACACACCACAGACACTCCGTGATGTGCCAGGCCCTGGACATTGGATGACCTCCTCTTCATAAAACCATTCAACTCATAGGCAGGTAACACAATGAGCTTTGGTAACACAGAGATGGCAAATACTCAACCAAAATTCCAACACAAGAGGAGGCATCCAAATGAAAGAACAAGATAAGGTCATGGGCAGAAAAATGGAGGGAACACTTCCAAACTCATTCTATGAGGCCAGCATGGCCTTGAGTCCGAACTGAACAAAGACCCCACTTTAAAGGAAACCTAGAGACAAATTTCCCTGATGACCATGGATGCAAAAAATCTCAACAAAAAGTGGCAAACTGGATTCAAAAATACATTAAAAGAATTATTCAGCACAATGAAGTGGATTTTATTCCTGGGATGCACAACCGACTCAATATCTGCAAATCAACTGATGTGATATATCTCGTTGATAAAAGAAAGGATAACAACCACATGATCCTCTCAATAGTTGCAGAATAAACATTTGACAAAACGCAGCAGCATCCTTTCTTGATGGAAAAAAACACCTCATGAAAGGAGGGATGGAAGGGTCGTGGCTCAATGTGAGAATGTCCAGATATGAAAGTCCCACAGCTAATAATATCTTCAATGGGGAAAACTGAGAGCTTTCCCCCTAAGGTCAGGAACACGACAGGGGATGTCCATTCTCAACACTGTTATTCACCATTCTCAACGTTTATTTTTTTTTTTATTTTTGGGACAGAGAGAGACAGAGCATGAACGGGGAGGGGCAGAGAGAGAGGGAGACACAGAATCGGAAACAGGCTCCAGGCTCTGAGCCATCAGCCCAGAGCCCGACACGGGGCTCGAACTCACGGGCCGCGAGATCGTGACCTGGCTGAAGTCGGACGCTTAACCGACTGTGCCACCCAGGCGCCCCCACCATTCTTTTGAAAGTCCTAGCCTCAGCAATCAGACGACAAAAAGAATTACAAGGTGTCCAAGTTGGCAAGGAGGGGTCAAAATTTCCCTCCTCACAGATATGATACTCTCCGTGGAAAATCCAAACGACTCCACCAAAAAACTTCTAGGACTGATACAGGAATTCAGGAAAGTCTCAGAATATAAAATCAATATACAGAAGTTGATTGCATTTCTATACCCCAATAATGAATCAACAGAAAGAAAGTTAAGGAATTGATCTAATTTACAACTGCACAGAAATGCATAAAATACCCAGGGGTAAATCTAACCAAAGAGGTAAAAGATCAGTACATTCAAACAATAGAGGGGTGCCTGGGTGGCTCAGTCGGTTAAGTGCCGACCTCAGTTCAGGACATGATCCCACGTTTGTGGTTTGAGTCCTGTGACAGGCTCTGTGCTGACAGCTTGGAGCTTGGAGCCTGCTTCAGATTCTGTGTCTCCCTATCTCTGCCTTTCCCCTGCTCATGGGCTCTTGCTCACTCGCTCACTCTCTTAAAAATAAATAAAAATTAAAAAAATAAAAGAACAAACCATACAACATCTATGAAAGAAGTTGAAGAAGACACAAAGAAATGGAAAAACATCCCATCTCATGGATTGGAAGAACAAATATTGTTAAAATATCAATACTACCCAAAACAATGGACAAATTCAATGTAATTCCTATCAAAATAACATCAGCATTCTTCCATATCTAGAATATATCACACTCAACACCCAGAAACCAAATAACCCA